>NW_005435087.1:2126581-2216872 GCF_000147415.1 Chlorella variabilis | reverse complement strand
TCCACTCCGGACGAGCCTCGCGAGGTGCTGCACCGGTACTACGAGAGCAGGTCGGCCGCTAAACTCCAATGCTGCTCCTGGGCTGCACTCTCGAGAGGCGGGCATGCCTTGGATCCCCCTTGTTGTCGCATGCTGCAGGGCACGTATCGGCCAGCCGCTCAGCATGTACCCCCCAGGGCGACTGCTGTTTTTGCGGCCCATCAAGACGCGCCAGCACAAGGAGTTCGACGCAGTGTGGATCACTCCACAAGATCTTGTTGGTGAGAAGCCAGCAGCAGGCTCTGTGGACACCAGGACACCAGGCAGCTTCATGGAGTAGTAGTTAGCTTGGGCAAACAAATGATGCACTGAACCATTGCAGCGGAGGGCCTCCTCATCTCGCCCAACATGCTGCGCGACCACCTGTGCTCCCAAGTGTACGAGTCGCTGACGGCAGCAGCAGCGCACGCGGAGCAGCTGGAGAGTGGGGCAGGCAGCCCAGAGCTGGTGGACGAGGTGGGCGCACACCGCCGAGCCACCGCTGCCCCTGCCTCCCCTGACAAACAGCCGAAGCGCCCGGCAAGGGTGCGACGCCAGCAGGGCCTCCAAGCAGGGCGCGCAGGCAGCCTTCAGCAGGTGCTGATCGAGGCATCCTGACCGTGCATCACCGGTGGCGCCGGCGCCAGCGCTGGCGCCGGCGTTTCGCCGGCTTGACCCACGCCCCCAGAGCACTGATATGCGCCCGCTTTACCACACCTGTTCTGCATGCCTTCTTCAGCCCATTCGTTTGTAATGGCCCAATGGCTTGCGGCAGGGAAGTGGCCCTGAATGCTGCGCCCGCCAGCTACCTCGCCATCAACCGGCAGAACAACAACAATTGGACTGATCTCAGCCATTTCAGCATGTTGGTTCGGTGTCTCTTTGCTAGGCACGGGCTTTCCACAGTTCTATATTTTCAATCTCAGCCAAACTCCACATTGTCAATCAGCCGCACGTTGCCGAACCGAGCGGCGACCGCGATGAGCACGTGCCTCCCTCGCACATCCCCTGCCAGGGGCCGCAGCGTGTGGGCATCCACCACTTCAACATAGTCCTCAAGCCCGCCGCCCGCCGCTATTTGGTCCACAATCTGCTGCTGCAACTGCGCTGCGTCAGTCGTGGTGCAAGCGCATGCCTGCTCCCGCGCCTGGGTGAGCGCCCGTGAGATGCACACGCAGCGCTGGCGGTCCTCAGGAGCCAGCAGCGCATTCCGGCTGCAGAGCGTGGGGTGGCCAGGCCATGACATGGGCAGCAAGTCGGTCGGAGGAGGGGCCACACATAGGGGCCAATGCACAGCAGCCATGCCCCAGTATGCGCATGTGGGCAGATCGCCCGCCGCGGCTGGATGCACCTGCATCCCTGCTGCTCCCTCACCCCCCAACCTGCAGATGTTAACACATTCTGCTTACCTGCTCATGGCCAGCCCATCTGGCTCTCTCAGGATGGGCATGCCCACCACCTCCACCGCCATGTCCAGGTCCCGCACCATACGCTCAATCACGCGCCACTGCTGGTAGTCCTTGCGGCCGAAGAAGGCAGCGTCCGGCTCCACGATGTGGAACAGCTTGGCCACCACCTGCGCTGGCCGGCGGCCGCGGCACGGCGCACAAGCAGGTAAGGGGGGTGGCAGCTTGCTGCCAAGGGCATGCGCTGCTGACAGGCGCATTGCTGGCAAGCCTTCGGCGCGGCCCACCGTGCAGACGCCTCTGAAGAAGTGTGGCCGCGTCTTGGCGCACAGGCCCTGCGACAGGTGGTCCAGGCTGACCCAGGTCTCGTGTGCCTGCGGGTCGTACCCTTCACTTGCCCCAACCACCATGCCCGTATCCGAGCTGCTTCCGCCATTGGCGCTGCTGCCTGCGTGGTACAGGGACTGCGGCATGAACACTGCCGCACACCCTGCCTCTGCCAGCTTGCGAAGGTCCTCGTCCTGCAGGGCACGCGCAGGAGCAGGCGCGAGCTGCTGCAGCGGAATGGCTGGCACCATCCTGGCGCCAGGAAGCGGCGTTCAGCCAGAGATCGGAGTCCGTGCGCTTGCCTCGCTGCGCGGGTACACCCCAAAGTCCTCGTTTCTGGAAAACTGGGTGGGATTGACGTAGATGGAGGCCACCACCACGTCGCAGCGCTCCCTGCGCAATGCAGAGAGAAGGAGGGCAGCGTTGGCTGGGCGGTGGCGGCGGGTGGCTTGGCGGGCGGCCGGATCACATTCGCACTCTCGATCGCCTTCCCCCACCTCGCAGCTCGCACTAGCGAGATGTGGCCCTCGTGCAGGTAGCCCTGCAGGCCGCGGGCCACATGGCGCGGACATCCATGGGAGCGCAGGACATGAGGGCGGAGCAGCCCAACCTCTGCATTGATGTGGGCTCACCATGGTAGGCACAAAGGCGATGCTTTTCCCCTGCTGCCGCTGCTCCCTGCTGAAGGCCCGCATTGCAGCAGCGGCGTGGAACACATGTATGCTGCCCATAGCAACCAGGGAAACTCCCAACCGATTTTGGAACGCAGGGAAGTCATTGCCTTGTGCATTCGGTGAGCCATCATCCGGGTGGTTTCCCATGCAGGGCTTTGCCCTTCAATAGGGGCGCCCCCAAACTGCAGGCAAAATCTGTTGCAGGACTTCCCAGACAGTCCCAGCATGTTGGGCACGCAAAGTCAACCGGTGAATAGGTAGCACTGCCCTGGGGATGCAGCTCTCTTCAGCGCTCTGCTGACAAGCCGCCGCACATAGGTGCTGGAGCAGTCGCATGCCGGGGCGCCGGTGTCAGGAAGGCTGGGTGGCCAGGGAGGCAGTATGCCTTGTAAAGTGTGAAATTTCGATGTCTCAAGTCAGCAGTCCACGCACGAGATGGCCGTGTGCTACTGCGGCGGTGCGGTGGCGGCAGTGACTGCAGGCTGCAGGAAGGCTAGGGAGATGAGGATGGCCTCCTCGCTGCGGATGGTGCGGCTGCCCTGGTCGAAGCACGTGTTCAGGTACCTGCAGCCACAAGCACCCACGCTGCTTGCGGCAGATCGAGAGGCCGGCGCCCGGCAGCAGCAGAACCTCTATTGCCCTTCTCTCAAACACAAGTGCTGCTGGCTTGCCTGTCAAACAGCTCGCTGGGACAACCGTGTTTGTTGGCCAGTTCATCGTGCTGCAGCGCATACTCCAGGCCCTGTGGCCCGCCAAACACGACCAGCAGGTGCCGAAAGGCGCCCAAGTCCAGCTGGCAGGCTGGCGTGCGCTCGCCTCGTTCTGCAACAAGGCAACAAGCGGAGTGCAGCATGTGCTGTTGCCTCGGCGTGTGCGAGGTGGGTGCAATCGCAGAGAAGGCTACAACCACAGAATCAAAACATTGCACAAGGAACCCAGTGCCTTACCCGAGGTGCCCACGGTCAGGCTGTAGCCGCCGTAGAAGGGGCACTGTTCCAGCATGGCCTGCAGGCTTGGCGCGATGCGCGTGATGTAGCCCCAATACAGCCCCCCCCTCTCTCGTGGGTCTGCACAGGCAGGATGGGCGTGCAAGCTTATGTGATGAGGCCATGCTGGATAGCAACGACAAGAAGGACATCATTACACGTGCTGGGCATGGCGTAAAAATTGCCACCAGGCCTTGGCTAGCGATTCACCTGTCGGCAGTGCTAGCTGCCCCCGCAGCACCTGCTGCCCCTGCACGGTGGCGGGCAACGGCTGTTCCCCCATGCTCAGCGTCAGCCGCACACCCTGCCGCGCCGCCTGCAGCCAGGCCGCAAGGCATGCACGGTGAGCATGCAAGCCATACTGAGCGCCTGCAGCACTGTGGCCCCAGGGATGCCAAGCCCTACCATCAGGCTTGCCTGCGGGATGTGTGCATCTTTGTCCAGGCCCACATCAATGAACGACCCTTCGCCCTTGGCACTGCGCCGCACCACGCCCTCGCGGTATGGGCCCCACTCAGTGGATCGCAGATGGTGCGGCGCATCCAGCGGCGGCAGCACGCCCGCATACTTGAGGTCGGGATGCATGGGGATCAGTGCCCTGCAACAGAACAGCATGAGGCAGCCATGGCAGGCAGGCATCAATCGCGGATGGCCAGAGCAACACGGGCAAGAGCCCTCTCTGCACCACAGCATGGCCACAGGGGGCCCGTGTACCACAGCTCACTTCTTCAGGTACTGCGGCGTTTCCATGAACTGCAGCACGCGGGCAAAGAGCGCGGCGGCGCTGCTGACGTGGCCGGGCTGCTTGGCGGGCGAATCGTCCAGTACCACCACCTCGTCCACGTTAAAGATCGCAGCTGCCCGCGCTATCTGCCCAGCCAGCAGCGTGGCCAGCTCCAGGTTCTGTGCATTCTCGATGCACGAGGCCGCCACGGCGATGGACACCGTGTAGCCGCGTCCGCTGGTAGAGGGCCTGTAGCCCGGATGGCGGCGGCGGGGCAGGCGGCGAGGGGGCAGGCGGCGGCATTTTGATGTGGCCGGCAGCAGGGTGCTCTCTTGTGCTGGCAAGGCTCTCTATTGCCAGTTGATTTGTGAGTGGCCCGGCGGTTCGCCCACATGGCATGCCGCACAAAAGGCGTTTGCAAATGCATTTCCTCGGCACCCACGTGCAAGACTCCTCTGCACATGCAAGCTGCTTGGGCTTCTTGGATATGGTGCCATTCTCCTGTTTCTCCCGCTTCTTGCTACCCATAATGCAAACTCCAGAGATTGCGCTCTACCGGCGATCGGGGATCCAGGAGGTAATGAGCGGGACAGACCAAGGTGCCATGCAGAGCGGCATGCGGGTGATCCTAGCTGGTCCTTGCTGGCAACCCCCGCTTGGCAGTGCCCCTCCTTGCCTCGCCTCCTTCCAGAGAGAGTGCCCCAGATCAGCAGCTCGGTGAGCCATGGTGCACCCCGCAAGGCAAGAGCTCCTGGCAGGCGAGCACGCCCACTACATCCACGCCTTCAGCGAGGTGCGCGTGGGCATTGGACAGGGTTGTTCGCTGTCGTTGTCATGCCTGGGACAGCGCAGTAGTTCGGGCTCCATGGCTGATCGCCACTGAACAGGAACGGTTCCGAACGGTTCCTACTGCCACTGCCCTGAAGGCACCCAGGTTGCCGCTCATCAGCACGGCAGGAGCCGTCTCTGGCCCACAGTGTGCCATGTGGCGGCCATGGGCGGGGGCGGCGGCAGCGGGGCACATGTGTTTCAGCTGAAAGCATCGAGCCCCGTCTCCCCTCCCCTGCAGAACACCACCAGCTTCGAGTTCTACGCCACCGAGCACTTCCGCATGAGCGGAGTGTATTGGGGCCTGACGGGGCTGCACCTGTTGGGGCGACTCGACCTGATGGACCGTGGCAAGGTGGTGGCCTGGGTGCTCCGCTGCCAGCATGAGGGTGGTGGATTTGGCGGCAGCGAGCGCCACGATGCGCACCTGCTCTACACCCTCAGCGCGCTGCAAATCCTGGCGCTGTATGATGAGCTGCACCGCGTGAACGCAGACACAGTGGCGCACTGTGAGTGCCACCGCTAGGTGCTGCGTCGCCGATGCCACAAGCGGGCAGCCATGCCGCGCTGCTGACCTTTTCATGGGCCCGGCCGGTGCCTCCTCTTGTGCTGTTTCTTACCTGTTGCCTCTGCTCCCCAACGTCCTATGGCCTGCAGATGTGTCGAGCCTGCAGCAGCCCGATGGCTCCTTCTGGGGCGATGAGTGGGGCGAGACAGACACGAGGTTCTCCTACTGTGCGCTGTCCGTGCTGTGGCTGCTTGACCGTCTTGATGCCATCGATGTGCAGCAGGCGGCGCGCTACGTGGCAGCCTGCAAGAATTTCGATGGCGGCTTTGGCTGCACGCCAGGTGTGCTGTGGCATTGGTGGCGGTCGGGTGTTTGCAGCAGACAGCGCTGCTGCAATGCCGTTTGCTCCTCCTTTTGTTGAGGACGTTGACTTCTTTGCCTGCTACAGGCAACGAATCGCACGCGGGCCAGGTGTTCACATGTGTAGCAGCGCTGGACATTGCGGGGCGGTTGGACCTGGTGGATGCAGACCTGCTCTGCTGGTGGTGCGTTATGCTGCTGCTCCCATCGCTGCAGGGCACGCTGCGGATTCAGGCAAACGCCTGAGCGCAAGCTTGGGTGGTGGTTGGCAGGGGCAAGCAGGCAAGACGGGGCTGCCCCGCAGCTTGCACTAGCCTGCCCACCTCCCCTCTTGAACTGCACCGTGTAGGCTGTGCGAGCGGCAAACAAAGAGCGGGGGGCTGAACGGGCGGCCTGAGAAACTGCAGGATGTGTGTTACTCGTGGTGGTGCCTGTCGGCGCTGTCCATCTTGGGGCGCCTGCACTGGATTGACCAGCAGGCACTCACAGACTTCATCCTGGACTGTCAGGTGGGGTGGCAGCAGTCAGCGTCCCATTCCTTTACGCATGCGCCATCAGTATCCCCTTCCTGCACGATTCCATGCACGCATCTGCATACAGTTGATGTCAATTGGCTGCCGGGCTGGCCACTTGCAGGATGAGGACGGCGGTGGTATCAGCGACCGGCCAGAGGACCAGGTGGACGTGTACCACACATTCTTTGGCATTGCGGGGCTCTCTCTGATGGGACGGCCAGGCCTGCAGCCCATCGACCCCACCTTTGCGCTGCCGGTTGAGGTGGTGGACAGGCTGCGGCAGCGGAAACAGCAGCATGAAGGGCAGGCGGCAGAGGCAGAGCGCAGGAGCAGCAGCACAACAAGGGAGCTAGAGTCATGATGGTGATGAAGCTGCAATGAAAGGCATGTAGTATACAGGGAAGTGTAAAGGAAGACAGACAGCAGGAAAGAAGGTGGCAGCAGAAAATTTGCAGCAGCAAAGGTAGCACTAGTACACAGAGTTGAGCGCAGTGAACCTCCTCGTCTACTTTCGCTTCAAGCCCAGCAGGAACACCTCTTTGCTTTCGCTGCGCGTGGCCTTGGGCCGGTGCCATGCCACTTTTGCAAAGTCCCGCCGCAGCTCAGCTGCAAACTCTTGCGTGCCTGCAGGCAGGGCAATTGACAGCAGGTGAGCTCATGTGTGTGGCCTCTAGATCCGGCCGCGTGTCGTACGGCAGCCTGGTGCATCGAACAATTGGCAAGCAGCTTACCAGGACCCTGCAGCAACTTCATCAACAGGGTGCCGCCCGGCCTCAGCACCCCTCTGCTGAGGGTTGCATTGGGGTATGCTGCCTCGCCGCCGGTAGCTATGGCCCAGGCGGTGCGGGCCAGCTCGAGGGACTTGTAGGCATCTGCCATGCTGTTGCCTAGCGTGAAGTGACCTGCGCAAAGCGCCCAGCTGAGCGATCGGCATGCAGCACAGCTTGGCATGTTCTTCCAGTGCAGACATCCAGCCAGACCAGCAGGCTGCATCCTGAACAGTCACTCACACATGTCTGAAAGGACTGCATCATAGCCGTCGGGGGCTTGCTCCTGCCAGAACTCTGGCGGGAGCAAGGTGGCATCTGCCTGGACAATAGTCACACGCTCGTCACACTTGGCAGGACGCTTCGTCTCCTGCACTCAAAAGGGCAGCCGCAGCGATGACATTGCGGGCCGGAATGCTTGAGGATAGGGAGCCGTAAGATGGAACATTATCAGCAGCTCACAGCAATAACAACAGCAGTGCAGTATACCTGCATGTCGATTCCAAGGATCCGGCCGCCTCTACTGGGCGGCCCTAGCGATTCGCAGGCCACCTGCAGCCATGCGCCTGGGTGGCAACCGAGGTCCAGTATTTGGCCGCCCTGGGGTATCAGTTTGTGCTTCTGCTGTATTTCCAGCAGCTTATACGCGGAGCGAGCGACGTAGCCCGAGGCCTTGGCCTTCTTGAAAAATGTATCCTCTAGTACCCGTCCAGTCCTGCAAAGGAACTGTTGACGCTATTGCAAGAGGAGGTTGCAGTGGGCGGCGGCCGCCGCGGCAGCGGCCTGCCGCCCAGGGCGCGTGCACGCATGCCGCCTAACGTCATTTTCAACAAGCCTGAGCAGGTTGGCAACAGTCTGCCGCCCGTGGTGTATCCCTGCCATGAGCATTGCTGCACCTGGTGACGCGAGCTCTTCCGGACATGATCTGCCTGCTCAATGACGAGTTCCCAAATTGGCGCTCCTGCCGCCTGACACAGGTCTTCCTCCATTTGGAGGACTCTGGTTGCCCTGCTGGCCCGCCAGCAGAACTTCATGACAAGCTAAATTTAACGCTCTCCCATTCTTCCCTATCTTCGTCTGTGTGTGGGTTTTCAGGGCAGCAGGCAGGGTACCTTTTACAACAGTAACCCCGGCTTGAACACCCCAACCCAGCTCCCAATCCCAGCTGCATGTGTTGAATGAACCTGCTTAGGCAGGCAGCGCGCGGCTTGCTTCCACGCACGTTTGCCCGCCTCTCCGAGGCTGGTGGGGGCACCTGCGAGGCCCACCAGCAGCTGCTCAGGTCAAACTTGGGCACCGTAACTCGAATGCAGCAGTGCAGCAACCTGGCAGCAGGCCAGCCAGCACGGTTGCTGCCCGCCGCCGCCAGCGCCGCCACCTGTGCCGGGCGCCTGCCATCACCCCCTCTGCCAGCAGGATGCAGCACCAGGGCACGAAGGCGGCCATTCTCCTCAGCTGCAGCTCTGGGTGATGACGGCACCACAGAGCAGCCCTGGCTGCAGGGCTGCAGCTCTGCCCGCTTGCAGTCGCTGCGGCTTGTGCCAGCTCCACAGCAGGGGCGTGGTTTGCGGCTGGCGCCACGGCCCCTGCACGCACTCTCGCCCGCCTGGCCGCAGCAGCCTGGCGGGGAGGAACCTCGCAACGGCCAGTACCGCGGCTACGCCAGCCAGCCGTGGAAGTTCTGGGGCCTATCTGGAAGCAGCGGAGATGGCGAGGGCGGGCTTCGGCCACCAGAGCCGCTTCCAGCGGGCATCCCTAGCGCGTCGCACGAACGAGAGCTGAAGGCGGTCAACACTGCAGTGGTGGTCAATGCCCTGATATTTGTGGCAAAGATGTGCACCTGGGCAGTCACTGGCAGTGGGTGCGTGGTTTGCCTGCATTTTCAGTGGTATGTTCTGCAGTGCTGTGCCCGTCTCAACTGCGGCCCTGCTTACCTGGCCTTGCCGCCCTGGCTGCAGCGCGCTGTTGGCAGAGGGCCTGCATTCTGTCGCTGATGTGGCCAATCAGCTGCTGCTGAAGCATGGAGTGATACGATCGCGGCGCAAGCCCACGCGCGAGCATCAGTACGGATTTCACAAAGAGAAATACGTGTATGCTTTAATATCAGGTGCGGAGTGCACAATGAGCAAGGATATCGAGTTGTAGTTAATGATGAATGGGGTGGCAGATCGAGTTGCTGGACAACCCTTCGTTGTTCTGCTTCCATTTTTGCAGCCGCATGCGTTTTCTGCGTTGGTTGTGGTGCCTCGGTGCTGCATGGCGTGAGCAGCCTGCTAAACCCACATGCTCTGGAGAATATGGCGCTCAGCCTGGCAGGTGAGGGCGCGGGTATGAAGGCAGCTGCCGGTAGCATGTGTGTTTAACAGGGTTCAGTCCAAGATGCATTCATGCTGCTGCTGTCTGCTTCAGCGCGGCCTTCCTTGGCTGCCCACCCAGCCACGCCTCATACGTATCTTTCTGCACTGCCCTACTTGTGGTGCAGTGCTGCTGGGCAGCAGTTTCCTGGAAGCCTACTCACTGCGTGTGGCCTTTCAGTCCATCCAGCTCAGTGCCGAGGAGCAGGGCATGGGGCTGTGGCAGTACATTAAACGCGGCAGGGACCCCACGACTGTGGCCATCCTGTGGGAAGACGGCGGCGCCGTGGCCGGCCTGGGGCTGGCAGGTGGTCCAAAAACAATTCTTGCACTCAGCATGCCTGCTCCTGCCTGCTCAACTCCTCATTCCTACATGGCAACCTCACTCACTTTGTGCCCGAGTGCATTGTCCCGCTATGCAGGCGGCTTCACCCTGCTGACCTATTTCACAGGGCAGCCGCATTGGGACGCCATGGGCTCCATTGCTGTGGGCTTGCTGATGGGCGTCATTGCACTGCAGCTCATGCGGACCAACAAGCGTTTCCTGATCGGTGCGTTTTCGCGACAGTCAGCCATGCGGGTGCTGCGGCTGGCAGGTCATCATTTGCAGATGGCACTGTTGTGCAGTCTTGCGGCCGCGTTGCTTATGGTGTTTGACTGTGTGGGTGTGTGCAGGCCAAGCAATGGAGCCTGCAGTGGAGCGCAGCATCGTGGATCACTTGAAGAATGATAAAATGGTGGTGAACGTGATAGATCCGAAGAGCGAGGAGATGGGCGATGGCGTGTTCAGGTGATGGTGCTTGCAAAGTCAGCCACTGCATCGGTTGCATGCGCACACAACGCACAGCTGTGCCGCCTAAGTATGGTGGCTGGTTATTTGTTGTATGTAAATCCCTCATTCTACATACTGCTTCCTGCAGGTTCAAGGCTGAGATCCAGTGGAGCGGCGAGCATGTAGTGCAGAAGTACCTCTCTACGCTGCAGCGTGATAGCCTGTACAAGCAGATCCGCAGCGCTGCCTGCACCACCAACGTGGATCAGCAGACCATGGAGGATGCCATCGACATGGCCATGATGGACTTTGGTGAGCGGCATCATGGAACCGGTTCCGAGGAAAACAAGCATCACTGCCATGCCATGCGGGCTCGAGGCAGCATCAGGAGCCGGGATGCCTGGCACGCCTCGGGTCGGGCAGCTACATGTCTGTCGGGCTCACCCACGTGCCCCGCTCCATGCCTTTTTCGCAGGCCGGGGCGTCATCAGAACCATTGGTAGTGAAATTGACCGGCTGGAGGGCGAGCTCAAGGTGCTGGTGCCGGGGCTTGCTTACGTGGATCTTGAAACAGACAGAGGTGAAATGAGAGGCATGAGTCTGATGGGCAGCGTGGATGGCATCCTGGACCCCTGCCTTGATATGGGCGATGTGCAGCGCCTATACGAGGATGGCGTCGCCACCGCGCAGAACAGCACGGGCAGCGCTGCAGGAGGCAGCGGCCAGGCTAATGGCCCCATTAGCAGCACGCCACCAGCTGCATAGCACCATGCAACCAAGCCGCAGTGCCATCAGCTGCTCAGCCTTCCGCTCTGGTGCCACCCATTCTGCTTGTTTGGTTGTCCCCTCATTTCAGTTGCCCCTTTTGTTGTCACTTGTCCAATAATGATCTCTGCATTTGATGCCTGCGGCAATGTGGCATCTGTCAATTGTTCAATATAAAACGATGTGCGACTGGCATCATCAACAAGAAAGATAGCAGTGCCAAAAGCGCATGGAGAGCAGCGACATCAAGTTGGCAAGTCGAAATGACGAGGTTGGATGGCAGAGAGGGTGCCAGAGCCGGGTGGCAGATTTGAGGACCACAAAACAGAAGAACGACTTGGTCGCCCTCGCCAACCTGGCTTTCCTCAGGCCTTGTCTGCCGAGCTGTTTGAGGCCACGCGATGCAGCACACCAGCATCGCCCTTCAGAGGCTGCAGCTCCGCCGCACTGCCGCCTGTGGCTGCCAGGCTAATGACCCGAGGCTGCAAGTTTTCTCTGAACTTTGCTATTTTGGTGTGGCTGCGGGCAGGTAGTGGACCGGGGGCGGCAGTGCGGACATGAGTTTGTGGCATTCAGGCTTCAGAAGGCACTGTTCAGGATCAGGCAGCCTGGCAAGCGGACAAGCAAGCAAGCAGGCGGCAGGCAGCGCACCTGTACAGCGCAAACCCAGTCATGGCCAGCACGCAGCCGATCGTCATTTTTACTGTGAATTCCTTGCCCTCGCCCAGCAGCATGGCCGACAGCACCAGCAGTCCCACAATCTTGACCTCCCCCAACACCGTGGTGGTCACCGCACTGGTCTTCTTGATCATCAAGCTGTGAACCATGTTGTAGCACACGGCGTTGACCGAGGAGACCAGGATGATGAAGCCGGTGCCTTCGTAGTGTGTGGGAAGGTAGACCAAGAATTTGTCGCGCTGCAGCAGAGGGCACCAATTCATCCTCATTCCTTCATTTCATGTTCAATTCCTCTCCACCAACAGCTGCACTGCGGCATCCAACATACAGCGCCACCAGCCAGCACCGCATGGCCCGCACCTCGTACATCCAGTAGAAGGGCGCCAAGCACACCAGGCTAACTGGCGCGGTGTAAAACGTCAGCCGCACCACGTCCAGCTTCTCGGAGAGAAGCTTTCCCGAAAAGGTCATCATGGCGCCATTGCACACGGTGCCGACCAGGCAGAAGACAATGGCATATGGCTTGCCGCTCACAGTGCCCTGCCACACCGCCAGCATGACGCCCGACGTCAGCGTGATGAGCGCCCACAGCTCCTGGCCCGTGGGGTAGCGCGACTCCACCACGATGGCCAGCACGCAAGTCACCACCGGGATGGCAGACCTGCCACCAACGTGGGCGAGGGCCAGGCAGGGGCAGGACAGGGCGCGCAGGTCAGAGCAGGACAGGTTCTGGCCTGAGCAGTGCATGGCATACCAGGAACAGTGCTGCAGGCCCTTCACCTAATGATTTGATTGAGGGTGAGCGAGATATCCAGCAGCGAGATGTTGTTGAGCGCAATATTGAGAGCCATGAAGGCGCCAATGTACACCACGCCCTTCCACTGCTTCCGTAGTGTGGCACGGTGATGCTCCCATGGCTCCCGCAACGCCATGGGGGCAAGCACGCAGAAGCTAAACGCCATGTGGCCTGCGGGCGGACGGCATGTGTGGTGCAGCGGGAGCAGGAACAGCAATGCTTGCGAACTGGTGGCTGGAACACGCCCCCCCCCCCCCCCCCCCCCCCCGATTTATGTCCAACATGGCGACCCCATGTACAGTGCTGCCAGCCTTGCTGCACTCACATGATGTGAGCAAGAATGGGAAGCGGAAGCCATACACTCCCAGCGACCATTTGTTGAGCAGGTTCAGGGAGGAGTTTAAGCTGCAAGCAGGAACAAGGGAGGAAGAGTTGCATGCTTGGAGGTGTAAGAGAGAACGGGAAAGGGAGAATGCAATGAATGCAATTCATTGCATTCTCCCTTGGCGTTGAGGCGCGGGGCGGGTGGTGGCGGGTGGGGCGGCGCTCACCTCAGGTAGAGCACCACGAGGACCGCGAAGGACAGGGCCTTCATGGTTGTTGGCTCCCCCATTCTGGCCTTGTGCACCAGGCGCTTCCTGCTGCCGCCCGGGGTGTCTGGGGCGTTGGTTGGAGTCACTTGCGAGTCTCGGTTCCTTCTGCTGCTGCTGCTGTTGCGACTGATGGCACCCCACAGCCCCTGCAGGGCCGCCAGGTTGATCGCTCTGCCCAGTTAAATAAAGGGCAGCGCGCAGCCCACTCCTCTGAGCGTCGGACCTCGGCCTGGCGATGGCCGCGCGGGATGGAGGCTCCTACCCTTGGCAGCGGCTAGGCGGCGAAGGCAGGACAGTTTGGGAGTGTGCAGGACAGTTTGGATGGAGAGCGGATTGAGGGTTTGGTATGCATAAATCGACCATTGCCAGCCTCCACATACGAGCAAAAGTAAGCGCACAGGCCCAGCGGCAGTGGCTGTCACCCTCTGCAGCGTTACAGCTTTGTGGCTCAGCGCAGCGAGTTCAGGAACAGCACGGTGATGGCGCCGATGGCGATGAGCACCGGCGCGATGGAGACGAGGTACAGCGCGCCGTACCCCACCCAGTCGGGCAGCTGGTCGGCCATGCCGCGGGGCTGCTCGGTGGGGTCGCGCCCCATGGGCGGCCGCACCTCGCCCTGCTGCCGCCACGCCGCCGCCGCATCCTCGGCCGCGGGTGTCAGCGCGCTGCCGGCGCCGCCCTCTGCCGCCGCAGGCGTCTTCAGCCAGGGGCGAACTCCTGCATCATCGGTTCAGAGCGCCGCGCCCGTTGAATGGTGGGTCAGGCACCTTCAACGGACAGGGCAACAGCAGGGCAGCAGGTAGGCGGCACGCCGCTGGGCAGAAGGTAGGCTGCTATGGCCGGGTGAGCTGCGGCGCCAGAGACCCACAAGACACGAGCAATCAGCAGCAGGCTGGTGCCAACCCGCAGGCCCAGGCAAACCGCTTACTTGCGGGCTCGTCCAGGGCTGGCCATTGCGACATCTCCTTGCACAACTCACGCAGCGCGATGCGGTCTGCGGGGATGCGACCCTCGGAGACCTCCATCAGCGCCGCTGCCATCTCCTCGCGGGAGATGCCGCTGCTGTCCTGCAGGCCAGGTGGGCATGGGGGGCCGAGCAGGGCCTGAGGGCCTGAAAAACCTGCGCTCAGCGCCATAATTGAGATGGGGTGTGCAGCATGCAAGTCAAGGGGGCCGGCTGTCATTGCAAGGTGTGGGTGTATCAGCAGGGCTGCCTCGAGGGCGCTCGTCAGCTCCGAAAGATGGTTAACTTTGCATCAATCATCCAGCAACAGCCCCAGTGGCACTGGTAGCAAACAGCGGCAGCAGGGTGCAAGAAGCATGCAGGACCAGTGCCATCTGCGCCACATGCATGGCCGGCTGCTTCTGTGGAAGCCACATGAGGGAAAGTAAGGCTTTTCCCCTGGCACGTGTGGCACCACAACGGCCGCAGACAGCACCGCACCTCCATGCCCATGAGGCGGCGCTCCCGCGCGCGCGGGTCCTCGATTGCCACCGTCAGCCGCACTTCGTTCAGCGACATGTCTCGCTGCTCCTTGAGGGTGCGCAGGATGCCCACCACCTCGCGGCACATGCGCTTGGCCTCCTGCAGGCCCGAAGCGGCACAAAGCGGCATATGAGGCAATGGGGTGGGTGGGCTGCAACGCGTCGGACGCTCCCCACCACGTGTCCGCTTGATTGCCGCCGGCTCGCATCACGGCTCTCTACCACTCACCTCCTCTGACACCTCGTCTGCTCCCAGCACCCTGCCGGGCTCCACCTTGCGCGCCGCGCTGCCACCCTCAATCTCCGCCTGCCGCCGCATGAACGCCTCCACCTGCGCCTCCAGCTCCTCCTGCGTCAGGTCGCTGTCCATGTCCATGGCCGCTACCCTGGCCCATTTGGACGAAGCGAAAAGTTGGTGAGCGCGCCGCAGAGGCCATTGCCAGTCTTTGCCCCCATGTCTCCAACGCCACCCACCTCAGTGACCTTTGCCGCACCGGCTGCCGCTGCCTGATCACTGCTGCTGGCCGGCCAGGCTGCCAAGAGCAGCTCGCCACCACATGGGCGCCCGTCTGCACGCTACTGCAGCTGGCTAGGGCCTGCATGGCTTTGCGATGGTAAGCGGACAATGCAGCGGTCGGGACGCCCCCCGGGGCTGTGGCTGTCCAAGTTGTGAGTTGGATAGCGTTGGGAGGGTGAGAGTAGCAAGGCGGGGATCCTGCACGATCGTAGACCCCCTTCGGCACGCAGATTTACGCTATAGAAGAAGAAGAAGAAGAAGAAGAAGAAGAGAATACGCGGGACGCGTGATTTGTACTTCGGCCGTACTGGGAGGAAACGGGGTGTCAAGCCCCTGGCTCCCGTGTGAAAAACAACGAGGGGGAACAAAGGTGCAGGTCAGCCTGGATCGATCAGCCGCCGCCTCTTGGCCGCCGCTGCCCGCCTCCCCGCCACCCGCGCCGGCGCCACCGCTGCAGCTGCTGCTGACGCCGCTGCCGCCACCGCTGCCGCCGCCGTGGCCGCCCCCTGCCCCGCCGCTCCCCCTCCCCACCCCACCCTCGTCACTGCGTTCACTGCCGCTGCGCCCGCGCGGCGCTTCTCCTGCCTGGGGACATCCTGTGGTGCCTGCCGTTTGCCGCGCCGAGTCGGCGGGCGATCCGCTGCGGCATCGTTCTGCCTGCGCCGAGTGCGCCTGTCTGCTGCGTCTGCTGATCCGTCATCGCGCTGCCGCCGCCGCCGGCTATAGCTAGCGAGGAGGCTTTGAGGGCCATTGTCCCATGCACCGTCTATCTCGCCGTACGTCGTGCATTGGCTTCTTCATTCGCTGTGCGACTCGATGTTGATCTCTGCTCCTGGAAATCGGCACAGGGAGGGGGTCTGCTGCCTGCCGGTCGGACCTAGAAGGCAGGCAGCAGTGCGTTTCACCCGGCTTGCCGCCGCCCTACATAAACACTGTTGACGACGCTTGCATTGCTCCTGCAGACGCTTGCATTGCATCTGAAGAGTTGCTGCTGCTGCGTCCACTGGTGCGGGCGGGGTACCTTCATGTGAAAGGGAACGCGTTCAGTAGGCGGTCGGGGCGCCGGCGGGTGGAAAGGCGGTGGCACTACAATGCAATTCTGTTCAGCTCGGCTCCTGCATGCGCACAACTAGTACTGTAAGCAATGTCGGACGGCAAGAAGAGAGTTTTAATAATTGGTGGAGGCTTTGCTGGAGTTGTGGCCGCTCGGGAGCTGAGTTCAGCTTTCCATGTGCACTTGATCGACCCAAAAAGGCGGGTTCCGCAGCGTGACAGGGTGCACATCGAAGGGGCTGAAAGCGGCTAAGATTGGGGATGGGAGAGTATTGGGGGGTGAGGTCATCTTGACATCATTCCGGCCTCTCAAATGCGATGATCAGAACATTGGCATCAGAATATTGCGCTGGCGAAACCGCCTGGGGCGGCCAAGCACACTGGCCACCGCTGTGCTGTTGGCGCCGCTGTTTTGTTACCGCTGGCGCCTCGCAACCCTTGGCAACACAACAGTTGAAACCACACAATCCATGCTACTGATTCCCACCTGCAGCTTTTTCGAGATTGTGCCCTGCGCTGCGCATGCCCTTGTGAGCCCGGCCAGTGCCTCCAAGTCACTAATCGACTTCCCCGCCTCCAGCACCTGGTCTCAGAAGCAGGGCTTGATAGTGGGTTTGCAGTCCGATGGCACCAGGGGAACGGCAACCCTGCAGGTCTGGCAGCAGTGCATGGAAGGGTGGGGGAACCCTACTTCGTAGGCGGTACACTTCTAAGCCCCCCATTCCCATCCGCCCACCCAGTCCCATGCACCCGCCATGCAACCACTCACCAACTCGGCTGCAGAGTGGCGAGACGCTTGATTTCGACTATGCGCTGCTGTGCACGGGCAGTTCTTACCCATCCGGGGTCAAGCCCGATATGACCAAGCTGCAGGACAGGGCTGTCAGGCTCAAGCAGTTTGTCGACATCCATGCCATGGCAAGTTCGGGCAGCCGGTAGCCTGCTTGAGGTTGGCACAGCTCATCGGTCCATCGTTTGATGAGCATCATTGGAGCATGTGCCTGCTTGGTGACCCCTGATGCAGATAACTGCTGCCAAGACGGTGGTGGTGGTGGGTGGCGGTTCGGTGGGCGTGGAGGTGGCTTCTGAAGTGGCTGACGCGTTCCCTGACAAGAAGGTCACGATCGTGGCAAGCGGCGACCTGCTGGATCGCATGGCCCCCTCTGCACAGCAGTATGCAGAGGAGTGGATGAAGAAGCACAATGTGGAGGTGCTGACAGGGGAGCGCATCAGGTATGGGGCTGAGGGTGCGGGGGCGAGGGCGGGATCCGCAGGGCTGATGTCAGTGAATACAACAATTTGTGTGCTGGCCAACTGCCGCAGTGATTGGGGCGGCCTGGACGACAACATGCCTGCCGCCGCCACTCTGAAGACCTCCAGCGGCCGCACTCTGGCCGCAGACCTGGCTTTCAAGTGCGTGGGAGTAACTCCCGCCACCGGCACCTATGCAGCATCCCTGAGCAGCGAGCAGCTGGGCCCTAGAGGCGCCATAGAGGTGTATCCCACCCTGCAGGTAAGTGCTGCTGCTGCCTGCCAGCCCAACTCCAAGCGTTGGGCCTTTGCACCTGCTTCCATCCAGCATTTAAATCCAGCAACTGTCAATCACTGCTCACTTGGCACAGGTCAAGGGCTGGCGCAACGTGTTTGCTGCTGGAGACTGCAACAGCATTGCAGAGGAGAAGACCGCGGCGATGGCTGGCCTGTCTGCACTGGCGGCAGCTGGAAACATCATTGCACTCGACAGCGGCAAAGAGTTGAAGCCTTACTTTGAGCGTGAGCAGGGGGGGCCACTGGTGCGGGAATGGTGCCTGCCCTGTGCCTGTGAAGTGTGGCACCGGCCTGAGCACCTTGCCTGTCTGCAGGCATCTTTGGGGGTGTCAAGCCACCAGTGTGTGGAGGCACCAGCCTGGGCAGCCATGAGGGCGTAATGCAAATGGGGCCCCTCAACGTGCAGATCGGGAAAGCGCCGGCGACAGTGAAGGTGCGGGCTCTATATCGCTCCCTATGCGGGGCAAACCTGGGCCTGAGTGTTTTGCTGAGCCGTCGCTTCAGAGAGGACAGTTGCAATCGACGAGGAGACATATGGCCGCAACATGTTGCAGGGCTTCATCACTTGGATGTTTGGGCGCATAGTAGGTGGCAGCAGATTCTGGGGTTTTTTGTATCGCCGCATGCAAAACTTGATGGCGTCCGGGATGGCCAAGGAGGCACGCAGGGTGGCTGCCGCTGCAGCAACCGTGAGCGTGGCGCCGGCATCAGGGTGAATGTGCACCCACAGACTGCTACCCCTGTATGTGTTGTATACACATCCCGCCGTGTCTTTTGTATTGTGTATTGATGATTGAAACAATGCAAATCAACAGAAACAGCAGAAACTGTGGTAAAAGAGCAGTAAACAGCATCAAAGGAAGAGCCAAAACCGTTGGGTGGGAGGGGGTGATGACTAGTTATTATCGCACCACGGGGTAGATGATGTGCTGTTGTTGCTGCTGCTGCTGGGACGCTGGGGGGTCGCCCCGCATGGCCTTGCCCAGCGGCACAAGATCCAGGTCATTGACGAGGATGAGGGGTGAGGTCTCGCGCAGCGCCTCATCATCCGCCGCGCCGCTCAGCCGCACCACACACTGCCCGGTCCCCTCTGTCAGCCCTGCCTTGGCGTCCACGCACATGCTGATGTCCAGGCCGGCGCGGCTCATGTTGGCATACCAGGTGCGAAAGCGCTCCTCCAAAGGCTCCAGCGCCTCGGGCGTCATCCCCTGCAGCCAGCCCCGGGCACAAGACGAAAAGGCGCAGCCAGTGAGTGCGGCGGTTGCGCCAAGAAGCAGAAGGGAGCTGAAGGCTTCCCACCACCTACAGCTGCACATCCAACACAACACACCCTGTGACAACACTCTCCCCTGCTCGGCCTCGCACCTTGAAGGCCAGCAGGAAGTTCTTGACCACGGCGTGCGCCAGCCGCACCATGCCGCCCGGCCTGCAGCACAGCGAGGGCAGGTGTGCAGCAATACAAGGTGAGGGACTGCAGGGAGGGACCGGCAGCAGAAAGCAAGGAAAAGGCAAGGCCAGCATGCGTGGATGGACTGTCAGCTTGAGCCACTTGGCGGGCCGGCCTCCAGGTGAGCAAGCAGGCAATGCGGCCAGCTCACGTGACCAGGCTGACAAAGCCCAGGCTCTGCACGTCAGCACGCAGCCGGCTGATGTCGCTGCTCTCAAACTGCAGCAGATACTGGGTGGGAGGCTGGTCTGCCGCCGCGGGATCTGCAGAGGCGACGAGGAGGGAAGAGTGGTGAAGTTGGCCAGACCGACACAACTGGCCAGAAGGCACCGACAAGTCCCGGCACGCCACGGCCCAGCCCATATCAGACCAACACAGACCATCCACCGCCATCCACTGCAACCGGCTGCTGCAGCCTGCCCCTGCATGAGGTGACTCACCCGTCGGCGCCATGGGCGTGAAGCCCAGGGTCATTACGTCGCCCAGGTGGCCCAGCAGCCGCCCTGCCGTGCTCACAAAGGCGGGCCCCATGGAGGCAGAGTCGATTCCGTGCAGGATCTCGCCAATGCGCCGCTCATCCAGCCGCACCCGCACCTGCTTGGCGTGAAGGCAGACAGGCGCGACAGCAAGGGGCAATGGAATCAGCAACTGCTGTCGGCTGGAGTGGCCCTAGCTGCAGGCACGTTGCAGGGGCTGCACGCCAGGCAGTTGGTGCAAAGTTCGCCGCCGCACAGGATGATGGTTGTGCCTGCCTTCCTGCCCAGCGGCTGCCACCCACCTTGAGCCGGTTGACGATGACGCGGCCGAGGCGGTCGCCCACCTTGGTGCGAGGGCAGGACAGCACCTTGTCAGGCTCTGCATCCTGCAAAGAGCAATCGCCAGAGACACGGCCCCGATGGTCCAAAGGGCGCGAGTTTGGCCACAAAGCAGCGAGCAGCAGGCAGGCGCAAAGAAAGTCAGGAACGCGCGGCGGCGGCGAGCGAAGCGACCCACCTCTGCCTCCAGGCCCTGCTCGGCAATGCGCTCCGCAAGCTCCACCAGAACGCCGCGGATGGCTTCCAGCGCACCAGACACCTGCCTCTGCACTCGGGCAGACCGCGCACAAACAAACGCATGCTCAGCGGGGCAAGGGACCGACACATTGTGCAATGCCGGCTGTGCGGCAGGCGGCAGGCAGCACAGGCATGCTGCCTTCCCTCCCCTGCCCATACACTGCCCCCCCGCCCCTTTCCAACCCACCCGCATGGCCTGATCGATCGCCGAATCCCCGGTGAGCGGGATCCAGTTGATGGCCTGGGCTGGCGGGCGCAGGTGTGAGGGGATGACCAGGCTCTTGAACCCATCCACAAACTGCACAAGAACAACAAGCGTGTGTGTGTGTGTGTGTGTGTGGTGTGTGGGGGGGGTGGGGGGGCGACAGGGCGAGTGGCTCAATAAATGCCCGCCTCCTCTCTTGTAAACGACGTAAATGACGCTGGCTGCAAACGATGAGCAGCAGGCAGAGGAGGAAGGGCCAGGTGCTCACCACGCTGAGGTTGCCCTCGGGGCTGGGCAGCGGCAGCTCAAAGGAGAAGGCGCCATCCGGATCCAGCTGCATCGCCACTGGCAGCCGCACCCGCAGCGGCCCCTCGTAAAACGCATTCTCAAAGCCTGCGGGCAGGGGCAAAGGCATTTGCTGGCATGAAGCAAGCGCCGCACCAGATGCGCCGGGGCCCACCGCCCAACCAGACGCGGTGATGCGCCCACATTCGGCAGAGCGGGCATGCAATCCTGCCCAGCTGGTCAAACGCAATGCAGCGTGGCAGCCGGCGGCGGTGGGGCGCACCCAGTGAGAAGCCGCGCACATCGCCCGCGCCCAGCAGCGTGGCGGCTGCCCCGCGGAACTTGGACTTGAACAGATCCAGCTCGCGCAGCATCCACGAGTGCCAGGCGTTGAGCACCTCGCGCTGCTCATCCAGGCTCTCCTGCAGGCGGGAAGGTGGGCAGGATGGGCAGGGCAGGGCGGTTGAACCCATCATTCCCTCCATCTCTCGCCCAGCACCTCCGCCTCCAGCAGCCCGCCCAAAACCCATCCACACCCAGCATACAATGCCCACCACGTGGTACTCTGGGTTGTCGCGTGTGTTGGCAATGGGCCCCTTGATGAACAGCTCCTCAAGCGTGCGCTGCAGGTCGGGCAGGTGTTGGCTGGGCATGGGGCAGGGCAGAGGGCATGCGCGGGATGCTTGCTGTGTCCTGGGTGCTGTACAGTGCTGTGCTGTGCTGTGCCGTGCTGTGCTTGCCCACCTGTGTGTAGTCGTGGATCATGTTGATCACGCCATCCGCATTCACCCCCACATCCAGGTTGCGCATGATCACCCTGCACCAGGGCGCACCGGTGGGGGCTTGGTCAGCAGGGCGCAGAGATGAAACCCCGTCAGCGGGCTGGCATGCCATGGCGGAGCAGGGCAAAGCAACTGGACCCCCGGCAAGTTGTGTGCCACAGCAGCAGGTGTGGGTGCGGCCTGCCACCGTGCTCACCTGGCGCGCGCGGGCTTGCGCCGCACCCGTGTCACTGCTCCGTCCATGAATGCTCGAAAGTTAAACTCGCCGCTGTTGCCGCGCAGTCGATGTGCCACCACCTGATACGCTGTGTTCCAAACCTGCAGGCGGGAGGGAGGGCAATTGCATGCTGGTAACAAAATGGTGCAGGCAGCGCAGAGTAGACCTTGAGACAATGTACACAGGATGCCACGGCATGGCCGACCACGAGCCCTTGCTGTGCTCTCCTCGCGACAGACAGACAACCTGCTCGCCTACCTGGCAGATATCGTCAAACAGCTGCGGGTGACGGTCCCAAAAGGCCTGGAAGGCAATCAGGTTCTTGATGGTGGCGGGGCGCGGCGGGTCCAGCAGCGCGCCGCGCCCGCCAAACAGCTCTGCCAGCACCTGCGCCTGCGGAAGGCTCAGCCCTGCAGCATAGCAGAGACTTTGCTCAGAGCAATGTCCCTTGAGCAACTCAGGCACGCACTTGCTAGCTGGGTGCGGTGTGTGCAGGGCAGAACAACAACAGCAGTTTCGTGCGTAAGGCGCTGGCGCTAGTGCTGAGTACCGCCACGCACCCAACATGCTCCTCGCCTCCTTGGCTGCCGCATACTTCTGCTGCTGCTTGCGCGCCTCCTTGGAGCTTCGGGCGGGACCGCGAACCTGCAGGAAAAAGCAAAAAGCACTACGCTATCAATCTGGCCCACTGCATGCAATCCTCAGCACACGCCAGCGCTCGCCTCACCTCAAATGCCAGGTCCGCATCCAGCACCTTGAGCCCCGGCCCCACCACCGCCACATCTGCCGTCGCGTCAAAGCCGCGCTGGGCTGCACAACGAGCAGGGCAGCACCCACATGCATCAGCATTCTAATGCTCAGCTCTTGCAATCCACTGCTCACTCCAGCTTGTGCCAGGGAGGTGACAACAGGGTACCGACAGCCTCGGCAACTTACAGCTCTGCCGCATGGAGGAATCTTCAAGCCCACCCACCTGTCAGCATGTACTCCCCAAACTCCTTGGGGAACAGCGGCAGGATGCGGCGCTGAATGATTTCCGGGATGAAGACGCGCAGCAGGTGCTTCACAAGGGTGCTGGGCATGGGCACGTTGTTGCCCTTGAGCTTGGTTGCCAGGTGCTGCACATCAAACAGGGGCTTCTCCGCCTGCCGCCACCCATTGCTCTTCCTGCGACCAGTATTGAGCAGGGGAGACAGGCGGCCTGGGGCGGGGCGAGCTACAAACTCTCAATACATGTCATGCTAACTGGCTGTCCCGCTCACTTATCATACTGGAAGACAAAGCGCACAAACACGTCTGCTTTCACGTCGCCCTGCCCAATGCTGCATGTAGGGGAGCAACAGACAGATACAAACAGCCCACCGTCAGCTCTTAGCTTGCTCTGCTGTCGCTCATCATTGACAGGATGTCCTCCTGCTGACTTGCTAGTTGTTGTCACAGCGAAATCCGCACCTCAGGTTTGGGCACTTGGTGCCACGCTCCCCAGTCAGCTCAAAGTCGTTCACACGCCCCGTCACAAACACGCCCTGCTTGGTGGACCCAGCTGGCAGCCCCTCCGCCTGCACAGCCAGAGGCTCCCATCGCAAGCGGCAGGAAGCAGGCAGCAGGCTAGGAAGCTGTACACCCAGCAAGCACCAGGCTGGCAGATTGCCTGCACAGGTTCCCTGTGCCCCTGACAGCCAGCCGCCCACCCAGCAGTTGTGCTGCAACCCTGTTTCCATCCCGCCTCACCATCTCAGCACCCATGTCGCACAGCGATATCACGCTCGAGGTTTCATCCAGTGCGCTGCCGCCATCGCCGGCGCCACCCATGCTGCCGTTGTGGCCCCGCAACCAGCTGTTGCCGCCACGGCTGCTGGTGCTCCTGGTGGGGATGTCGCCAGGTAGCGAGCCCATGCTGCCGACCGCATGCACGCCGTTCTGTGGCGGTTGCTGTTGGCTCTGGTAAGCCTGCCGCAGCACATCGTGAGTGAGTGGCGAGTTCGGGCCTTTGCCATCCGCCTGAACCTCATCATCGCTGTCGTCATCCGATGCCAGAGACCCATCCCCCTCATCGTGCACCTCGACAGGGTGGTGCGCGCTGCTGCCATCCTGCTGCTGCCCCGCCTCTGCACGCAGGCGGACGGGTCAACTGGTGGTCAAAGGAACCTGGCCGAAACAGTCACGCAATGCCGCTTCCAGCATTGTGGCCAGCCGTTCAAACGGCAGCAGAACGCGGCAAACCCACCAAAGGCGTCATCCTCCCCTACCACGCTGTCAGAGTGCAGGGAGGCCTCCTCCTCGTCGATCGCCTCCTGACGTGGTCTGCAGCCAGGCGTGCCGCAGCGCAATAGGATGGGTGCTCTAGATGGCGATCCACAGGCAAGGACAGACGATCTGTTCACTGCACTTGTCTCAAGGGCCCACCAGGCCGCCAAAAGCCCCACAGCCAGCTGCTCCCAGCACTCACCTTGGGTGTTCAGTATCCTGGGATAGCTGGTGACTGCCAAACGCCAGGCGTTCAAGGCTGCTGATGCTGCTGCCGACGTCGCCGCTCCCAAGCCGCGCCTTGCTGCGGTTCATCAGCTTGCCTGCCAGCGTGCGCTTCCCCTCCTTGCCTGCCGCAGCCTCAATGTCCTGGCTGGCAGCGGGCTGCAGACAACACAAGCAAGCACAAAATGCACCAATCAGCGGCAGAGCTGCAGCATCACAAAGCACTGGCGGCAGCCATGGCCCCCGCCCACCTGCAGGAGGCCGCCGCGTTCCTTGGACTGATACTTGTCTTTCTTCTTGCCTAGCCGGCTGAGAAACCGCAAGGCAGCATTCTTGCCCTTCTGCTCTTTCCCGGGAGACGGCACCTGATGCTGCTCCTGGGTGGCTGCACCCAGCTGGCTGCGTGACTGGCTGCGCGAGTTGGCGGCAGCTGCTGCCTGTTCCAGGAGCTCGGCGCTGCCGGCAGAGTCCATGGAAACTGCCGAGTCTGGGATGGAGCGGGTCTCTAGGGAGCCAGCGCCGCCACGTAGGGTGCCGACGCGGTCCTGCAGTGGCGGCTTTGGCGGCAGCACTGCCGCTGGTCGCTGCGGCGGCAGCATGGGCGGCCGGCTGCTGCCACCGCTGGCTGCACTACGCGATGTTGGCAGGCTGCCGTCCTCCTGCTGCTTGCTAGCTGAGCCGCTGGGAGCCGGGCGCAGCGGCGACGGCGACGGCGGCGTGGATGCTGCTGCTGCTGCGCTGCCTCCTGTGCGGAAGCTGCTGCTGGTGGCGAGATGTGACGATTTGCGACTGAGCTGCGCCCGTAGCGCCGCTCCTTGCGCCTGTGGCCTGCAACAGCACACGGTAGCTCCCGAATCAATCAAAGGCAACCTGCCAGCCAACGACCGCCAGTAATACACTAAATACGGGCCGGTCCGCCCTACCCCCCTTGAGCGGACCGGCCAGCCGCCTCCCTGACCCCATTTCCCCCGCTCCCAGCCTGCCCTGCAGCCGCACCTGTGTGCCTGCGGCCCCTCAAACTGCATGATCAGCCGTGCCGGCCGTGTGACGGTGCCATCGGGTGCCATCCCCCCCGGCTCCCCCCGCAGCGTCACAAAGCCGTTGATCTCGGAGATGTCTATGTTCTTGCAGGCACCAAAGATGCCGCCGCCGCCAAAGTTGATGCTGCGACGGGACCAGCAGGGCGGCAGGAGGCAGGAGGGAGTGAGGCACGCAGCCGAAACAGCAGGCGGGGCCGCTTCGCCAGCGGCAAACCCTTGCCACCAGGTGTGGACAGGTCTGCAGGGTCGTGCCGGCAGCTGACGCACGATAACGCTGTCTGCTCACAGGCGCACTGCCACCCAGCTTCCTTACGTGTAGCCCTTCACTCCTGGGTAGTAGTACTGGTACTTTGCCCGGTTGTACTTCACCCGCGTCTGCAGCAGCTGCTCCTGCAGTCGCTGCAGCTGCGCCGCGCCAGACGCCTCTGCCGCCGCACGCTCCGCTGCCACGCGCTCCGCGTGCTGCCGCCCCAGAAGCTCCACCTCAATCAGGTTGATCTCGTCGCGGTACACGCGCTTGGTGTCCTGCTTGGTGGCACAGGAGGGAAGTGCCCGTGGCTGAGCGAGTCACCCCGGCAGTACAGTGACCCTCCCAATCCCATGCATAGCACATCTGGCCTGCCCTGGCCACCACTGCTTGCAGTACCCTCCCCCCACCGGGCCTCTCTTGTCTGCCCGCAGCTTGCCCTAGCCGGCCGTTACCGCCGTGCCGCACCTGCAGCGCCACCAGCTGCGTCTCCCAGATCTCCTGCTCCTGGTGCCGCCCGCGCCCCGCGTGCCGCGTGATCTCCACCTTGGCCTGCTCCACCTGCTGCCCCAGCACATCCAGCGTGTCCACCAGGCGCTGCCGCTCCGCTCGCAGTTCCTCGGTGGGCAGGCTCTGGCCGTCGGCGCCGGTGCGGGCGCGGATGACGTTGAAGCCGGTGCGGACAGAGGGGTCGGCGCCTGCCACGGCGCGGCTGGCCAGCGCGTCCACGCGCTCCTGCAGCGCCGCCTCCTCCCTCATCAGGATGCCCAGGCTCTCCTTGAGCGACGCCGCATGCTCCTTGAGAGCCGGCCGAGCGCTCGTCTCATATGTCTGCACCGCAGCCGCCTTCTCGCGCTGTGCGGCCGCCGTCAGCTGTGCCGCTCGCGCGCGCAGCGGGCCCAGCGAGTCCATGGCGGCCGCTGGTCACGCCCGCCGGCGGCAAGGCAACAGCTCCTGCACCGCCACCAGCCACCCGCCCGCCCGCCGCTGCCCGCGGCCCTGCGGGGTTGAGGGTGTGCAGGTCTGCCAGGGGCACCACCACCGAGCCAGGGGTGCGTCAGGATTCCCTCGCTGCAGCCATTTCCACACTGCCACCAAATTGATCTACTCGCTCTCCGTGTTGCTCACTGCACCCCACGGGTGTCTGTCAGCGAGCTGCCGATAGCAAAGGTGATGGAGGTGATGGAGATCGCAGGAACGGCTGCAAAACCATCGGGAGAGGGCCAGGGGAATAGGGCGGCCAGGCAGGCGCAGAGCCACTGAGGCGCAGGTCGATTGACCTCTGGCCTGCATTTCGCCTCACTCAATGCGCAGATCAGGGGCCCTGGCCCTGCGCTAAATCGCACGGACTGGCTCCACCGGGTGCTTTGCCGCCGCTCCCGCCCGAAGCCCTCTTGCCGCCAACAGCAAAGAACTACCCCAAGCCTTAGCAAGTCTATTGACAGATTACAGGTGCGAAGCGATACATTTATCATAAAATGTCTCCCCGACAGAAGAGGGAATTAAAACTTGCAGGGGTAGGCGTCGGAAGCCATCAAACAACAAACCGAGAGAGGCGGGGTGGCCTGGGTTGGGCGGCTCGGAGCCGGAAAATTTTCGGAAGAGGGAAGGAAAACGGTGGATTGGTTGAAATTGGGGCTGGATCTAGCTTCAACAAAAGTAAAGTGCATTCCTTGGGGTGCGCAGCAAGGCTGCCCACTGCGCTGCGCCTGGGGCGGCTGCAGGCGACGTTGCAGGGGTGGCGTGCCATGGGGGCAGCACCCAGCAGGCTGGTGTGCGTATGTGGGTGGGTGGGGCAGAGGTCGGGTGGGAAACTGACAGGGTCTGATGGATGGGCACCACACTGGGCATGCCAAGTGGGCGCGGAGCGCGGGGCGGCAGCGCAGCCTGCCCAGCCTCCAACTGCATGTGGCGGGGAGGCGCTGGCTGCTCAGGCCTCGCCGGGCAGCATAGTGTCCTCGGTGATCATGCACACCGCGCGAGTGGCGCCGGGGATGAGGTGGCCCACGCAGTCACGCTCCTTCAGCAGCTCCTCCTCCGTCTCCTGCAGCAGCAGCAGCCAGCACGAGGGAACCGTCGGGAAGCAGCTCTCATGCACCCTTTCATAAAGCAGGGCCAGGCTGCGTCTGCTATACGGCTGCACATATCACTCTGCCACACATCCCCCGTAGCGCCCCCCCCCCCCCGCCCACACACACACACACACACACACCACACACACGCACCGCCCACTGCCCACCGCACCTTGATCTTGGCCTGCAGCCAGTCGTCAATCACAAAGTCGTCGATGATCTCATAATCTCCGTCGCCATCCGAACGGCATGGCATGGAGAAGATGAGGTCCTCTGCAGGCGCGGGGAAAGAGAAGTGAGTCAATATGCAGGAGTTCCATGGCGGCTGAACAGGCAGGTGGGAACATGCAGGCAGGCACACACCGTCCACGCCGTAGGGGTTGCCCTCGGTGTAGACGCCGGTGGAGAAGCAGTCGCCGGGGGGGGTGGGGGTGTACAGGGAGCGCAGGTGGTCGGCGATGGACACGGCAGTGGAGGCGGCGGACGAGCGGCCCCACTTCTTTATGAGCGCGCCGCCGCGATTGGCCACCTTGGGCGTGAACTCCTCCTTGAGCCACTGCACGTCCTTGACCACTGCGGGCACGCGCTTGCCGCCAATCTTGGCGTTGACAAAGTCGGGGACCTGGGTGGTGGAGTGGTTGCCCCAGATGGTCATGTTGGTGACAGAGGTGTAGAACTTGCCCGACTTGAGCGCCAGCTGGCACTGCAGGGGGCAGGGGGGAAGCGGAGCAGGCCCAGGAGACTGTCATCGGCAGTGCCCTCCATCCGCCCGATGCAGATGCTCCAAACGCAGACGGCAACGGCAAACGCTGTGGCACCACGGCCCCGCCAGCAGCGCTGGGCCGCGCCCTGCCCCACCTTGGCGCGGTTCTCGTCCAGACGGGTGAGCGCGTGCCAGTTGCGCTTGGGCAGGTCTGGTGCGTTGGCCATGCCGATGAGGGCGTTGGTGTTGCACGGGTTGCCCACCACCAGCATCTTGCAGTCGCGGCTGGCCACGTCATTCAGGGCCCTGCCCTGCTCGGCGAAGATCTGGCCGTTGATGTCCAGCAGGTCCTTGCGCTCCATGCCGGGGCCGCGCGGCTTGGCGCCGATGAGCAGCGCCCAGTCGGCGCCCTCGAACACCTGGCGCGGGTCGATGCCCAGCTGCACCTCGCGCAACAGCGGGTACAGGCTGTCCTCCAGCTCCATGGCCACGCCCTCCAGCGCCTCGCGGGACCGCTCTGAGCCCAGCAGCTGCAGCTGGATGGGCTGGTCGCGGCCAAACACCTCGCCGGAGGCCAGCATGAACAGCAGGTGGTTGGAAATCTGGCCCGCCGCACCGGTCACCGCCACCTTCATCGTCTTCTTCCAGCTCTTGGTCAGCTCCGGCGACTCGTTGTCAAAGTCGTAGGAGGCGGTCCACACACTCTGGTAGCCCTCCTCCACCGGAGCGTCCAGGGTGGCAGCGCTGTGCAATGTTCAGGGGAGCAGTGGTAGTGTCGTTCAGGGGAACAGGGTTATCGGCGCACAAGGGCGGCTAAAGACACGGCAAAGGGCCAGCAGGGTGTATATGTGCTGCACGCAGGTCAGGGAGCGCACTGCCAAATTGTTGGGAGACTCGTATAGTCCACAAGCTTGCAGGCACCCTGCCGCGGCGACGAGCGGCGGAAGCAGAGCAGCAGGCAGCGCGCCCGGGGCGGGCGCGCCCTGAAGTCAGAGATTTGTGCTCGAGGCGCTGTGGCTCCCCAGGCTGGGCAGCAGCACGCACCTGCTGGCCACCAGGCGCTTCCCCCCAGTCTGCCCATCCTGCTTCTGCGCCCGGCAGACCAGCGACGCCCTAGGGAGCCTCCCTGCACTCCACGAGGCAAGGAGGTGTATCACAATCCACCTTGGCCCCGCACAGGGCCTGCCAAGACGCTGCGCTCGCCAAGCCTCTCACCTGCCCTGTTGGAGGGTGCCCTCCTCAGGGGCAGGGCAGAGCCGATGAAAGCGGTGGAGGCGGCCACCTGCTGCATGGCGAACAGATGAAGCGGAAAAGGCTCGAGCTTTGAGCCCAGGGGCGGGCTGTATCCCCCAGCCCCTGTCAGCAGCAGCGCAGGCTACAGACCCTGGAGTGCCATTTCTGGAGACTCGGGGCTCCCTCACTGCCTGTTCACTTGCTCAATTATTCGAAACATTCACCGCGCCCAGCTGATCAACCCGCATCCTTCACTTGCATTCCGCCGTCGGCACAGCGTGGGCCAGCCCGGCTTCATTGGTTGGGAGTCCCGAGAGGCCCGCAGCGCCAGCTGCTGACGCGCGCAAGCTGAAGCTCAGCGAGCAGCAGTGCACACACGGCCGGCGGCTCCTTGAGAAAAAGAGCAGCACAGGGCGCCTAGGGCAGCAGCAACGGCCTGCGGAGCAGCAGCAGCATGGAGCGCAAACGCAAGCTGGAGGTGTATGATGGGGTGCCGCAGGCGAATGGCGGCGGCGGTGCCTACCAGAACACGGCGGCGCCGCCCGCCGGCGACCCCCACGCCAATATCAATCCTTACACGGGACGCAGCTATAGCGCACGCTACCATCAAATTTTGTCCACGCGTCAGGGTGGGTGGGCAGCTGCTCTGGTGCTGGCCCATGTGTGTGGGTCAGTCAAACTGGGCCGCTGCCTCTGCCTTCTGTTTGCTGTGACATCCAGGGGCATCTGCCTGCCTCCTCCATGTCCTGCGCCGCCGCTGCTCGGCATCCACCCGCACCATCCCCTTCCGCAGGCCTGCCTGTGTGGCAAGCCAAGGCCGATTTCATCAACATGGTGAACAGCAGCCAGACAATCATCCTGGTGGGTGAGACGGGCAGCGGCAAGACGACGCAGATTGCGCAGTTCATCGCCGAGGCAGGCTACTGCGCCGGCGGGAAGAAGGTGGTGTGCACGCAGCCACGGCGGGTGGCGGCCATGTCCGTGGCGCGGCGTGTGGCAGAGGAGATGGATGTGGCGCTAGGGGAGGAGGTTGGCTACTCCATTCGCTTTGAGGAGTGCTCCGGCCCCCGCACCATCATCAAGTGAGTTGGGGCCACGTTGGCCGACAGGGTGGGCTTGTGCTGCAGGCCGCCGCTGCTGCCGCTGCTTCTAGGCTGGCTCACGTCTCCGCACCTCGTGCGTGCTGCCTTCCAAGGTGGCCATGCTCACCATTTCAACCTGCTGTCCCTCGCCCCTGCCGAAAGGTTTGCCACCGATGGCATGCTTCTGCGTGAGGCCATGACCGACCCGCTGCTGGAGAAGTACAGTGTGATCATCCTGGATGAGGCGCACGAGCGCACGCTGGCCACAGACGTGCTATTTGGCCTGCTCAAGGAGGTGCGTAGGATGCCCGTTGCTGCTGCTGCTGCTGCCGCTGCTGCAACTTGCTGCAGACAGCTGTGCGCCGCGCCGCTGGCTGAGCGGCTCGCAGGAAGTCGCTGCCTTGCATGCTCAACCCCTGGCTGCGGGTGCGCCCCATGTGCACGCAGGTGCTGAAGCAGCGGCAGGACCTGAAGCTGGTAGTGATGAGCGCGACGCTGGAGGCGGAGAAGTTCCAGGGCTACTTTCTGGACGCGCCGCTCATCAAGGTTCCGGGCCGGCTGCACCCTGTGGAAATCTTCTACACACAGGTGCAGTGCCTGCGAGTAGCTGTGCGTGTGTGTGTAGGAGTAGCTGCACTGGCATGGGGCAGCAAAGGCGGCTGCCCTCCTGTCTCGTTCCTGCCAACGTTCACCCTCTTTCGGGCACTTGCCAACTGCTCTCCTGCTGTCCCTCGCCACTGCAGGAGCCGGAGCGCGACTATCTGGAGGCCGCTATCCGCACCGTGGTGCAGATCCACTCGTGCGAGGGCCCTGGCGACATCCTCGTCTTTCTGACGGGAGAAGAGGAGATTGAGGATGCATGCCGAAAGATCACCAAGGAGGTGCGGCCGTTCGGCGATCAGCGTATGGGAAGACATGCGGCTGGCATGGCGCCCAGTCCTCCAACTTAAGGCGCACCCTGACCTGCTGGTCCTCAACAGTGCTGTGCCATGCCTTTTGTAGGTGAACAACCTGGGTGACAGCGTGGGCCCCATCAAGGTCTACCCCCTCTACTCCACCCTCCCCCCGCAGCAGCAGCAGCGCATCTTTGACCCCGCGCCGCCGGCGGCACGCCCCGGCGGCCCCGCCGGCCGCAAGATCATTGTTTCCACTAACATTGCCGAGACTAGTCTGACCATCGATGGCATTGTGTTTGTCATCGACCCCGGTTTTGCTAAGCAGAAGGTGAGGCTGGGCTGGGTGGTTGCACAAGTAGCTGGCCTTAGCCAGGTCCATCGGGGAAGCCGTTGTATCTGCAAGCTTGCATCCAGCAGCTTCCTGTGCGCCGCCTGGCCTGCAGGTGTACAACCCACGCATCCGGGTGGAGAGCCTGCTCGTATCCCCCATCTCTCGCGCATCTGCGCACCAGCGCGCCGGCCGTGCGGGACGCACCAAGCCCGGCAAATGCTTCCGGCTCTACACCGAGGCCTCCTTCTACAAGGACCTGCAGGAGCAGACGTACCCCGAGATCCTGCGCTCGAACCTGGGCTCCGTGGTGCTGCAGCTCAAGAAGCTGGGCATTGACGACCTGGTGAGCAAGGCAGGGAGAGGCGCGCCAGGCAGGGTGCCAGCTGGGATGCTGGCACGTTCCGTAACGCCTTGCTGCTCCAAGGGGAGAGGCTGCACACACCTGCAAACAATGCACGAGGGCGGGTCGCGCAGTGATTATAACACATTCCTCGTACTGAATGCCCGTCGTGGCATGACAGACAAGAAAACACCCATAGAATCTGAGCGCTTGCTGCCAGGGCGCAGCCGCTGCACGTGCCGCTGCCTGGCACCCGCATCCTGCCTCCTGCCTGCCACCCGGCCAGTGATGACCTCCACAACCTTATCTACATTGTACCGATTGTGGCCTGCCCACATGAGTAACTCTTCGACACCGAGGCCCGCCTGCACGCCCTGCTCCTCCCAACGCCCGGCACCCTGCACCCACATCCCGCTTGTTCTAGCGCATCTGCCACTCTGCACACACCCTGACCACACACCCTGTTGCTCCTGCACCGCTTTGCCTTGCCCTTTGCAGGTGCACTTTGACTTCATGGACCCTCCTGCCCCCGAGACACTCATGCGTGCCCTGGAGATGCTCAACTACCTGGGTGCCCTGGACGATGAGGGCAACCTGACGCAGGTGAGCAGCCTTGGTTTCTGGGATGAAGGTGCTTGCAGAGGGAGCACCGTGGTGTGGCGCCATCCAGGCCTCTTGGGCGCCCAATCGCTCCCTGATTCCCTTTCTTCTCTTTTTCGGCCGCCAGGTGGGCACCGTCATGGCCGAGTTCCCGCTCGACCCGCAGCTGTCCAAGATGATTGTGGCGGCACCCGAGTTCAAGTGCTCCAACGAGATCCTGAGGTGAGAGCTGGGTGGTGGGTTTAGGATCCTGTGGCTGCACCACCTTGCCGTTGCCTCCCTTTTTCTGTAGGTGTGTTATATGCACACAGCCTTCACGCCTCTGCCCTTGCGCTGCAGCATCGCCGCCATGCTGTCTATTCCCAACGTCTTTGTGCGGCCGCGCGAGGCGATGAAGGCGGCAGACGAGGCCAAGGCGCGGTTTGCCCACATCGACGGCGACCACCTCACGCTTCTCAACGTGTACCACGCCTACAAGCAGCACGGCGATGACAGCGAGTGGTGCTATGCCAACTTCCTGAACAACCGCTCGCTGAAGAGCGCAGACAACGTCCGCGGCCAGCTGGTGGGTGGCTCTGGCGGGCGCTTCCGGTCGGGCCTGCTGCAACGGCCGGGCGGGCCGGTCAAGCGCCCCACACCCCTCATCTTAACACCTGGTGGGTGCCCTCCGGTTCCCGCCGTCTCTTTGCCTTGCAGGTGCGTATCTGCACGCGGCTGCAGGTCCAGCTTGTGTCCACTGACTTCAACTCCCGCGACTACTACACAAACATACGCAAGGCGCTGGTGGCGGGGTACTTCATGCAGGTGTGTGCCCATGTGGTGCTGGTGGGATGGGGTGGCCACCAGGCCGCGGCGGACTGTGGGTGGGGCACCAGAGCAGTTCAGCTTTTTTCCCTGCGACTGTTCCCTGACTGGCTGGCTGGCTGGCTGGGCGCAGGTGGCGCACCTGGAGCGCACCGGGCACTACCTCACAGCCAAGGACAACCAGGTGGTGTACCTGCACCCTTCCACCTGCCTGGACCACAAGCCCGAGTGGTGAGCAATGTGCTGCGCGGCAACATGCCACTCCCTGCTGCGGCGGGCCTGGGGCTGGCTGCGGGATGCGTCTCGCCAATGGCAGGTCCTTGGCTGCTTCCTTCTCTTGTTATCTGCTCTGCCCGTGCGTGACGCCTGCTGCATCACCATTGCACGCGCCCCGCCTTGCTCGCGTCTGTGCAGGGCCCTGTACCAGGAGTTTGTGCTGACCAGCAAGAACTACATTCGCACTGTGACCGACATCAAGGGCGAGTGGCTGGTGGACCTGGCGCCCCACTACTTCGACATGACCAACTTCCCGGCGGGCGAGGCCAGGAGGGCGCTGGAGCGGCTGTACGCCAAGCGGGAGAAGGACCGGAGCGGGAGGTTCTGAACTGCACCAGAGCCTGGCCCATGCGTGGTGGCTGCTGCGCTGCTTCTTTGATTTCGCCTGTAGCAATACATCGATTCTTCCTGTGTTTGTAACTTTCATGTGTGGATAACTGAGGCGCGGGGAGCTGGATATGGCGTGGCACAGTGATCTTGCCCAGGTTGCGCCAGCGGGCGCCCCGCCAGCGGGCGGACCCTCTGCTTTGTTTCTCTCCCCAGGTGGTGGCATGGAACATTTCTTTTCATTCTCCATTCCAGCATGCACTTCGGCCTGTTTTCGGCAGTCAGTCGCGTGTTGACGACTGCACCATTGTCACGGTGTTGACAGCGTTTCTGGCTCTAGATGGCGTTCGTTATCGACCTGACTGGAGCTGTGCAGCAGGCGAGAGAGGACCCGCCGCCCACCCGCCGGCCAGCCCACCCGCCAGAAGTTGCTTCTCACAAGCGAGCGGTCTCGACTGACCGGCATCTCTCTGCTGTCATGCAGGCGAGACCAAAGCGTCGGCGCAAGGAGGAGGAGGACGTCATTGACCTAGTGGACAGCCAGGTGGGGGCGGGCAGGTGGGCACCCCGGGCACCGGCGTGGCGGCAGCAGCGGCAGCAGCAGGACGGCGGGCATGCCATTGCCATCGATCTGACGAACAGCCAGGACGACTATGCACAGCCAGGGCTGCACTCGCCAGCAGCCAAGCGACGGAGAGCGCCTGCCAAGGCGCCCAGCCGGGGGGGTTCTCAGCTATCGCCCCGGCATCAGACACAGCAGACACGGACGGAGCGACAGGCACTGCTTCCTGCGCAGCGGGAGCAGCAAGCAGTGCAGCAGGAGCGGCAGGCATGCTTGATCTGTTTTGAAGATGAAGGCGCCTTCATGCACTCCTTTGGTGGGTTGAGAGCCCATCAGCATTCGCGCCTGATGGCGGGGAAATCACGCCTGCAGATTCTTCATGCTGAGGCTTGCTAGCTGCCATGCCCCACCATGCCCCACCCGCCAGGACCTCCATGCCACCGCATCTCGCAGGCGCTTGCGGCCACAAGTTCTGCCTGCCCTGCCTTCGGCAGTACATCAGCGGCAAGGTCACGGATCGAGTCTTCCCCATCCCTTGCCCACTGCCGGATTGCAAGATGCCAGTCAGCGCCGCCGAATGCGGGCTGGTGCTGACTGCAGAAGAGCAGGTCACGCTCGGCAAGGTATGGGATTGTGTGGCAGTTTGTTGTTGCTTTGCGCTGTTAGCAGCAGCAGTTGGCTTCAGAGCCTGGCTGGCTTATCTGCAATGGCGTGCACTGCTTTGCCATGCCACGCTCCATGCAGATGGAAACGGAGGCTGCGGTGGGCGAGGGAGCTCGTTTGTTTTGCCCCAACAAGAAGTGCTCCCAGCTGCTGATCGCCGACGACAAGCGGGCCAACACCGCTATGGAGTGCCCCTACTGCACCGAGCAGCTCTGCGCCAACTGCGGGGTGGCGTGGCACCAGGGGATGACCTGCCAGCAATACCAGGTTGGCAGGGACGCCGCGGGACAGCGGGTGCTGCTAGGCGGCGCCAGCGCCGAACAGCCATGTGGATGCAGGATCTTCTCTCCCGCCTTGCCTTGGTGCTTGAAACGCGACTCCCTCGAACCTGTGCTCTGACCACTGGCATGCAAGCTAACTTTATGCGTATCCTGTCTTGTTGCCTGGGCTGGTGCAGGCGCAGCCTGGCGCCCTGCGCAGCAAGGACGACCAGGCTGTGCTCGATTTGGCGGAGCAGGAGGGGCTGCGCCGCTGCCCTGGCTGCGGCCAAATGGTGGAGAGGACACAGGGGTGCTCCCACATGCACTGCCGCTGTGGCGCCGTCTTCTGCTATAGCTGCGGTAAGAGCAAGAAGAGGGGTTCCGGCCACTACTGCGACTGTAAGCCCGCGGCGCAGCAGTGGTTGCACCCTCCCGCCGCGATGGCAGAGCAGATGCAGGCGCAGCAGCAGGCGGCGCAAGCAGTAGCCCGGCAGAGGCAAAGGATACGACAGCAGCGCCGGCAGTAGCAGCGCGAGGCGAGTCGGCAACAGCAGCAGCAGGTGGGCCGGCCTCAAACGCGTGGCGCCCAGGTGGCGGTGGCCGGAGCAGTAGCGGCAGCAGCGGGCCCCGGAGCACCAGGTGCTTGGGTGCCGCCCGTCGCCTTTGCTGGCATGCCTGGTCTCGTCGCTCCTGGCGCAGCGGCACCAGCAGCAGCTGCCGCCGGCTGGATGCCACACATTGCCTTCCCTGGCATTGCCTTCCCTGGCCGGACCTAGCGGCGTTAGCACAGCAGCTGCTGGGACCCTTTTGATCAGGGCTGGGTTCTGGTTTTGAACTTTTCTCTCTGCCTCTGCTCCTGAACTCCGCTTTATACTGTACAGCTCGCCTGCTTCTGGCGCAATGATGGCGGCGGACGCCTGCCACTCGATAGCTGTTTGCTTGCCTTCCCTTGCCTTTGATAATCTTCAAATCGAAACCTATTGCTTTGCGGCTATTGAAACAACTCCTGATGAAGCACTGGGAAACAGGACAGCGTGTGCACGCGTCGCCTGGAACATTCCTTGACCATTTGGTCAAGAGTCGGATGAAATTGGGAATGGCAAGGGAGGATTGACACTGCAGACTCTGGCAGTGCTTTGCATCAGAAAGCACCTCAGCGTGTTGCTGCATATTTTGGGGCTATCGCATGAATGACTGCTGACCTACAACATAGTGGGTCAAAGCAGGCCCAGCACTGAGTAGGCACCACCAGCTGCCGCCCGGCCGCCGCGGTGCCGCCGCCTTGCGCAGGCGGTGCCACTTGTGTTGGCACCAGTTGCATGCAGCCAGCGATTCAAGTGTTGCAGTTCGCAGATGAAATGACATCAAGCTACAGGTATAAGCAACAAAATGGTGCGTCCGGTGCAGCCTAGACCTGCGGGGTCAGAGCGACAGCTCCTCGGGCGACACAATCACGCCGTCCTGCAGCATGCCGCCCGGGGCAGGGAGATAGCAGGGATGTTCTCAGACTAAACTGCTGCCACCAGACTGCTGTCGACAGCGGCGTGCCGCCAGACCCCATTCCCAAGCAGCCCGCCCGCCCAGCCAGAGCGCTTGCCTTGTCAGCATACACCCAGTCTCCCGGCTTCACCGTCACCCCCGCAAAGGTGATTGGCACGTCCCGCAGGCCCTTGTCGCGCTTGGCCGACTTGAGGGGGTAGGTGTTGAGCGCCTTCACGCCCAGGGGCATCTTGCCAATGTCCTGCACAGGTGCCCAGGCGGGGGGAGCAGGGGGGGGTCCCCATTACGGCCTTGGCATGGGGTCCAGCAGCACAGGCAGGAGTGGTGCTGGGCAGGTCAAGAGAGGAGCAGCCACGCAAGGCCCACCACCCAGCAGCCTGCCGCCAGCATCGCACACCTCGCTGTCACGGATGCAGCCGTTGATGATGATGCCGCTCCACCCATTCTTGTAAGCCATCTCGGCGATGTTATCACCCAGCAGCGCACACCTGCAGGCTCAGAATTGCTTTGATAACTTCAATGCTCCTCCTCCTTCCGTGCTCATCCCCCATCAGTCGTTGGCTGCTGATATCCCACCACTCTCAGCCAAGCCACGACACCCAGCAGCTATCAGGTTGCAGCCACATCCTTTTCTGACCCTGCCTCTCAGCACCCACCGCATGCTGGCGCCGCCATCCACCACCAGCACCCGCCCTGCGCCCTGCTCCTCCAGCGCCGCACGCACCAGCGGGTTGGCCTGCAGCACAAGGTGAAGCAGCCACACACTCACGCATGTGGCAGCATGCAGTGGCCGGTGGCGGGCGGCGTGGAATCGCCAGTACAGTTGCAGAATAGGCAGCCACAAAACAGTAGCCTACAAGCAGCCGCCCACCTCGAAGCACTTGATGGTTGCTGCCTGGCCGCGGAAGCGCAAGTGCCCGCCGAGGTCTCTGAACAGCGGCTGCATGATCTGGATCTTGGGCTGCGACACACAATCCACTGCTTCTGGGTGGTACACGTCGCACAGGTCGGCGGTGCCCAGGCGGGAGGGGTCGGGGGGCGGGTACTGGTTGCTGGCAGGGCCCGACGCAGAGGCGGCGAGGCCCCGTCGGGTGGCGCTGCAGCCGGCAGCGGCAGCCCAGCGCTGCACGGCGGTCTGGGCGGTCCTGGCCAGCATGGTGAGATCCGCGGGCCAGGTGCGGGGGGCAGGAGGAGACCTGCCCAGGGGCTTGGCAAACCCTGGTGGGGCTCGAGGGTGCTTTGGGCCTCGAGGATGTCGCTCCAGGTACGTTGGAATTGGACGGTTCTGAAATCGCGCGGATTTAGCTTGCTTTAGCATGGCGCCTGATGAGTGCCCCGCTGGTTGCTGCTGAGCGTGCCTTGGGGGTGTGAGTGACTCTGGAGGCCCTCTTGGCTAATCTGCGGTTTCCAAGCATTGATCGCACGTGCCCCGCTGCTGTCCCGCTGTCCGCAGCCCGATCCCTCAGCTCTGCTCCTCGTCTGGGTCTTCACTACCACCGCTCCCAGCACAGGCAGGCCTCGCAGCCCGCCCACGAGCACACACACGGTCCGAGTCAAGTAGCCGCAGCTAGCAAATGCAGGAGATTCAGATGCCGGCAGTCCCTGCTCCACCAACACTGGCGGCGCCCCAGCCGGCCAGCGGTTTCGTCCGCTTCGCCAAGGACAGCTTTGCGGGCACTGTCGGTGAGGCACCATGCTGGCTACCAGTGCACTACCATCCTGCTTCACCACAGCTTGAAAAAGAGCGCTGCCGTGCCCGGTCGGCTGCTCCCGCTTGTGCTTCACGCCCGCCACTGGGGGGAGCCGCCTGTCCCAAACCACACCGCCGAAATGCGTCACCTCCCTGGCCCTGCAGGCGGCATTGCGGTTACGATGGTGGGACACCCCTTTGGTGAGCCCTGCTGCTGGCCAGCTTCAGCCAGCTGCGGTTTGCATGTACCGCATGTAGGGAGGTGAACGCCGGCGCCGTTGCTGTAGGTACAGATTGATCGTGGTAGCACTATTCCTCTCCTACTCCTCTCCCGTTTAATGCGCCTACCACATGCCCCAACTGGCAAGGTGCACGGCTCACTTGTCTGCATCCGGCATGCTTCTCCCCCTTTGCAGACACAGTCAAGGTGCGGCTGCAGACACAGCCCTCGGTCAACCCCATCTACAACGGCGCGATCGACTGCGTGAAGAAGACGCTGCAGTGGGAGGGCGTGCCAGGGCTGTACAAGGGCGTCACCTCGCCACTGGCAGGGCAGGTGCGGTGGCGGTGGCGGCGGCGGCGGCGGCGGCTCCGCTGCTGCAGTGTGTGTCTCCAGCCAGCAAGCACTGGCTTTGCCGTTGCATGCCCTGCTGTCGCTGCTCAGAGTGCCCGCCCTCATCATGCCATGCCCGCCTGCCCCGCAGATGTTCTTCCGCGCCACGCTCTTCTCCGCCTTTGGCGCCTCCAAGCGGTGGCTGGGCACTAACGCCGACGGCACCACTCGCGACCTCACCACAGCAGACTACTACAAGGCCGGCTTCATCACCGGCGCCGCTGCTGCCTTCACTGAGGCTCCCATCGACTTCTACAAGAGCCAGATCCAGGTCCAGATGGTGCGAGCCAAGGCAGATCCAACGTACAAGGGTGAGCAAGGAGCAGTGCTGAGCGCCTGATGGGCGGGATGTGGCGCACGCGCGCGCTGGCAGCAGGGCACAGGCATGCGCACCAGGGCGCAGCAACGTTTGGCCGCGTTCTGCCTCTGGCGGGTTGCTGCTGGTGTAGCTGACCAGCGTGGCACCTCGCCTCTCCCTTCCTCGCCCCTGTGCAGCTCCCTACACCTCTGTGGGTGAGTGCATCAAGGCCACGGTGCGGTACAGCGGCTTCAAGGCGCCCTTCCAGGGCCTGTCGGCCACGCTGCTGCGCAACGCCCCCGCCAACGCCATCTACCTGGGCAGCTTTGAGGTGCTGAAGCAGCAGGCCAGCAAGTACTACGGGTGCGCACCCAAGGACCTGTCCGCCCCCGTGGTCATGGCGGCGGGCGGCACCGGCGGCATCCTCTACTGGCTGGCCATTTTCCCAGGTCTGTAGACAGGCAGCAGGAGCACAAGGCGCATGGCTTTGGGGAAAGAATGTGCCAAAAGGCACTCGCTTGGGCGAGCAGAACGTCTGCATTCCAGCTTGGTCTGCCGCAGCCCCGCTGCATGCTCATTCTCATGCCGCGATGCCTGCTGCTGCTGTCTCGTGCCCCACTCTGCAGTGGATGTGATCAAGAGCGCCATGATGACCGACTCGATTGACCCCGCGCAGCGCAAGTACCCCACCATCCCCTCTACCGCCAAGGTGAGCCAGCAGCTGGACGCGCAGACCTGCTTCTCACCGGGACCAGCAGCCGAGAGGTGCTGGCTGCCAGCGCTCCCAGCTGCTGCCTGTCGTGTGCCGGCCTGCCGACCGAGCAATGCATGCTTGCCCTGCCCTGCAGGCTCTGTGGGCGGAAGGCGGCCTGTCCCGCTTCTACCGCGGCTTCTCGCCCTGCATCATGCGTGCCGCGCCTGCCAACGCTGTCATGCTGTTCACGGTGGACAGGGTTAGCCACCTGCTTTCTGACCACTGAGCACAGGCCCTCCAGCTTGAGTGTGCCATTTCATGACGACTCTTCCCTGCTATGCGGCTTCGCTGTATTCCCAGCACCTGCCCCCTCGGAGTGCGGGCTGTTTGCTGCCAATGCCTAGTGCCCCGCTTCTGCTCCTCTGCTGACCTCGCCTACCAACCAACACACTGCTGCCTGCCCGGCCCCTTGAGTGTATCACCTTCTGGCCTGCCCCCGTCTGCACCCTGACATATCGTTTGCTTTTGCCTCGTACAGAATGCAATGCTGAGGCGCCGCCGCACAGGCCCCAATTTTATCATCTCATTGCCTGCCTATCCCAAACGACTCCTCACATTTCCTTGCTTGCTGTTCGCAAGACCTATTTTTCTCCGACCTCATACATCCATGCTGTTTTTCTTCTGATCTCTTTGCTGCTCAAGGTCTTGAACCTGCTTGTAATTACTCCACATCTGGCTGCTGGCTTGCTCAGCCCGCCAATTCTGCCTCCTCAGCCCATTTTGCTGTATTTCAGCATGTCCTGCTCACTTCAAACTCACGCTCCCTTCCCTAAGCGCTGTCTGCTGCGTGGTCGTCCGGCACTGTCCTGCCCTGCCAGCCCCTATCAAAATGATCGTGTCACCGCCCTGGTGGGTTATGGTTGCCTGCTGGAGGTCTTCAACAGAGTGCCTGCCCGCCTCCCTTCTGCTGCTGCCGGCCTGGCTGCCGCTGCGCCTGCTGCCGTCAATCGTGGCGGGACCGGCAAGACGCTGCTCCACCAGCTTTCCTACAGTACAGGGCCGGTCGGTCAACACGAGCTGAAGCCACGACGTGCTGAGCCTGCCCAAAACATCCCAACCAACCAACAGCGCACTCACTGCTGGCGATTGATTGTTGCTGCGCAGGGTGTGCGGGCTCCAGCGTCGGGAGGGGCTGGCTGGCAGAGGAAGAGGGGCGCAGCTGGCTGCGCTTTCGGATTTCATGCTCCCGCCTGTGCCGAGCTGGCGCCAGCATGCAGGCCGCCACCGGCTCTCACCCGCTGGGCGTCCCATTTGTAGCATGGGCTGCTGCAACCAGCACTACTCGACACACACGCATTAGGAATGGGGCTGCAGCAGCTGAGCCTGACGCCCCTGGTGCCCTCCGGAATGGAGGTGAGAGGCTGCGGGGCCTGCCCCAGGCTGCTGAAGCTCCAGGCGGCCCCCAGACGGCCCTCAGCAGTATCACGCGGCCGGCTGGCCGTTTCTGCCTCCTGGCAGCCAAGGTGGTGGTCGCGGCCCAACGCGGCTGCACCTCGCTCGCTCGGCGCGGGCCCAGCAGCGAGCGGCACACCCCAAGACAGCCCTCCGGTGGGTACCACTGTGTGTGCACCCCCAGGTGGGCTAGCTGCACACCCTACGACACCCGCAGCGCCCGGTGCCGCCACGTGCGTCGAGTTGCCGCCACCTGTGGAGTTGCTGAACTCTGCCCACGTTCGTGCAGAAGGAGAAACCTGCGTGCCAGCTTGTACACCCAAATCCCTCCTCCCTCCTCCTCAGTTTCTCCGCGAGGCTGCGTAGTGTGGGTCCCCAGGCCCTGCCGTTCATGCGGTTGTGCCGCCGCACATGCCGTGTGCCTGGGCGTCGGGCGCAGGCAAGGTGGACCTGATCGCGCGGCATGCAGGAGTGACAGTAGCGTACGGAGAAAGGACCGACTCTTGTCGCCGCCGCCGCCATTGCAGCTGCCACCGCCACCGCTGGGCCTTTGCCGCACCAGGCGCTCTCCGAAATTCTCTGCGCTGGCAGGTGTTGGCCAGCCCGCTGCGGCCGAGATGCAGGGATGCGAACATTCTGCAGCACAAGCCGGGCCCTTGCACCAGAGTGTTTTTTCGCTGGAGGACCGTTTGCTGCCTGCTCCATGGCTGCTCAGTTTGTGGGTCCTCGGGTCGCACAGAGGCAGCAAACCTCCGCTGCCGCTAACATCGCTGCTTCTGCCAAAACAGCTGCATTATCCATCGCTGTCTCTTTGCACTGCATAACGTGGCCGCGCTGCTTGCGGCTGCAAGGCGCGGTTGCGTGAGTGCATCTCCTACCGCCATCACCCTCCTCCTCCAGTCTTTGCGTCGGCACGTTCACAACACACTTCCCACATACGCAGCCCTATGTGCCAGCTGCGTCTTGAATCTGAAGCCAAGTTGCAGGCGCCGGCACTCCCCAACGTTCCCCAACGCTCCCCAACTGAGTGTTCATTCCTTCTGAATCTGTGTTTATCAGGCAATGAACGCATCTATTTCCCGCCTGCTGATGCCAACAATGCAAAGGCACGGGACGGGGCAAAGCCGCGCCCACGCCTCGTTCCGGCGGCATCGGACGAAATTTTGCTGGAGGCCGGCATCGTGGCCGACGGCCGGACAGAAATGATAACCTTCATCTGTTTTGATGGACACACAACTACCTGCCCAATGTTCTGATGCCTACACGCCTTGCCTTTAGACACCTTTAGGCAACGTGGGGCAAGGCGCGCCGCCCACGCCTCACCTGCATCGTGGCGCCCCCAGCGGGCGTTGCCGCGCGGCAATTCAAACAGTCCCTGCCTCCAACGATCGATGTGCGGGCATGACAGGGCGGGCGAGCGACAGCACCGGCCCCATCGGACGAAGTTTCGCAAGAGGCCAGCATCGCGGCTGGCTCCCCCCAACAATCACAGTTCCAGTAACTGCAAGCACATCGGGCCGCCCTGGCCGGCGCGGGGAGCCCACCAGAAATGGCAATCTTCGCCGCAAAATGTTACACTTTTCAACCCCCCCTTCTGCCGCGTTTTTCAGAACCAACTCGGCACGAGGAATCGATCGCGCCGGGTCCGGGGCGCCAAAGCCACTAAACGCACATCACCCTGTTTCTGATAGCTGAAAGTGGGATGCGCTGATTGCTAAATGCGATGCGACAATGGCAGAATCCAAGGCGTCGAGTGCTGAAACCAAGGTGATGATAGCGGAGTCACAGGCAAAGTCTGCGAGAAACAGAATTTTGATAGAGGAGATACGCCGCCGTAGGCAGTGCAAGGCCGACGAGATCAGCAGCCTCACAGACGCCCAGCACACTGCGCTGGCGCGGCTGCAGTCCAGCGCCACCCTTGCAGCGCACGCGTGGCCGTGCCTGGCAGCTGGAGCCACTCCAGCAACCCGCGCTGCCGCAGCGGAGGCCTCGGCCGCGGCGGCAGCAGCATGGGCCACCACGGCATTGGGCCTGGAAGCAAAGGCAGAGTCCAGCGCTGCCCGCATGGCCTGCCAGCCAGCGGCGGAGCATGCAAGCTTAGCTTTGGAGTGGGAGGCAGCGGCTTCAGCGTGGCGAGCAGCATTTGAGCAGCTTGAACTGGCCAAGCAGGCGGACCCTGGGTCGATGGCGGTGCAAGAGGTGGAGGAGGCGATAAAGGAAAAGCGTGGCTTCAAGCACAACCGCCAGCAGTGGGGTGTGCAGACTGGCACATCGTGAACAATGGTAGCACGTCCTCGCCAGTATGCACCCGTTTGTATGTACCATTAGTGCCTGACCTTCTCCATTGCCCCATTGCCCTTTGTTCGTCACCTCGTGCATTCCACGGACACAGCTAGACCATGAGTTGCTCACTGCACATGCACTACCGACTCCTGACAGGTGGTTGCCTACCATGCCTGCCTGCATGTTTCCCATCCCTGTGACAACCACAAACCTTGACATTAGTGGCAGAAGGGATGGAGTGGCATGCGCATTTCTGACGATCGAGAGCTGGGAGAAAGCCGGTCGCCATGTCGGGCGGTGACGCGATTTGCACTTGCTCTTGTGGCCAGTATTGCTTGCCCCCATCAACAATGCAAGGACATGAGCTGTGGACCGAGATAAATTTCAGCTGCGTGTTATATCAGGGCGTTGCCTGCTTGATCTGCCACATGCCCTCCCTGTCTGACTGAATGTTTTGTAGCACTTCATGCTCAGAGGTAACAATGCAGAGCAGAGGAGCAGACCAGAGAGGGAATAAATGGCAAAGTGAGCAGTTGGGTAACAAATCATTCGCATTGCGCAAAAGCGGTTGGGGTGACGAGGAGGGCTGGGAGCCCTATCTCAGGCCTTCAGGTAGTTCTGCTGCTGCAGGCCGTCGCGGAAGGCCGCCAACACCAGCTCCACGTTGGCGGGCTTGGCGTTGTAGCCCATCAGGCCCACGCGCCAGATCTTGCCCGCGGTTGGGCCCAGGCCGCCCGCAATCTCCACATTGTACTTGTCCATGGCGTTCTTGCACAGCGCAGCCCAGTCCACACCGGCGGGCACCTGAGGAAGCAGGGAAAGAAAGGGTTGTTCGGCATCTGCTACCAGGCAAAGGCAGGAAGGCATCGGCCAGCCAACTGCCCGCAGCCGCTCACTGGCGAGCAGACAGAGCCTGGATCTCATGGGCAGCCATCTGCTGCTGCGGCCCCGGTCCCAGGCGCTCTGCTCAGCGGCTACACGCAGCGCCCGGCGCCGTAACAGCCCGCCCTTGCCTTGATGGTGTTGACCGTGACCAGGCGGTCGTTGGGGTCCTCCACAAACGGCTCCAGCCCCATGCTGCGCAGGCCGTCCCACATCTGCTTGTGCACAGCCTCGTGCCGCGCCCACATAGCATCCAGCCCCTCCTCTGCCACAATGGCAAGCGCCTCCCGAAGGGCATACCACATGCTGACCATGCCGGTGTGGTGGTAGGAGCGGGAGCCATACCAGCCCTGCATGCAGGCATGAGGGGTAAAGCATGTGAGCTGTCTGGCCAAGCCAGATGGATACACTTTTGAGGGGGGCGCCTCGGCAGGCGGCTCCAGCACCGTGCTGCAGCTACTTAGCCGCCATGTCGCTCCTTCCCAACCTACCCAGTAGTCTCCCACCAGGTGCAGGTCCAAGTAGTAGGAGCGGACCTGCAGCAGGGGAGGCAAAGCAGGGTTGCGATGCTGGAGTGTGTGCGCTGGTGGGGCAGGGGATCAGCCCTTCACCCCGCTACCTGACACACCCTCTCCGACATGCTGCTCCCCCGCCGCACTGCTGCCCCCGCACAGCCCCAACCTGGGCCGGCCCCCCACCTTGGTCTTGCGGTTCTGGACCTTCTGCAGCGCACGGTCGTTGAGCATGAGCGGTGCGCCGCCCGGCGGCGCCGACAGGCACTTTTGCGAGCCGCTGTAGATGGCGTCCACGCCCCACGCGTCGGCATACATGGGCACGCCGCCCAGGCTGCACACCGTGTCCACAAGCAGCAGCGTGCCGTTCTTGCGGCACATCTCGCCCACGCCCGCCAGGCTCTGGTGCACGCCCGTCGACGACTCGCCCTGGCACAGGAACAGCACCGCCGGCTTGTGCTGCTCCACTGCCGCTGTGAGCTCCGCCAGGCTGAAGCTCTTGCCCGCCTCTGTTTGCAGATTGACCACCTTGGCCCCAAACCGGCCCGCCATGTCGCACACGCGCGTGCCCTGCGCAGCCAGGAGGGCAGCAGCCAAGCCTATGAACCGCGTGTGGGTGGCACCAGGGCCCAGGGCAGTGGCGGCAGCAACATATTTACACGCAGCAAGGATTCTTGTTGGAGTGGTGCAAAAGAAGCACCCTCACCCAGATGCCATTGTTGCCAACGACAATCGTCTCGCCAGGCTCCAGCAGGTTGGCAATGGCCATCTCCATGCCCGCATGGCCGGTGCCCGATGCGCACAGCGTGTACTTGGAGTCGGTCTGGAACAGGTACCGCAGGCCTTGCTGCACCTCATCCATGATCTTCAGGAAGGGCGGGTGCCTGCAGCAGGGTGGAGCACGAGGATGGTCGGTGGTGGGGTCGGGGTGATTGCGTGCATGCCTGGACGCGGCTGCCTTTGACACCACCCCTGCTCGTGCATGCACCTGCATGCTGGCTGGTGATCCCAGGGCAGCAGCATGCAGAGCGGGAGCACCAATGCAGTAGCTACCATGCAAAGGCTCACATGTGGCCCAGCAGGGGCAGGCTCTGAGCGGCCAGGATGCGTGGGTCGGCGTTGGCGGGGCCGGGGCCCATCAGGTAGCGCTGGGGGATCTGCAAGGTCAAACCGAGAGGAGCAGGGGGTGGAAGCAAGTAAAGTGAAGTGCCTAGGAGGTGAGGCAAGGAGGCAGCGGGAGGCGGGATGAGCGCTGGTGCAGCCTGGCAGTGCTGGTCCACATCTGCCTTGGCTGCGCGCGTGTCCATATGCAATAGGGAGCAAGGCAGCGCCAAGGCCCGCACTGCTGAACTGGAATGCCGCGACTCCTTTGCCAGGTTCCCGGGCATTGCGCTGCGCCGGCCTGCCCACCTCCAGCACGCCCGTGGGACCCTTGTGGGCATCGCTTATGGCCGGTGTGGGCTCCCCAGGCCGTGCGCTGCCGAACGAAGCCATTCCCCGTAGCTGCTGAGAAACTTGGGAGGCCAGACGCGTCCTACGAAGGATGGCGGCCATCGGAGTTTCGGGGGAACGGGCAGCCCACTGCCTTTAGCAATTCACAGGTGGACCAGCGCGTGAAGAAAAGGGTGTCTACCACCGCTGGAAGGCTTTCGGGCCTTCCACCGCCTGATGCAACCGATGGAGCCGCAGGGGGGGCAGGGACGCGCCATCGGCGCCACATGATCGCCTCATCTCGTCCTCATGCTGCGCCCGCTGCGGCGGCTGGCTGCAGAGGCGCAAAACCCAGGGCCTACAGAGGCCGCCACTCCCGGCTCATCATGTGATCACCATGAGGGGATCAGATCATGTGGGTGATGCAGCGGGCGTCAATGCTGCAATGCTGCCACGGACTGGCCACGGCAAGCCACTTGCACGGAAGAACTGACAATAGCTGCGGCAAAAGGGAAAGCATGAGCCTCTGCATGCGCATTTGGCCATCGTGGGGCACATGGCATGCAAGCGTCACAGCGGTTGCCAGCCAATTGGCTCATGACCAGCTTCACATGCAGACGCACATATCAAGGACTGAGACCCTTTCTGGGTGGGAACCAGCTTGTTCAAAATCAGCTTTCAGAATCATGGGGCCTCTTGCCTTATCATTGCCAAGCCATTCACTCGTCACACGCCAATATGTACAGAGCACGAGGGTGCCATGCAGAAAACTCAACCAGGGGCATGAAGCTCGCTGAAGACATCTGGCGACGGCGGCGCCGCCAGCTCAGCGCCGCTGAACACGGTAAGCCCGGCGCTGTGCTGCCCCACCCTAGCTGCCATCCAAGATGATGCACACCAGCTCCAGTCAGGACCTGCTGGCTACACTTTCGAGCCCGCAGACAAGAGCGCCGGAGCCCCTATCCAAAGACACGCTCAATGCAAATGTGAGCCAATCTGCCGGTTCGGAGGGTCGAACAGTGCGGGGTGCACGGCGCGATCGAGCATGCAGGGCTTGCCCTCCCCACTGAAAAGCCCTGGCCTATCTCGCCCCTGCCCTCCCTGCGGCTGCAGGTTATTGAGGCCGAATATGCAGGTTGGTCTGCATGATGGCGCCCCCGAAGTGGGGGAGCAGGCAGCAACCAAGCTGTTGGGCGGCCCTGGCTGCCAGCGGCGGGTTCCTCGCCAGTGCAGCCGTGAGAGGGGCATTTGCAGGGCAGCGCAAGGAGTGCAGGAAAATTGCCAGCCAGAGACACACAGCCCATTCTGACACGTGCTGCTGCCTGCAGTGCGCGGAGCGATTGCCATCAAGAGCGCCGCCTACCAGCAGCAGCTGCGGGAGGGCAAGGGCGCAGGCCTGCCATTCGACAAAGTGTACCAGTGCAACATCGGTGCGCCGCTGATCCCTTGAACACAAAGCAATGCCATGCTGGGCCTGCACTGGCCGGCTGGCACAGCATGGAATTGCTTGGCAGCTAAGCACTGTGCCGTGCTCGCTTGCAGGCAACCCTCAGATCCTGGGCCAAAAGCCCATGACCTTCTTCCGCCAGGTGCTGAGCCTGTGCGAGTACCAAGATCTCATGGAGCATGAGCTGGCGCCGCAGATATACCCACCAGATGTGATTGCGGTGCGTGGCGTGGAGGCGGCGTGGCACTTGCGACACTGGCGGGTTCCGCTGTGCACCTGCGTTTCATCTCCTCTGCCCTGCCCTCCCTGCTTCGCAATGCAACCGGCTTGTTGCATCCGGCTCCTTGTCACGACTCTAGCCGTGTCTTGGGGCTGCCCTGTAGCGCCTTGTCCTGCCACCCAACTCCCGCGCCCTGCCCCCTACCTGCCTGCCTGCGCTCTCTGCAGCGTGCGCGTGACTACCTGGCCAACATCCCAGGCGGCGTGGGCGCCTACTCGGAGAGCAAGGGTGCCGTCATCCTGCGCAAGGAGGTTGCCAAGGTGGGTGAGGGGCCTGCTTTTCTGTACAGAGGCAGGCTGAGGGGCGAAGTGATGTGTTGCTTGGCAACGATTCGAGGAGGAGGGCCCAGAAGAGGGTACTTATCGGGGCCGGGTGGCCGGCAGGCAGGCTGCCCCACCACACGTGCCTGCGCCGCCGCCTGCGCCGCAGGGCATCGCGGCGCGCGACGGCCATCCGTGCGACATCGACAACCTGTGGCTGACCGACGGCGCCAGCCCCGCGGTGCATTACATGATGAAGTTGCTGCTGCGCAACGACCACGACTGCATCCTGTGCCCCATCCCGCAGTACCCGCTCTACTCCGCCACCATCAAGCTCTACGGCGGCACGCTGCTGCCCTACTTCCTGGAGGAGAATGCAGGGTGGCAGACCACGCTGGCGCACCTGCAGGAGCAGGTCCACACGGCGCGCAGGTGCGGCGGAGGTTGTTTGTGGCGGGACGCGACGCGCAGCTGTCTCCTTCCCTCCTCTCGCTGCCCTTCCCACACTCTTGACTACAGTCACACCTGACCTGCCTCCTGCTGTCAACCACCTGTCCTTGCTGCGCATTCTGCCTGCCTGCAGCCAGGGCAAGCAGGTGCGGGCGCTGGTGGTTATCAACCCGGGCAACCCCACGGGCCAGGTGCTGGACCGCGAGAACCAGGAGCTGCTGGTCAAGTTCTGCAAGCAGGTGGGGTGCGGCTCCGGTTGCGGTGGACTGGGTTGGCGAGGTACAGCTGGGTTCGGCGGGCGGGCGACCCTGTCAACAGGGAGAGGTAGCGGGTGCAGCAAATCGTGTGGGGCTGCCAGCCACCCGAGCTCTCCAAGGCAATGCTGCTCACCACATGCTTGCTCACTGCCTGCCTGCCTGGGCTGCCGGGGTCATGCAGGAGTGCCTGGTGCTGATTGCGGACGAGGTGTACCAGACCAACATCTACGCCGCCGGCAAGGAGTTCTTCTCCTTCAAAAAGGCAAGCAGAAGAAAGAACAGGGATGCTGCTTGGAGGCTGAAGGGCGGGGGCATAAAAGCATGCCACGCCCATTCCGCCGCCCTGCAAGCAGCGCTGTCGGCTGCCTCCTCACCTGAAGCTGCCTGCATACCTGCCCTGCCACCTTCCCCGTTGCCCACCTTACCCGCCGTGGATTCCCCCTGGCCCTGCCGCAGGTGCTGATGGAGATGGGCCCCGAGTACAAGGACAGCGTGGCGCTGGTATCCATGAACTCAATCTCCAAGGGCTTCTTTGGGGAGTGCGGCAGGTGGGTCAGAGGGGGCGAGATGGCGACAGTCTCTTTGCGGGCATACGCAGAGAGGGCCGGCGCTGCTTGAACCGGGGTGCTCCTTCCCTCGCAAGCAGGATAACCGGCCTCATCTAGTGCTCACCTGACGAGCTGCTGCCTCCTGCTGCCGTCCGGCTGTGCGCGTGCAGGCGTGGCGGGTACTTCGAGTGCGTCAACTTTCCGACTGCCGTCAAGGAGCAGCTGTACAAGCTGGCCTCCATCTCGCTGTGCCCCAACCTCAGCGGCCAGATCTGCATGGTGCGCTGGCCATGCCTGATTGTTTGCGTTCCTGCATGGCATACTCCCACGCACGCTTGGGATGCCTGCCTCTCTTCAAAGGCCGGCCATGCCTCCCCTGAACGCGTGAATCCATTCTTGCACAGGCGCTCATCATGAACCCGCCCAAGCCTGGGGATCCCTCGTACGAGCTGCATACCCAGGAGCGCGATGCCATCCTGTCGGTGAGTTGCGTCTGCGAGGCGCTTTCTTGGTCCCAGAATGCCCCCTCGTCTATGCAGCACGTGTGTGCCAGCCTACTGTCTCGTTCTGACCCTGCCTGCTGTGCTGCCACCTGCGTGCCATGCAGAGCTTGAAGCGGCGGGCTGAGCTGGTGAAGAACACGTTTGACAGCCTGGAGGGCGTGTCTTGCAACCCAGGTGAGGCATGACTGCGGCCTGCCTTGCATGCAGCCTGCCTCGTTGTTTCATGCCACTCGGCAGCCCCTCTCAGCTTGCCTGGCCCCCGATGGAAGGCGCCTGTGCTATTTGCTGCGCCTGCATCCCCTGGAGCGCCTCCCGACCAGCCAGACATAGACCACCACCCACACTGCTCCCCTCGCCCCGCAGTGGAGGGCTCCATGTATGCCTTCCCGCGCCTGACCATGCCAGCGGGCGCCAAGGAGGCAGCGGCGGCCGAGGGCAAGCAGGCCGACTTCCTGTACTGCATGGAGCTGCTGGACCATACCGGCATTGTGACGGTACCAGGCTCGGGTTTTGGCCAGGTGGGGGGAGCGCTGCGGTGCTGCCACCCTGCCGGTGGTGTCGGTGCTGCCGCGACCGCTGAAGCCGCCGCTGCCTGTCTTACGCCGCGTGGGGTGCTGAAACATGTTTGCGCTGCGGCATTCCGTGAGGGGGGAGGTGCGTCATGCCATCGCCCACCCGGTGCGTGCCTGCGCTTTCTGCTCTGATGCAGGAGGCGGGCACGTTCCACGTGCGCACCACCATCCTGCCGCCCGAGTCTGACATGGCGGCGGTTGCCACGAAGTTCTCAGAGTTCCACCAGGCGGGTGTGGGTGCTGTGGCATGGTCAGCTGGGAGGGCTGTTGGGGGCAGGTTTGGAGCCAGGGGGGTCAGCCATCCACCCGTGCCTCACTTGAACAGCGCCGCCTTGGCCCGGCCTGCAGGCCTTCATGAACAAGTACAAAAAGAATGGAGAGGCGTGAAGCGGGTGGCAGCACGTGCGCCGCGAGCGTGGAATGCCATGCTGCCCTTCCAGTGCGGCCGCCCGTGCTGTGCGGCGCTGGACCCTGAACTGCAAGGAATGACATGCAGCAATGCTCTTGCCATGATGGCATACCCTCTGTTAGTATTGGCCAGCGAATGCTGTCTTCTTCTGCATGAATATTTGTTTGCTCCTGACGCCGACCATGCCCACGTGCCTGTTGAGCTCCTTTCAACACCTCATGGGCAATTTTTTGCCCCCAGTTTTTTATTCTCCTTCCTGCTGCTTGCCGCAATCTCCCATCGAAACCAATGCTCCGCATTTGAGCATCTCACGCCTGTAACCACAGGATCAATCATCGAGATCGATTAAGACAGAGACGACTCACTAATTGGATGGGCTGAAAGAAGGGATTGGCAAACACGTGATCAAGGTGGTCCCATGATACAGGCCCGGCAGTCGAGGGATAGCGAAGATACGGCCGCATACCTACGGCCGGAAAGGCGGGCGGGCAGTTGCAAGGGGGGAGTATACCGGTGATGAGAGGCCCACACTGTGGGAGCTTCAGGATCGAAAGCAGCGCTAATAAAACAACGAGCGATCGTGGGAAGGGGCACAGGTTGTAGGACTAAGTGGACAGAAACAGTGGCAAAACAGGCAAGCTGCGGCATGCGGCTCCATCGCACGCTGAATCTACAGCGGCACCCGTTTCTGGCGGCGGCGACAACATGCTGCACCGGCAAAAAAACGGCTGGCGGGGAGAAAACTTTCAGAGTCTCCTATCTGTGGGGCGGGAGGCATGCATCTGGCACTGGGGCCAGCATTCATCAGTGTCGCTACATCATCGTCGTCGTCGGACATTCGTTGGTTGGATCTCAGGGGATGGGGGTCGTGAGTTGCAGTGATTGCAAGCTTGGGTGATCAGGGTTTGGGGGTGGCGCACAGCACGCACGTACTCTTGACGCTCGGGCGCGTTTAAGTGTTGGGTTTGGGCCCGGGGAGCAGGGAGAAAGCGGCCACCTCAGACGGCCAGGGGCCTGCCCAGCAGGCCGCCTGCCTCATCCAGCTCAGCCCAGGTGAAGATACCTCTGCATGGAGACAGGTCGAAAGGTGGGAGGGTGGCAGGCAGGTCGGCAAACAGCCACCGCGGGAGGAATGGGAGTGGGAGGCAGTATGCAGATTCACCCAAGCCATCTGGCTGCTGCCCGTATGGCCAAGCCGCGTGTGGCCTCTGCCGGGAAGCAGCAGCAGGGGCAGCAGCAGGGGCAGCAGCGGCCACGTGGCCGCCGCGCAGCCTTGCTCGGCTGCGCCCCACTCACCCCTGGCTGCGGGTGGCGCCCTCCGGGTGCTTGGCGGGCTGGGTGGCCAGGAAGCGGTTAGCAGCGGCGGCGGCGCCGCGCCCCTCGGCGATGGCCCACACCTGTTGTGCCGGGCAGGGAGGGCAGGGAGCACCAGGCACTTAAGCGCAGCCCAGCGGGTCCAGCGCGGCTCCCCAATGCCTCCCATCCCCAGCAGCAGGCCCACCAGCGAAGGCCAGCGCGGCTCACCACCAGGGACTGCCCGCGCCGGCAGTCTCCCGCAGCAAAGATCCCCTCCATGGAGGTGGCAAACTCGCCGTACTGGGCCTTAAAGTTGGAGCGAGGGTCCAGCTCGATGCCTGTGCCAGCGCAAGGTGGGGTGGGGCGGGGTGAAGGGGCAGGGGCAGGGGCAGGCCGGACAGGGAGCGGCACAGGCGGGCAGGGCGCCGTGCCGCCGCCTGCAAACCCGCCACACGCCCCCACACAAACCCCAGTACTGCCAGGGGTGCCTGGCTGTGCGCCCTGGCTGCCCTCCAGGCACCCGGCTGGATCACGCGCTCACCCAGGGCATCCGCCAGCGTGGCCTCTGGGCCCAGGAAGCCCATGGCCAGCATGCACAGGTCGGCCTCGATGACCCGCTCGCTGCCGGGCACCTCGGCAAACTTGGGGGGGCCGCCCGCGGGGTCGGGCCGCCACTCCACGCTCACAATCTCCAGGCCCTGCACAGGGGCGGGTGGTGGTGGTGGGGGGAGCAAGCAGGATGAGGTTGGTGGCTGGAGAGGTGGAAACCTGGTGCTGGGAGGAAGGATGGCCATTCCCACTCGGCCCGGAATCCCCTGCCATTCCTCTCACTCCCCCAAGCATCAGGTCCAGCACTCCAACCCTCAACGTCCCAGCAAGTCCCAGCCACCACCCCTCAGCTAGCCGCCACCAACCAGCCAGGCCAGCACACCTTGAGGTTGCCCTCGCCGTCGTCGATGAAGCGCTTGGTGAGCACCTCGTACACGCGAGGGTCCTGGCCGTACACGTGGGCCGCCTCGGCGTGGCCATAGTCAACCTTGAACACGCTGCGGGGTAGCCCAGGGGGAGGGGAGGGTGCAGGGGGGAGAGGAGGGAGGTGAGGTGGGGGGTAGGGTAGGGCGAGGCAGGGCAGAGAGTAGGGGAGGGGGCTGCGGGCGGAAGCCAGGCGCTGCCGGGCCGGGACCGCTCACCGCGGGTAGTAGGGCCAGGGGTTGTTGGGGGCGCGCGTCTCGGGCGGCTTGCTGAGCAGCTCCAGGTTGACGACCTGGGTGGCGCCTGCGGCGGGGACGAAAGAATGGGCGCAAGGGATGAAGGCCGCGCAGAGGTGGAGCCGCGGCGCGCGCATGCAGCCCTGCCCCAGCCCTGCCGCCACCCACAGCACCACGCACGCGCACACACACGCACACTCGAGCGCCGGGCAAGCCACCCACCATGGCGCACGCTGGTGCCGATGCAGTCTGTGCCGGTGTCTCCGCCGCCAATCACCACCACCTTCTTGCCCTGGGCGGAGATGTAGGCGCCGTCCTGCAGGTTGCTGTCCAGCAGCGACTTGGTGTTGGCGTGCAGGAACTCCATGGCAAAGTGCACGCCCTTGAGGCCCCTGCAGGCGGGGGTGGGAGGGGAGGGGAGAGGGGGAGAACAGGAAGGGAGGGTGAGGAGGTTGGGCAGCAGGGAGGCGGCATGAGCGAGGGACGGAGGAGGTGGCAGCAGACGAGGTTGAATCAGGCAGGCAGGCAGGCAGGCAGGCAGGCAGGCAGGCAGGCAGGCAGGCAGGCAGGCAGGCAGGCAGGCTGGCAGGCAGGCAGGCTGGCAGGCTGGCAGGCTGGCAGGCTGCACCCACCGGCCCTCGATGGGCAGGTCGCGCGGCTTGGTGGCGCCCGCGGCCAGCACCACCACGTCGTTGGCGGCCCGGATCTCGGCCATGTCCACCTCCCTGCCCACGTGGGCAGAGGTCACAAAGCGCACCCCCTCCTCAGCCATCAGGTCCACCCGCCGCTGCACAATGTCGATCTGCGGGCGAGGGAGGGAGGGAGGGGGAGGAGGCACTGGCGAGCAGGTGAGCATTTGGCGCGGCAACAGGCCGCACCAGCCCGGCCTCCACCTCCCCCGGAAACAGCCCGCTAGGGCCACCAGGTTCGCACTCCTTCCCGCAACAAACACACACACCACGGCCACCCCTCCTCACCTTGTCGGTCTTCATGTTGGGAACGCCGTACATCATGAGGCCTCCCACGCGGTCAGACCGCTCAAACACGGTCACGCTGTGCCCAGCCTTGTTCAGCTGGTCGGCGGCTGCCATGCCGGCGGGGCCGCCGCCAATGACGGCCACGCGCTTGCCGGTGCGCACCGTGGGCGGGCGGGGCTTGATCCACCCCTCCTCAAAGCCCTGCGTGTGCAGGGGTGGGCGCGGGGGTGGGGGGCAGGAGGGGGGATCAGGGCCAGGCTGAGGAGGGGCTGCAATGCTCTTGAGCATGCTGGGCAGGCGCTACGCTTGAGCGAGAAGCACACAAGGGTCGGGCAAGCGCGTGCCACCTCAGCGACCGTGCCACCTCAGCGACCCCCCACCACACACACACACTCACACACCTTGTCCACGATGGACACCTCCATGGTCTTGATGGTCACCGGGTTCTGGTTGATGCCCAGCACGCAGGAGCCTTCGCAGGGGGCAGGGCACACGCGGCCTGCACGCGCACGGGCCAAGTGCAGACACGAGGGTCAGCAAACGCGGCAGTGCGAGCCAGTGCACAGGCCACACGACCCGGCGACAGCACAGCGCTGGCTCGGGGCCGTTCGCCACTCCCGTCCACTACCACACCACACCCACACCCATCCACCACCACATCTGCACCCCCACCCGCACCACACCCACCCGTGAACTCTGGGAAGTTGTTGGTTTCCAGCAGGCGGTTGAGCGCCTCCTGCCACCGCCCCTGGTGCACCAGCGCATTCCACTCGGGGATCAGGTTGCCCAGCGGGCAGCCGGTGGTCTTGTTGAGGCAGTAGGGCGTGCCGCAGTCCATGCAGCGGGCCGCCTGCGTGTTGAGCAGCTGGGCCTGCTTCTCGGCGGGCAGCTGCAGCACAGGGGGGGTTAGGGGAGGTAGCAGGCGGGGTCGTCGGTGGGGGAGATGTTGGTCGGTGGTGGTATGGGCGGTGGATGGAGTGGACAGCAAGCAGTGAGGATGCAGGAGGCCCATAGCCAGCACGCTGGCAAGGAAACAACCCAAGGGGCTCTGCTGCTCGCCTGTGGTGTCCCAAAACCACTCCCATCCTCTCTGCCCCCGCGATTCCCACCCACAACCCTGCCACCCCAGCCCCACTCACGTGCGCGTGCACCTCCTTCCAGTCCTCCACCCGCTCCTCCACAGGCCGGTAGGGCAGCGGCTCGCGCTCGTACGTGATGAAGCCGCGCGGCTTCTGCGCCGACAGGTCAGACACCACGGTGGGGCGCCCCGCATCCCACACAGGCTTGCGCCCGGCCACGGGCAGGCCGTCGGTGGCGTCGCGCAGCAGCTTGGCAAAGTATTGCTGCAGGGGAGGAGGCGGGCAGGGGGAAGGGGAGGTGTTGGTGTGTGCTGTGCAGGAAGGTGCAGCGAGGTCTGGGGTGGAGCAGGGAGTTCGTAGGGTGGGTGGAGGGAGGGGGCACGAGCCGCGCCGCCTCAGGTGCACCCCTACCGGCAGCCCGCTTCCCGCAATGCCGGCTGCTGCCTCACCTTGGCCTCCTCGGGAGACACAGGCCCTGCGCCGTTGCCGTTGCCGTTGCCGTTCTTCGCCGCGGCTGGCAGCAGGGTGTTGATGATGGCGGGCTCGCGCTTCACCACTGCAGGCGGAACGAGCACCGCAGCTGGCTCACAGAACCGCCTGCCGCAAGACGGCTGTCCCTCCCCAAACCCCACACCCGCCCAAGCACCGTCGCCGCGCCTCGCCACCAGCTAAACCACGAAACAGACCGGCTAAAACCAATTCCCAAAGGAGGGCTCACCCTCCACCGCCATTTTCTTCAGCTCCTCAAAGGCATCCACACCGCTGGTGTCCTTGAGCACCTCCGCCCCGGCAGCCTGCGCCGCCTTGAGCTTTGCGGCCTCATCCACGGCGCGGCGGAACTCGCGAGGCCACACCTGCAGGCAGGCGGGCAAGGGGAAGCGTGAGAACAGGGAGGATTTGAGGCTGCTAGTGGCCGGCGTGTTTCACCGCATGCAGGTCCTGCCAGGCTCTTGGGCTGGGGGCGCAACCAGGCAGCAGTCAATCAAGGCAGGCAGCGACAGCTCCGCTACATCAGCCAAATCTCCGTCTCCCGATCTCTGTTCCCCACGCCTAACCACCACCACACCACACCACGCCACACACCTTACCACCACCCCGCCATGCTACCTACCTTCACAAAGTTGCGGCTCTCGGTGTCCCAGTCCAGCAGCAGGCGTCGCCCCACGGTGGAGTTGGTGTACTTGACGTGGCGCTGGATGAGGGAGCGAAGGTGGGTCAGGTCCTGCAGGCGGCGTGGGAGGGTGCAAGCCGGCGGCGGCGGTTGCTAAGGGACGGGCAAATGGAGGGCCGGCGGGGGGGAGGAAGCACACGTGCAGTTGGCATCTAAGCAACCTGGCAGGCCGGCGGATCTGTTGGATCTTTTGCACTACCTGCACAACGCGACCGCCCTCCCCACCCTCCCCAAACCTCCACCCCCACCCCACCCACCTTGCCGTCCTCGACCGGGAACAGGTCCTGCGCCACATCCACGTTGCACAGCGGCGCAAAGCGGTGCTGTGGGTCGTACACAAAGGCCACGCCGCCGCTCATGCCCGCCCCAAAGTTCTTGCCGGTGCGCCCCAGCACGACGGCGGTGCCGCCCGTCATGTACTCGCAGCCGTGGTCGCCGCACCCCTCCACCACCGCGTGCGCCCCCGAGTTGCGCACGCAGAAGCGCTCGGCGGCCACGCCGCGGAAGTAGGCCTCGCCGCGGGTGGCGCCTGCGGGAGGCGGGTGACAGGCCGCAGGCACAGCGCTGCTGATGTTCCTGCTTCGAGAGCCACCCCACCCAGCTCCCTTGCCAGCCCTGCCTTCCACAGCCTCCTCCACACCAACAGCCAGCCAAGCAGCACAGCCAAGCCAGCATAACCAATGGTCGGAGCGGCGGTTGCTGCCCGCTCGTGCGACACCCACCATACAGCACCACGTTGCCCACGATGATGTTGTCCTCCGCGGCAAAGGTGGACTCGCGCGGCGGGTAGACCGCAATCACGCCGCCAGACAGGCCCTGCGTAGTGGGTGGGTGGGGGATGAAGGGGGCGGCGGTGTGCAGCATGTGCTGGACAATTGGACAGCCACTGCTCAACAACAGCCAGCCTCAGATACTGCAAAGAAAGAATGGTATGGGAAGGAAGGCAGGAACACAGAAGGCCAGGCGGCTGCAGCCGCACCTTGCTGACGTAGTCGTTTGCATCCCCCTCCAGCTCCAGCGTGATGCCGTGGCACAGCCAGGCGCCCAGCGACTGGCCTGCGTGGCCCGACAGCTTGATGTGCACGGTGCCCTCGGGCAGGCCCTCCAGGCCGAACCGCTTGGTCACCTCGTGCGACAGCGTGGTGCCCACAGCCCTGCGGGAGGGGTGGCGCCCCAGGAGGAGGAACGCATAGGAGCGGGAGCATGTCAGAACACAGGCGAGTGGCGAGGGTGGGCACGGCGCCAGCCTGGTAGCGCAAGCGGTGTGCCGGAGCGGCGCCCAGGGCAGCAGCCAAACAGCAGGAGCCGGCGCCAGGAGCGCAGCCCAGCGCACCTGTGCGTGTTCACCACCTCCGTCTCCACATACACCGCCTGCGGCTTGGCGTCGCTGCCGGGGTCGGGCAGCGCTGCGGAGCAGAGCTGCAGGCGGGAGGGGCGGGGTGGGGGGCAAGGCATGAGCCAGCGGTGCAGCGCAAGCGGCGGTGCCGGGCGCAGCAGCAGGAGAGGCCGCTGGCGGGGCACCCGGCGCACGCACGGCGCCGCGCGCCCACCTGCACCAGCTTGCCGTCCAGGCCCGTCTCCAGCCCGTGGTCCTGCTTCTGCACGCAGACCTGGGCCGCGCCTGGGCGCAGGCTGGCGGCGGGGGTCAGCATCTTGGACAGGTCCACCTTGGCCAGCTTTGGGTTGGCCTTCACCACCTCCTCATCCACCTCCAGCATCTCGGCGTGGCCCACCATGTCCTCCACAGTGCGGAAGCCCATCTCTGCGGCACGGGAGGCAGGCGGAGAGGCACCAGGGGGGTGGTGTGAGCGGCAGCAGGCGACGAGGGGCCAGCCAGGGCAGGAGGGCGGGCAGGCAGCCAGGCGTGCATGAGGCGAGGCCAAGCAGGTTGCGCAGCAGGCAGCGGCAAGAAGCCACCGCGTCTGCTGACCCAGCCGGATCGGGTGTCAGCTGTCAGCTCAGCCGCCGCCAGCTCAGCTCACCCGCCATGTACTCGCGCATCTCCTCTGCCACCATGAACAAGAAGTTGATGACGTGCTCCGGCTGGCCGGCAAACTTGGCGCGCAGCACAGGGTCCTGCGCGGAGAAGCGGGGGAGGGGTGGAGGTGGGCACGCCTGGCTGCCATGGATGCCTCGCTCCAGCTGCGAACGCGAGCGTCCGCCTGGCTGGCCCGAATCGGCAAGCTCAGGTGGAGAAGCGCCGGCTCCCTGCCCACAGATTGCAGGTCTGCCCGCGTGCCTGGGTGGCGATGCCCACGGGGCAGGTGTTGGTGTGGCACTTGCGCATCATGATGCAGCCCATGGCGATGAGCGGGGCGGTGGCAAAGCCAAATTCCTCGGCGCCCAGCAGCGCCGCTACCGCAATGTCGCGGCCCGTCTTCATCTGCCCGTCAGCCTGCGGGTGCACAACCGGCAACCGGAGCAAAGTGAGGATCAAGTGCGTGTGTCTACTGGCCGGCGGTGGTGTGGCCGATCCGGCCCCGCGTGCGCCCAGCAGCCACCACCGCATGCCATGACATGGCCCCCGCCGCTCAATCGCAGATGCCAGCGGCGGTGGCACCACCACCTTGCTGCACTGCCCACCTGCAGCACGGTGCGGCCGCGCAGGTCGTTGGCCACCAGGGTCTGGTGGGTCTCAGCCAGGCCCAGCTCCCAGGGCAGGCCAGCCGCCTTGATGGAGGTCCACTTGGCGGCGCCGGTGCCGCCGTCGTGGCCGCTGATCAAAACGTGGTCGGCGTGGCCTGGATGGGTGGTGGGGGAGGGAGCGGCAGGAAGCAGCAGGGGGGGAAAGCCGGATGGAAGCTGGATGGGGGCGGGCACCAGCATTGCAGGGTGTGACGCGGCTCGGGGGCACAGCTGACGCGCTGCCGCGTACGGCGCTGCCGCGCACTGTTCTCTGCCAACCGTACGGCTCCTCTGAGGTGGCAGGCGTCGCCCAGCCACAGCAGCAGCAGCAGCAGCAGCAGCAGCAATGAACAACAGTGAAGAAGAAAGGAGGAGAGAGGAGAGAAGCCAGGCGGCTCACCCTTGACCACGCCCGAGGCCACCACGCCCACGCCGTTCTCCGACACCAGCTTCACGCTGACGCGGGCGGCCGGGTTGGAGCTCTTCAGGTCGTAAATCAGCTGGGCCAGGTCTGCGGTAGGATCCGGAAAGAGCAGAGAGAGGGGCGTCGGAGGCAAGCAAGGACGCCGGCGGCGGTGGGCGGAGCGCAGCAGCGTGCAGCAGCGCTCGGGCGTATCAGCAGCGCGCAGGGGGGCCCCCACGCCTGGCCAGCGCGCTGCTGGCGCTGAGCTGGCGGTGCTGTTGAGCTAGCGGGCGCACCCTCAATTGAGTAGATGTCGTGGTGCGGGGGCGGGGAGATGAGGCCCACGCTGGGGGTGGAGCTACGGGTCACCGCAATGTCGCCCTGCACGTGGAGGAAGAGGAGGCAGGCACGCATCGAGGGGCACGCTCCCGGCAATGAGAGCGCCACATGCCAAAATGTTGGCCAGCAGCCCCTCGCCACCATCTCGCGCCGCCAGCTTCCTTGCCCCGCTCCACCGCCGCCCTGCCCCGCCGCGGCGACTCACCGCCACTTTGTGGCCAGGCAGCTCGCCGCCCTCGCCGGGCTTGGCGCCCTGCGCAATCTTGATCTGCAGCTCGTCGGCGTTGGTGAGGTAGTGGGCGGTGACGCCAAAGCGACCCGAGGCGATCTGCTTGATGGCGGAGCGCATGGGGTTGTGCGAGCCGTCGGGGTTGGGCACCAGGCGCCGAGGGTTCTCCCCGCCCTCACCCGTGTTGCTCTTGCCTGCAGGCCGGGAGCGCGGCAGGGGGCGGGGCGGTGAGCAGAGGGCTCACGAGGCTTGCGCATTCCGTGTGCAGCCCGAGGGCAAAGGGGGGGTACGTGTACGCAGGTGGACGGGAGAGGAAGGAACACAACAGACATGATCTGCGCTTGTGCTGCAGCGCGCGAGCCCACCTCCCAGCGCGTTCATGGCGATGGCCAGGGTGGTGTGCGCCTCCAGGCTGATGGAGCCGTAGGACATGGCACCCGTGCAGAAGCGCTTCACAACCTCCTTGGCGGGCTCCACCTGGGAGGCGGGCGGGGGCGGGGGGGGCACAGGGTGGAATGGGTTTTGGGGGTGCGTGCGCGAGAGGGGGGACAGCAGCACAACGGCCGTGCAGGCTGAAGGCATGCAGGGTGCAGCGCAGGCGGCCAGCAGCAGCTCGGCAGCCCGGCGCCGCCGCCGCCTGCCGCACCTCGTTCAGCGCGAGCGGGGTGGCCGCCTTCTTGAAGCGCAGCATGCCGCGCAAGTTGATCTGCTTGTTCAGCTCCTGCGTGAGCTTGGAGTACTCCTTGTAGGCGGCGGTGCTGCGAGGGAGGGGAGCAAACATAAAGGAGGAGTGAGAGAGACTGGTTGAATGTGTGAGGCGAGGGTTGAGGGAAGGAGCGTGAGGATGGGCTTGTGGGGGCTCCAACTATGGGGGCGGCAGCAGCGGGCGCGGCGGGGCAAACACATGCCATGGAGGGAGGGCTGACCAGGCGGCGCCCCACCTGCCGGTGCGCGCCGCCTCCTGAAGCTTGGCCATGGCGATGGGATCGTTCAGGTGCACCTCGTGGTCAACGGTGGACCTGCGGGGGCCGCCAGGGGGTGAGCGAGGTCAACGCAAATGCTGGGAAGATGCCAGGGGCGAGCCAATCAGCGCCAGCAGCGCCTCCCTGTTCCTGCCCCTGCTCCTCGTGCCCCCGCCCTGCACACACCTGAAGTGGTAGTCGCCCGGGTCGGGCAGCATGAGGTCGCGCTCCTGGCGGCCGTAGGCCATGGCATGCAGGCGCAGCTGGTCCTGGGCCAGCTGCTCAAACGACACGCCGCCGATGCGGGAGGCGGTGCCGGTGAAGCAGGAGCGGATGACGTCGGCGCCCAGGCCCAGCGCCTCAAAGATCTGGGAGCCCTTGTAGGAGGCGATGGTGGAGATGCCGATCTTGGCCATGACCTTGAGGATGCCGTCGGTGACGGCCTGCGGGAGGAACGCAGGAGGCCAGCAACGCAATCAGATCGACTGGCAACTTGGTTGATGGGCCTCGGCGCGTCGACCACCACCGCCCCGCTCACACGCGCACACAGATGGCGCCCCCAGCCCCCAGCGGCCCCCCCCCCCCACACACACCTTGATGTAGTTGTCCCGCATCTTCTCCTGCGTCATGTTGGGCGGGATGTGTCCGTCCTCCTGCAGCGCCGACAGCGTGTCAAAGGCAAGGTAGGGGCAGATGGCGTCCACGCCGTAGCCCAGCAGCAGGCAGAAGTGGTGGACCTGCAGGGAGCGGGAGGGGAGGGAGCAGGGGGGAGGGGTGCCAGCGTTGAGTCCCAGGCGGGAGGGCAGGTCCGCTTGGCGCCGAGGCGCAAGGCGGCACGCAGCCCCGCTGCCAAACCATTCCGCTGCCGCTGCTGCGGCTGGCGGGGCGGCGCGCAACAGGCGGCGGCGGCGGCGGCGGAGGCGGCGGCCCACCTCCCGAGCCTCGGCCGTCTCCAGCACCAGGCCCACGCGGGACCGCTTCTGCAGCGTGACCAGGTGGTGGTGCACGTGGCCCACCGCCATCAGGCTGCTCATGGCCACACGGTCATGGCCTGCACAGCCACGGGGACAGGACGCATGGCGCGGCACGGCACAGGGGTGAGGCGAGGCGGGGACAGCGGGCGCCGCAGCGTGCAGGGCACAGGTGCGAGCGCCACGAGGCGAGCCTCGCCATCGGCGCCCCCCGCGTGCCCGCTCCACCCCAAGCCCACCCAGCCACCCACCGGCGTTGCGGTCAGACAGCACCACAAAGTCGAAGCCGTCGTCAATGGCCTGCGCAGCCTCCTCAGCCACCCGCTGCAGCGCCTCCACCAGGCCGGCGGCGCCCTCGGCCACGGGCCAGGTGCAGTCCACCACCTGCAGGTGTGGAGGGGGGCCAGCAGCGGGGGGGCGTGAGGCGGCACACACAAGCACGGCAGAGAAGCAACCACAAGGAAGCCCAGCAAAGCAGCCCGGAACTAACTTCCGGCGCAAGCCGCCTCGGGCGCCACCCGGCACTGCCACGCCGGCGCCACCTCAGCACCGGCGCCTCACCCGCGTCTCCCAGCCCCGGAAGCTCATCGCCTTGATGGCCTCCAGCTCCTCGGGCTTGAGCAGAGGGGAGTGCAGGTCCAGGCGGTTGGCCTGGCCGGGGCTCACGGGGGCTGCACAAGCGGGCAGGCGAGGTGGCATGCGTCGTGTGCATGTGCGGAGGCACACTGCTCCCAGCCTCGTGCTGCCAAGGGCCCGCGGGCCTTCCAGGCCCAGCCTGCCCCTCGCCCTGCCCCCCGCCCCGCAATGGCGCCTGCCCCTCTCACCGCTGATGTCTCCCTCGGGGCCCACCATGCACCGCGGGCTGGTCACAAACTTCTCGCGGATGGGGTCGATGGCGGGGTTGGTGACCTGAGCAAAGAGCTGCTTGAAGTACTCGTACATCAGCTTGGGGCGCTGGCTGCAGGGCGGCGGGAGGGAAGAAAGGGGGGCAGGGCAGCGCGGCACGCCGACAGGGGCGTCAGCGGGCAGCGGGGGTGGGCACGAACCAGGTGCTGGCGCAGATGTGCGGAGCGCAACACACTGGCATCCACACAGAGCTGCCATGCAGCCGGCCGCCCCAGCCCCGCACCTCATGTGCGCCAGCGGCGCGTCGTTGCCCATGGAGCCCAGCGGGTCGGCGCCGGCCTTGGCCATGGGCGCCAGCATCACCTCCAGGGTCTCCACCTGCGGCCAGGCGAGAGGAGGGCGGGTTTGGGGGGTGTCAGTCGCCGGGCAGGCAGCAGTAGGACGACCACCCAGGCCCTTGCCAGCGGTCCAGCTTCATTGGTCGAGGCAGGGTGCCCACAACCAAGCCAGGCTGCCCGCAATCCAACCCACCGTGTAGCCAAAGGCCTTGAGGGGCTTGATGAGGCGCGACACGCCCTTGGTGGGCGCGCCGTTGCCGTTGCCGTTCGTCGCGGTGGCGTCAAAGGCGGGGGTGGCCTCGCGGATTGGAGGAGGGATGAGCACCTTGTCGGGCACGCTGCGCGCAATCTGCTCCACGGTCACCACCTCCTGTGCCAGCCACTCGCCGTACGGCTTGGCGCTGCTGTACCGCTTCTTCATCTGCGGTACAGGACCGGGGGTGGGCCACAGGCATGCAGGTGTGTGGTGGCACATGGACAGGCTCGGTCTGTGCCATGCCCCAGCCTCTCTTCAGGCATGGCAAGATGCCAATCAAGGCCTGAGGGTCCAAAACATGGCCATGTCGGCAAACACCGCCAGCCTTGGGGACCCCGACAGGCCGCCCACCTCCTCGTCGTCGATGACGGAGTGTGCGTCAAAGTCGACCAGCAGGATGTTGCCGGGCATGAGGCGCCCCTTCTTCTCCACATCCTGGGGCGGGATGTCCACCACCCCCACCTCGCTTCCCATGATCACGCGACCGGTCTTGGTGACGTAAAACCTGCGTCAGGGGAGGGCATAGCGGCAGGGCAGGAGTGGAAGGTGCAACAAAGCGCACTCCGGCTGCCTGGCAAAAGGGCCTCGCTCTCCCCAGCCTCTTGACCTGCAGCAGGCAAGCCCTCCACAGACCCCACCACCACTGAACCCCACCACCCGACACATGCACACACAAGCAGCAGCGCCCTGCTGCACCTGCCGGGGCGCAGCCCGTTGCGGTCCAGCGTGGCGCCGATGAAGCGCCCGTCTGTGAAGGCCACCAGGGCGGGGCCGTCCCAGGGCTCCATGATGGCGCTGTGGAACTTGTAAAAGTCCTTCTTCTCCTGCGGGGGGCCAAGCAGCCAGGCGGCGGGTGGAGGAAAGGTCAGGTGGCAGCTGGTTCAAGGTGGAAACGCGCTCCAGCGGCCGCTCTGCCTCCCTGCCCCTTGGCACCCTCACCGAGCCCCATCCCTCTTCTCGGCAGCTCCCCTCCCGCACAGCACACGGCCCATCCACCAGCCCGCCACCACCTCCCGCCGCACCTGGGGCATGAGCTTGTCGTTCTGCCAGGCCTCTGGGATCATCAGCATGACGGCCTGCGCGATGTCGCGCCCCGTGCGCACCAGCAGCTCCAGCACCGCATCAAAGGAGCCGGAGTCGGACTGGGAGGCGGGCACGATGGGCAGCAGCTGCAGCAGGAAAGATTGCGGCAGTATACGGTATCGGCAACAGGTGGATGAAGTGGCGCACGGGGCGGAGGGGGAGACAGGGTGAGCCGGGGGCGGGCATGGAAGGAGCAGGGTCGCAAGCGGCTGGCTGCCGCGGCCGTAGCGAGCCCCCGCGCCCGCACCTTCTGCAGCGTGCGCTCGCTGAGGCCCAGCGGCTCGCACTTCATCACCCCCTGCCTCGACTTCATCCAGTTGACGTTGCCGCGCAGCGTGTTGATCTCGCCTGTGGGGGCAGGAGCGTGGTGTGGCGTGGTGTGGTGAGGGGTGTGAGTGTGGCATGGTGGGGCGGGGCGAAGAGCGCAGCTGAATGGAAGGAGGGAACCGCTGGCAGTACAGCGCCGTCAGTGCCGCCCTCGGCGCACCGTTGTGCCCCAGCATGCGCATGGGCTGGGCGCGGTGCCAGGATGGGAAGGTGTTGGTGGAGAAGCGGGAGTGGACCAGGGCCATGTAGGAGGTGAAGTGCTCTGACTGGAGGTCCAGGTAGTACAGCGGCACCTGCGCAGGAAGTGGGGCGCGGTGTGGTGACGCGGCGGTGGTCCAGCACGCGGCGGCGGGGGTGGGGGTGAAACACAAATTCCTGCGTCGATGACCCAACGTCCCACGGCGCGGCCTGCCCGGTGCTCCCTCCCCTGCCAGAGGCAAGTATCCTCAGCCCAGCGACAGGGCCCGCGGCCCACCTGCTCGGGCGTCAGCTGGCCCTTGTACACAATGGTGCGGGAGGAGAGGGAGCAGAAGTAGCAGTCGTCCTCGGTGAGCCCGCTGGTGCGCAGGCGGTGCTCAATGAGCTTGCGCAGCACGTACATCTGCGGAACAGGAGGTGGCACGCACCTCAGGCGGGGCACGACAATGTGCAGCGCGTGGAAAGACAGCAGCGTGGCAGGCACCCCAGGCAGCAGGGTGCGGCGCGGCGGCTGCAGGGGTGCACCTGGCGCTCCAGCGGCAGCACCCGCTCGCCCTCGTTGGCGGCGCGCAGCACAAAGAACTGCTCCACCACGGGCTCGGTCTTCACCGCGCTGTCGCCCAGCGTGCTGCAGCAGGGCAGCGCCGAGCAGGGGATCGGAGCAGAGGCAGCACCGGCAGGGCCGTGCAACTGAACCTTGCGGCTTCCAGCTGGCGCGAGCAGCGCCGCCTGCCTTCCCCGCGCCCCTGCCCACTCGTGTTGCCGGGGGCCGGGCAGAGGCGCAGGCCTGCGGTTGGCGTTATGCATCCAGCTCCTCCCTCCCTCCACCCGCCCACCCACCCACCTGTTGTCCGTGGGCACTCGGCGCCAGCCCAGCACGGTGTGGCCCTGGTTGGCTGCCACCTTGTGGATGGCGGCCTTGGCCTTCTCGTACGTCTCCTCGTCGTGCGGCAGGAACACCTGGCCCACAGCATAGTCGCCCTGCAGACGCGCGGGCGGGCAGGCGGGATGGGCGAGGAGCAGGCTGCGTGGTGGGCCAGCCCCCGCCACCCTGGAAGGCAGCTGCCTCTCCGCCTTCCTGGCTGCTGAGCCCAGGAACGCATCCCCAGCTCGCCAGAGCGCACCAGCGGCGGCAGCTCGATGCCGCACTCCTTTTCCACCACCATGGAGAGGAAGAGGTGGGGGATGGCCACCAGGATGCCGGCGCCGTCGCCTGCACGCACAGGCGTCACCACACGCTCAGCCCCATGCCCTCTAATGGGACAGCCTGGGTACCGCTGCATCTACGCCTGCACACGGCTCGCCACCACGACGCCAGGCTCACTCGCACGCACCTGTGTTGACCTCGCATCCGCAGGCGCCACGGTGCGACATGCGCTTGAGCATCTCCAGCGCCTCTGTCACCGTCTTCCGCTGGGGCTCCTTGGACAGCTCTGCAGCGGGGTGGGCAGGGCTCTTGCTACGCCACAAGGCATGGCACAAGGAATGCAGGCGCCACGCGCCGGGTCGCACCTGCCACAAAGCCCACGCCGCACGAATCCTTGTCATTTTCCGGATTAAACAGGCCTTGGGCCTCAGGGATGGCAGAGTGCTTGCTCACCACCTGCATTAGGCGGTCAGGCGGTCAGGCAGGCGGGGTGGGCAGGCAGCGGCGGCAGCAGCGAGGCGGCGGCGGCGGCATCGCCCCCTTGGCCGCCGCGATCAACCATTGACCATCACTTGGGCGACAGCACCCGGGGGCGCGGTGGCAGGCTGTGCTGAGCAGCAAACGCGGCCCTTGATCTGCATGCAGGGTTTCCTCTAGGGCACCAGGCGGCACCCTGGCGGGCGTCCTCTCACCTGTAGCTTGCTGCCCCGACCCGCCCGTAGGGGGCCGCAGCGCAGGGTCACAGTCTTTGCATGAAGCCCCAGTGATGCGCCCCGGCCGCGAAGCCCAAAATATGATGGGAAGGCAAACGCAGCTGGCCTGGATGATCCTAGGAGGTTGGAATACACCGTGCGGTGACCCAAGGAGGCCATCGCCGAGCAAGGGCTTCGCAGAACCTTTGCCCACTTCGCCACACCCCGCGTATGCCCTCTGCTGCAAAGCTGGAGGGTTGACAGAGGGGCGAAACGTCCATATCCAGCGGTCCAGCGGCATGAACATGCGCCGCCATGTCGGCACGCAATCTATTTCGTTGATTATTCCTCGCCAAAATGCTGGTTTGCAGTGGAGGTGCAATCAGTGTTTGACGAGCTGCGTTGCAGCCGGCGCCAGCAAGGGTTTGCCGAGGGCGGCACCCTAAGCTCGCTCAGCACACTTTGAAGCTCCCTTCGTGCGATTCAATGTACTTGTTGGATTCAATGCATGGGCAGGACAGGCAGGCGGGGGCCTGTAGGCACCCGGTGAGCGGGGCCGGCCCCGGCGGCGCTGGTGGCGGCGGTGGCAGGCGGCGCAGGCGCCGGGCATGCAGCAGTGCCCCCCTCCCGGCCCACCTGGCGTGGTCCAGGGGGAAGTTTCTGTTGATGTCCAGCGCATTGGCCGCTTTGCGCCGCAGCTCCGACCCAGCCTCGTTCATCCGCCTGCAGTGTCGCAGCAGGGGGCCTGCCGGTCTCCCAGGCATGCTGCGCCAGCAGCACGCACTCATTGTCGGCCTACCTCTCCGCATTGGTCCACAGTGCATCAGGTGGCCGTGCCGCTTCAGTACTCTCAGGCTGTTGCGGGTGGTGCTCCCTGCGGCCTGGTCAGGGATCCAGCTTGGCTTGGAGGTCATCTGATGAGCCCGCCTGTCACTCTCGGCCAGCCCAACAGCCTTGCCTTCCAGCACGCCTTGGCGGCCTGCATGCTGGCGCCAGCTCGGCACAGGCGGGAGCATGACATCCGAAAGTGCAGCCAACTCGCTGGCTGCCTGCATGACCAGCACAGCTGGGAGCATGTGTTGAAATCCGAAAGTGCAGCTAGCTGCTCCTCCCGTCGCCGTTGCCTGCCAACCCATGCGGTCTGCCCTCGGAGGTACGAATGCGCCCAGGCGCGCCATCTCAGACAGCCGCCGCATGGCGGTTAGGGATAACAATGATGGCAGATGCAGAGAATAGCTGAAAGCCAGAAATGAAAGGCTGATACAGACGAGGAAAAACTAGGGCGTGGTTTGAGCTGAGCAAAACAGGGGGGGCAAGCGTCAGCCCAGGGGCAGCGGCGTTGGTTGGGACCTTGGCCTCCGCCTCATGCCATTGCCAGGCTCAGCTCCTTTGCATTCACAATGCTAGGAGCAGCCTTGGGGATGGCATCAAAAGGGCCATCGACAAACGGCAGCACATCGGGCTTGTTCCACACCGGGTGGCCCGAAAGCGTGGCCGCCACGTTGCAGGCCGCGAGCGTGGCCTGCACAGCCACAGTGTTGAGAGGCTTTGTGGCAGACAGGGAGGCACACGTCGCATGCACGAGGCCCTGGATTCCTAGGCCGCTTCCAAGCACATGTCCGCGTTGCGGCTTCCTGCCCATGGCGGTCCCCAAAGATGATGCACAGGCTGCTGGCCCGCCAACCCACCATGCCGGCGCGGGTCCAGAGCGTGGCAGAGGCGATGTGTGGCACGATGACGGCATTCTCACACTCCTCCAGCCCTGGCTTCATGGCCGGCTCATCCTCAAACACATCCAGACCTGTAGTCAGGGCAGGCAGCAGGGCAGCCAGGGTGTGCGTATGGCGACGGCAAAGGGGGCGGCCCATGGAGCGCAGCAGCGTGGCCAGCGCCTGGCACTGCACCCTTGCACCGATCCAGGACCCTCCCAGCGGCCCCGCCTGCCAGCCAGGCACCCCCCGCTCTCCTCCATCCTGCTCTCTGCTGTCGATCCCAGCGACCCGCTCTGCCCCACTGCCCACTGCCCCACTACCCCACTCTGCCCGCTCTGCCCCACTGCCCAGCGACCCGCTCTGCCCCACTCTGCCCGCTCTGCCCCACTGCCCAGCGACCCGCTCTGCCCCACTCTCTGCACTGCAGCACCTCGCTGCACTCTTCCCCGCAGCGCCCGCACCCGCCCGAAAGTTGGGGTTGGCCTTGAGGTGCGCCACCAGGGCGGCCTCGTCGATGCAGGGGCCGCGCGCCGCGTTCACCAGCACCGCATCGGGCTTCATCATGCCCAGCCGCTCCGCATTCATGAGGTGCCGCGTGTTGTCGTCCAGGTTGCAGTGCAGGCTGACCACGTCGGCGCTCCTCAGCACCTCCTCCACCGTCTCGCACCGCTTCACCGTCACCGCCCGCTCACCCTTGCTGGCCAGCAGCTTGCCGTAGTCGCTGCGGGAAAGGAGCATCGGTGGCGGCGCTGGGCTGTCCTGCCCCCTTGCTTCAAGCTCATCAGGCGCCACAGCCCCGACATGTGCAGGTGGCCCCCTGTCTCATGCTAGGCCTCGGCTCCTGCCAACCCACCTCGCCTATTCAGCCACACGTCCAGCCTCCCCCGCTTCCCGCCTCCCGACCCCTGCCCCGCCTCACCTCACATACTCCTCCAGGAACTTGTTTGGGTAGGGGTCGTAGTAGACCAGGTCGCACTTGTGCCCCTCCACCATCATGCGCGCATACGCGGTGCCGATGCGCCCAGCACCCACAATGCCCACCACCTTGTTCTGGAATGGGCACAGGTGCAGGTCCGCAATCGCGCGCACCCCAGCGTGAGCGGGCAGGGTGGGGCACTGGGCTTGAAATTGTGCAGCCTGCTCGCCACTTTCGGGGCTGGTCCCATGCCCCAGCAGCGCCAGGAGCAGGGAGGGCCCTCCCAACAGGACAGGGCTGCTGGAGCGGCTGAATGAGCAGTCGCATCTGGCCGACAGCCCGGCCAGCACCCCAGCATGTGTAGCAGGTATGCGGCAGCCAGCTCAGCAGCCGCACATCTGTCCCCAGCTTGCCTGCAGCAGGTTGCCCACAAACAGGGTGGGCAGCCAGCCCTTGTACTGGCCGCCGCGCATGAAGGTGTCGCCCTCCACAACCCGCCTCGCCGCCGCAAACGTCAGCGCCAGCGCCAGCTCCGCTGTCGTCTCAGTCAGCACGCCTGTGACCCGGTGGCAGGAAGATGACAGGGCTTAAGCAGTACATACAAAAGCAGACTTGGCAGCGCACTCCCTCCCCTGCACGCTCACAGCAAACAGCAAGGCGCCGATGACGTACCGCCCACCCTGGCAGCACCCACCTGGCGTGTTCCCCACCGGGATGCCGACCTTGGTGGCCTCCGGCACCACCACATTGTTGTAACCCACGGCATAGTTGCTGTAGGCGCGGCCGCCAGCCGCCTTGAGCGCTCCAAACAGCTCGGTGCTCCAGTCCTGGAGCGTGCGTATGGCGGGCAGGGTTGGTCAGCTGCTGGGCCTGGGGTAGCAGTCAAATTCCAAGCCCGCTTTGCGGAATTGGCCCAGCGCACATGCTTCATACATGCAGTGACAGGGCAGGCCGCATGGCATGCTGGCAGCAAGGCCCTGGCATAGTAGACTCGCGGCAGCGCAGGCGGCGGCGGCGGGCGGCGGCCGCACCTCTGTCAGCTGCCCGATTACGCCGTCGCACTTGTCCCCAATCAGCTTCTTGATCTTCTCATTGCTCAGGATGGTGTCCGGGTCGCTGCACACCTCCACGCGGCACCCAGCGGCGGTGAGGACCTTGAGCCAGCGATCGCCCGGCAGGTTTTTGGTCACCAGCACGCGCAGGGCACCACCGGCGTTGTGGACCTCCACGGGGACGCCTCCTGCAGTTGCTGTAGACATTGCACGGACGCCGCTGAACACTGCGCGCGATAGCCTCGCGGCAAACATGGAGCAGCCTGCTGGTTTGGGCTGGGGGCGCTGCGGGATGCAATCCCGGCGATGTATATGGCACGATCTGGCGGTCAGAGCTCTTGTTGGGGAGGAGGGTAGTCCTGCAGCAGGACGGCGCATCCGCCGCCCCCGTCCGCCAGCCGCAGACTGGCAGTGAGGCCATCCGTGTCAAGCAGCACTCACTGCGCCACCACAAGGTAATTAATTGCAGTGCAGGGAAGGGGAGCGGGGCGCACGAAGTTGCTCACGGCTAGGCCGCCGCACCGCACCACGGCATTGTGAGCGGCGGCGTCACTGCTCTTCAAGGAAACCCCGCTGCAGGTGCAATGCATCCAGTTTCATACATGATTGACTTGCAAATCAAGAATCGCACTTGACACACTGCGCTGAGAGAGATCCAGCGGCGCACTGCGGCACGTCCCGCCGCCACATCCTGCGCTTGGCAGGAAGGCCACCTGCGAAGTGGTGCTCCATCCCACAAACCTGTGATCACGACCTCAATTGAGGAGATTTGTCGCTGTTTATCAACAACAGTGTGGTGGCGAACCGAGGACCCACACCAACAGAGTTTCTCCCTGCCTGGCCTCCAGAACATCCCTGCGCTCCTCCCCCGCAAACAGCAACACCGCAGGCCCTTTCGGCGCAGCTTGCTGCTGGCCCCCTTTGCTGGGCAGGTTTTCCGGCAAGTCCCGACAACCCCACTGTGACATGACGCTTCCGAAGCTTCCACCACAACCGCCCCCGCCTGGTGGCGGGACCCAGCAGCAGCGGGCGGGGCGGGCGGCGCTGCTGGGTGCCGCGCTGCCATCTGCGTCGGCGGCCGAGAAGACTGCCCTCGCCGAGGTGTCTGCAGCCTTCGGCGGGCTGCTGGCTGACCTACAGTTCTCCTTTGTGGTCTCCTGTGCACGCTCCCACGACTGCCCCATCGTCTTTGCCAGCAACAGCTTCTTCTCCTGCACCGGCTACTCACCGCAGGAAGTGCTTGGTGAGTGTACTGGTGTGGGTGGTTGGGAGTATCAACCTGGATGCTGCTGCCTGGCCATCTGCTGCGCCCCTGATCGAGCCACTCCCTGTGTACGCCGCCGCGCCGCAGGCCGCAACTGCCGCTTCCTGCAAGGCCCGGCCACCAGCCACCAGAGCGTGCTGGAGATTCGGGACGCGATCCGCGAGGAAAGGCCGACCACCGTGTGCCTCTTGAATTATCGCAAGGACAAGACCCCGTTCTGGAATTACTTCCGCCTGGAGCCCATCCGGGCAGAGTGTGGCAACGTGCGGTGGTACATTGGTGTACAGGTGCGTTGGTGGTCCTGGCGCTGTGGCGCAGTCAAGCTCCCAATGTGGCCAGCTCCAGCCACATTTTTTAACAGATACCTGCTGATCTGTGCTGGTGTATGTGCCAGGCTGACGTCACGCGGCTGGTGGAGGCCGGCGGCGGCGCTCCGCTGGAGGCGCTGGGTGTGCAGGGCGAGGCGGCAGCGGCCAGCGTGGCGGCACGCCTGGAGGGCCACGAGCGCGAGCTGGCAGACGCAGACCGCACCCAGAAGTGTGCGGTGCTGGAGTGCGTGCCCTCCTCGCTGCTCACCGCGCTGTCGCGCGTCCAGGACTGCTTCTGCCTGTCAGACCCCAACCTGCCCGACTGCCCCATCGTCTATGCCTCGCCCTCCTTCCTGAAGCTGACCGGTTACTCGTCCGAGTGAGTGGACGGAAGGGGTTGGGGGCCTGGCCGTGGCTATGGCGGTGTGTTTTGTCTTTGTGGGTGGTGGTGCAAGGCTGGGAGAGGTGCGATGGAACGGGCAGCCGTTAAGCTGTAGAGGTGGCTTGGCTGCATTGTCTTGCCTTCAGATGCCACCCAGCCTCATCCTAAACCATCCCCCGCCACCCCCTCCCCTGCCCACGCCTGCTGCAGGGAGGTGGTGGGCCGCAACTGCCGCTTCCTGCAGGGCCCAGGCACTGACCCGGCGGCGGTGGCCCAATTGCGCCAGGCGCTGGCGGCGGTGCCACCTAAGCCTGTGACCGTCACGCTACTCAACTACCGCAAAGCCGATGCAGAAGGCAGACAGCAGCCCTTCTGGAACTCGCTGCACATCTCGCCGCTGCGGGATGCAGGCGAAGGCAATGCAGCAAGGGCCGTTTCGCCCTTGCCATGCATGGGCTTCCTTGCTGGGTTTGGCCTGACCCCTGGAGCCTTGTCGTTCCTAGTCTGGCACTTGCCAGGACGTATGGTTTACTTCCCTGCCAGCCTGCACCCCAAAATGCCATGCAGACGGCAAGGTTCAGTTCTTTGTGGGCGTACAAATGGCGATCAAGGATGACAGGGAGGTGGCAGACGGCGAGGTGGCAGCGGGAGCAGGGGCGGCAGAAGGGGCGGCCAGCGGCGTGCGTGTGCCGCCAGAGGCAGATGCCGTGGTGCTGCTGCGTCAGAAGGGCGTGGTTGGGTCGCTGCGGGTGGCCACCCGTGCGCTGGCGCAGCACGGTCTGCGGCGGGAACGGCAATTCCAGCACACACCCAGCCGTGAGGACTGACCGCCCAGCAGCTGAGCGGAGCGCGCAGCCGCTGAACGAAGCGCACCTATCGATTGACCACCCTTGCAATTTTAATCTATCTTCTGTGAGGCATTTCATTCACCGCTCTGTTCCCTACTCACCAGGCTGTAACTGAAGGATGTATGGCCTACAAGTTGGCCTACAGCAGGGCACACTGGAGGAGGAGGCGAAAGAGCAGGGAGAAGTGCAAAAGCCGGACTGCGAGGGCAGCGCCACGCAGGAAGAATATGGCTCTGCCAATAATGTTGAGGTTGGTGGTTGTTACAGGGATGGGACACATGCAGGGTACAGATGAGGAGGCATGGTAGGCCACCACCTGTCAGGAGTCGGTAATGCATGTGCAGCGAACGACACAGGGTCACCTAGACGGTCTAGCAGTTGCTAAGTGTGTCTGTGAAATGTATGAGGTGACGATCAGAGGGGGATGGGGTAATGGAGAAGGTCAACCATTAATAACAAAACGAACGGGTGACTGGCGAGTATCATTGTTCAGCCAGCCTACGCACCCACTGCTGGCGCTGCTGCTTGAAGCCACGCTTGTCCCAAATCGCCTCCTCCGTCTCTTGCACCGCCCTCGACCCAGGGTCCGCCTGCTCGGCCAGTTCAAGCTGCTCAAAAGCTGCTCGCCATGCTGCAGCAGCTGCCTCCCACTCCAAAGCTAAGCTTGCATGCTCCGTCGCTGGCTGGCAGGCCGCGCGGGCAGCGCTGGCCTCTGCCTTTGCTTCCAGTGCCAATGTCGTGGTGGCCCATGCCGCTGCCGCCGCCGCCGAGGCCTCCGCTGCGGCAGCGCGGGATGCTGGAATGGCTCCATCTGCCAGTGGCGGCCACGCGTGCGCTGCACAAGTGGCACTGGGCTGCTGCTGCGCCACAAGTGTGCTGGGCGTCTGTGAGGCTGCCGGTCTCGTCGGCCTTGCACTGCCCATGGCGGCATATCTCCTCGATCGAAATTCTGTTTCTCGCAGACCTTGCCTGTGCCTCCGCTATTGTCACATTGGCTTCCGCAAGCGCCGCCGTATATTCAGCATCCGCAGCCTTGGATTGAGCAGTCAGCGCCTTGGATTGAGCAATCGTCGCATCGGATTTAGCAATCAGCGCGTCCCACTTTCCCGCTGCTTTGCTCTGCGCAGCAGGGGTGGGATGGCAGCAGCACATGAGCAAGAAGGTGGGCATCTGGCCATGTGCCAACCATGGTCCCACGCTTCCCTGCCGCTGGCGGAGCTCACTTCAGCCACGTGAGGTTGCGATGCCGGTTCTGTTTCAGTCATTGCCAAACCCTTCTCAACCTCTTTCTCCTTCTGCACGAAAGTGGGCAGAGTTCAGCAACTCCACAGGTGGCGGAAACCCCACGCACGTGGCGGCACCGGGCGCTGTAGGGTGTGCAGCTAGCCCAGGTGCACACACAGTGGTACCCACCTGAGGGCTGTCTTGGGATGTGCCGCTCGCTGGTCCCGTGCCGAGTGAGCGAGGTGCAGCCGCGTTGGGCTGCAAAGACCCTCGTGGCTGCCAGGAGGCCGAAACGTCCAAGCGGCCGCGTGATGCTGCTGGGGCCGTCTGGGGGCCGCCTGGAGCTTCATCAGCCTGGGGCAAGCCCCGCAGCCTCTCACCTCCATTCCGGAGGGCACCAGGGGGGTCAGGCTCAGCTGCTGCAGCCCCATTCCTAATGCGTGTGTGTCGAGGAGTGTTTGTTGCAGCAGCCCCATGCTGCAAATGAGACACCCAGCGGGTGAGAGCTAGGTGGCGGCCTGCATGCTGTCGCCAGCTCGGCACAGGCGGGAGCATGAAATCCGAAAGCGCAGCCAACTCTCCTCACGACGCTGGAGCCCACCAAGCCTCCCATGCTGTCACTCTGCGATGTACAGCCTGCAACGCAGCTCACAACCCAGCCCACAGCGCAGTACCATGCAGCGCTGCTGTATTCCCGGCAGCCCCCGCCCAGCACTGCCTCGGTTGCCACTTGCTCTACGTGCAGCCCATGTTGGCACTGAACCCGCACGTAGGGGACCTGTTCAGCCAGGCAGGGCACCTGGCAGATCAAGCCGCCCAAGCCATAACATTAAAAGCAGCCGTCGTGAGATTTATCTTGGCCCACAGCCGTACATCGTGGTGGGCTGCCTGGTGAAGGACGCCATCACAACACAGCGGGCAGCCGCGCAGCAGCAGCAAGCGTCTGCTACTGACCAGAAGCAGGAGCGCCACTGCCTGCATGCCATGATACAAGAACCCTGCCAATTCCTCTGCTGCTACTCACCCAAAAGTGCAAAAGTAAAGGCAGCCACAGTTGCAACTCGTTTTCGAGGGATTGTCAATCCCACCCACCAGGCGTCAACTGAAGGATTGCTGTGTTACAAGTGGGCCTACAGCAGGGTACACTGATGGAGGCGGGAGAGCAGGGAGAAGTGCAAAAGCCGGACTGCGAGCGCGGGATGCGCAGGAATAATATGGCTCAATTGACTTGGGTGATGAAATGGTGGCACAAAGAGGTTGAAGAAGGAAATCTCCGGAATCATCAGAGCAGCGGGGAGCACAGGAGAGGAGGAGAGGAGGAGAGCACAACAGAGGGCAAGATGTAGGCGGAGTGAAAAAATGCCAGCAGAAAGCAGTGCACTGAAAAAGGCGGTTCTGAGGGCGGCTCGCATGCTGCCATGGTGCACTGCACAGCGGCAGCAGCCGGCTCTGCACAGCGGCAGCAGCAGGCTGCGCGCGAGTCCCCGGGAGCCAACGCCATCAGTCAATGTGTGTCCGTTCATGCAGCCCGCCACACACGGTGCGCCAGTGGCCTGGCGGCCCCGACAAACCGCGCGCGCGGCGGCGCTGGCTGGTGTGGGGCCGGGCGGGGCCCTACTGCAGCAGGGTCTCGCGTGTGGGGATGACCCTGGACGTCTTCCGCCAGTAGTCGATGGCCCTGGCCACGCCGCTGCCGGGCGTCAGCGCCACGCCCGCATCCAGCAGCGCCATCTCCGCGCCGCACAGCGCGCTGGACAGCATCAGCTCATCCATGTTACCCAGGTGGCCGATGCGGAACACCTTGCCCTTCACGTCGGCCAGGCCGATGCCCAGGCTCAGGTTGTACCTACGGGGGTGGGTGGGGAGGCACAAGGGAAGGTGAGCGAGCAGCGAGTTGGCAGGGGGCAGGGAAGTGGATGCGTAGATGCGTGGCAGCGCCGCGGTTGGCGTGCCAGTCGTGCTGCTGCTGCATCCCCGGCATCAGCCAGTCACAACCTAGCACTGCCAGCCACAGCCAGGCAGGCAGGCAGCGGCAGGGCTCACTTCGCGTACGCCACGTCCACCACCTTCTGCGAGTCCACGCCCTGCGGCACCTCGATGACCGTCAGCGAGTCCGACTTCCAGCGCGGCTCGCGGCACAGCGTCTGCAGGCCCCAGCCCTCCACCGCGGCGCGGCAGCCCTCGGCCAGGCGGTGGTGGCGTGCCGCCACGGCGGCCATACCGCCCTCCTCTCGCATCAGCGCCAGGCTCTGCTCCATGCCGTACAGCAGCGGCAGGATGGGGGTGTACGGCACGTTGCCGCTGGGGTTGGTGCGCAGCATGTCGGCAAAGTCGTAGTACACGCGGCGGCTGGTGGCCGTCTTCATGGCCGCCAGCGCCTTGTCGCTGGCGCACACCATGGCCAGGCCGGTGGGGATGGACAGCGCCTTCTGGCTGCCCGTCACAGCCACATCCACGCGCCACTGGTCAAACTGCGCTCCAGGCGGGCGGGGAGGGGAGGCAGATGGGGGGATCAGCAGCAGCAGGGCGATGGACAGCAGGCAGCGCAACCGAGCGGCCCGCGGCAGCAGCAGGCACTGCAGCTGCTCTGCTGCCCAGGGGCAGCAGGCCGCTGCTATGTGGCCCAAGCTCAGGGGCCCAAGCTCAGGGCCGGCAGCAGCCCACCTGGAAGTCCAGGGCGCCGATGGAGGAGACGCCATCCACCAGCAGCAGGGCGGGGTGGTTGAAGGAGTCCATGGTCTTGCGCACCTGCAGGCGGGCAGGTGGGCAGGCGGGCAGGCACCGTGTTGGCTGGCTGGCTGCCCAACGACATCAAGCCAGCTGGCAGCCCATGTGGCACCACGCCACGAGTGCTCCTGCCCGTGTGTGCTGCTGTGACTGCCCGTCCTCCCTCCCTTGATTTTCCCAGCACCACCTCCAATACTCGGAAGCCGCCCAGCCGCCGCAGGCGCCAACACACATGCTCCGCGGGCCCACCCCAAGCCCCAAGGCGGGCGCCAGCGCAGCCGCGGGGGCGGGCGCACCTCTGGTATGTCAGAGGTCACGCCTGTGGTGGTCTCGTTGTGCACCACGCACACCGCCTTGATCTTCTTGTCGGCGTCCGCCTTGAGCACCTCTGCCAGCTTGTCCTCGTACGCGCCGTCGCCCCACCGCCCCTCAATCACCGTCACGTCCAGCCCCAGGCGCTGCATCATGTCGATCCACAGGTGGGAGAAGAGGCCGTAGCGGAAGGTGACCACCTTGTCGCCCGGGGACAGCGTGTTGGTCAGCGCCGACTCCCACCCGCCGGTGCCGGTGCCCGGGAAGATGATGGTGGTGCCGTCGGTGGTGCCAAAGATCATTTTCAGGTCAGACAGGCACTTCTTGTAAAAGTCGGCAAACCAGGGGTCGCGGTGGTTCTGCCCCGGCACGTGCATCGCGCGCAGCACAGATTCGTGGATGTTCACGGGGCCCTGTGGATGCAGGCGGGTCGGGGAGAGGAGGGATCACGGACCAAGGCATGTTGCCTGGATGGCATGTGCAAGGGCGACAGAGGGCGGGGCCGTGCATGGGCATGGCTAGTGGGCTGGGAAGGAAGGCTCACCGGCACGTAGAGGTGGTTGCGGCCAGCTGGTGTGTGGCTGAAGGGCGCAGGTGAGGATGCGGCATTGCTGAAGGCCTGCGCAGGGATGGGGAACAGAGGAGACAAACTAGGTGTCGGAAGGTGGTAGGCACCGCCGCCGCTCGCCGCCGCTGGCACTGGCTGCCCTTCCGGGATGCTGCTGGATCGCTCATTGCCTCAAGAAGTGTGCCAGTAGCACCACAGTGGGCCCAGGCTGCTCGGCAGGGCTCCACCCAGCGCCTGAGAGCGCGCTGGTCAGGGTTGCTGCTGGGGTGCTAACCTCCTCCACTTCCGCCGGCAGGCTGCTGAAGACCCGGGCAGCAGAGCTGCTGAGCAGTGCGCGCCCCTGCAGGCGTGAGGCAACCCTGTGCAGCATATCTACGATGGAGGCAGCGATCGAGGGGCCAGAGACGTGGTGTTGGCTGCAGGGTGAAGGTCCAATGCAGGCGAGGCGACAATGGCTGCGAATTGGCTCCAGCCATCAAACCTCCCACAGCGCGCCATCGCCAGCTCGGACGGATGGCTTTGCCACTTCAACTCACACGCATTGCCCTCCGCTTGATCGCGCCATCTCGCAACCATGAGACGCCGCGCAGCCTCCGTTGTGGGGGCCCGGCTGGGCGTCCTGGTGAGCTCCGCCGAGCAGCAGGCGGGGTTGGCCACCACCAGCAGCGGCGGCCTTTTCGGCACCGCAGGGCGGCTGCCAGGCGCTGGGGCCCGAGTGGGTGGTGCGGGACAGGCGCGAGCTGCGGCGGCGGTGCCCGCTGCCACTGCCGCCGTCAAGGTGCAGCCCAGCCTCCTGCCGCTCACCAGGACGGACGAGTTTGGGGCGGTCAGCATTCTGGAGAGCGAGGCGGAGGCCAGTTTCGTGCCTCAGACGTTTGAGAATGTGGATGGGCGCCGCATTGAGGACGGCCGCTATGCCGCCTTCACCAAAGACCTGACTGGTGAGGCTGGCAGCATGGGAGTGGACCGTTGGTGGGAGTGTGTTGCGGGTCCCACGGGCCCACCTGCTATCCGCGTCGACAGCTGTGGCTGCCAGGGGCAGGAATTTCTGTCCCTGAGCCCTAGTTGGTTGGCTGCTTGGTGCTGTGACAGGAAGAACCCCTGCTCAGCAGCCCCTCGTGCCCAGCCGCGACGTCCGCCTGCCCGGGCTGCTGGTGCCACTCCCAACCCTCCTCGATTGCTGCCTGGCCTGCAGAGGTGGCGGGAGTTCCGGCCACGCGCCAGTTCACAGACAAAGTGCGCACGTTTGCATACGGCACAGATGCGTCCTTCTACCGCCTCAACCCCAAGATGGTGGTCAAGGTGCGGCCCTGAGGGTAGCAGCCAGCAGCATTCTTGTTTGCTAGCGATGTCACACGTGCTACACCTTCTTGCCTGCTGCTGCTTGCTGATGCTGCGCTTGCTGCTTTCCATTCCCTACCTGCCATAGCTACCATGCCTGGCTGCCGCGAAGAAAACTCAGTTTTGCTGCCGGCCCTTCTCTCCCCCTTCCCTGATCTCTCCCACAGATCCACTCTGAGGAGGAGGTGCGCAAGATCCTGCCCCTGGCCCTCAAGCACCAGGTCCCGGTCACCTTCCGCGCGGCGGGCACCTCCCTCTCCGGCCAGGTGTGCAGTGCAGTGCAGTGCAGTGCAAGGCCAGCCCAGTGGAAGCAGCTCGCTTCTGCAGGGCGCCGCTGCCCTTGTGACTGCCTGCCAGTCTGTTATCAGGCTCGTCCCTGGTCCCTCCCTCCCTCCGTCACGCCCTGCCAGCCGCCATGCTGCCCACCACCCCGCCCCGTGCTGCCTGTGCCCCTCTGCCCCGCCAGGCCCTCACCGACTCGGTGCTGCTCAAGCTGAGCCACACGGGGCGCAACTTTCGGAGCTACACCGTGCACGGCGACGGCTCCACCATCACCGTGGAGCCGGGCCTGATTGGCGGCGAGGTCAACCGCATCCTGGCGGCGCACAAGTCCAAGGGCAAGCACCCGGTGCAGTACAAGATTGGGCCCGACCCCTCATCCATCGACTCCTGCATGGTGGGCTGCCTGGACTGGGCCGCTCTGCGCTGTGCTGCCCTGACCTGCTCCAGTTGTTGAAATGGGGCCGAGCCGGGGCTCTGGGGTGGGCTGGGCGCTGGGATGACCTTGCTGGGGGCCTGGCCAGGGCCCCTGGTTGGATTTTTACTCATACTTTCTTGGTGTGTGCAGGTCGGTGGCATAGTGTCCAACAACTCCTCGGGCATGTGCTGCGGTGTATCTCAAAATACCTACCATACGCTGAAAGACATGAGGATCGTGTTTGTGGACGGCTCAGGTGAGCAGCCAGGTGGTTAGGTGGGACGCATCGCACGAGAGCACGGCACCCGTTGGGCATGTCGTGCCCGCTGGTACCCACCTGCACCTGTGCCCCCTTCCTACCCACCCTCCTGGTGCAGTGCTGGACACGGCCGACCCGGCCAGCCGGGCCGCCTTCCTGCAGAGCCACTCCAAGCTGGTGGAGGGTGTGGTGGCTCTGGCCAAGCGCGTGCAGGCCGACCGCCAGCTGGCCAACCTCATCCGCCGCAAGTTTGCCATCAAGTGCACCACAGGCTACTCGCTGAACGCGCTGGTGAGGCGGCAGCGGGCAGGCAGTGGCGCAGCGACTCAGCCCCATGCCCCTCCCTCTCACTGCGCTCTACCCCTGAGCCTGACGAGCCACCCCTGCCGCCCGCCCTGTGCTCCCCCTGCCAGGTGGACTTCCACACCGACGACCCGATTGAGATGATCAAGCGGCTGATGGTGGGCAGCGAGGGCACGCTGGGCTTTGTCAGCCAGGTCACCTACAACACAGTGCCCGAGTGGCCCCACAAGGCCTCCGCCTTTGTGGTGTTCCCAGACGTCATGTCCGCCTGCCAGGGCGCCTCGGGTGGGTGGGTGCATGGTGGCTGGGAGTCTGGGGTGGTGCAGGGCCTGGCGGGGGTGGTGCTGCTCCAGCCAGCCCATCCTTTCTGTGGCTACCTGCTTTTGTGGGCAGCCTTTGCCGGCGCTGGCCTGCCGGCATCCCATGCCCTGAGCAGCTGCCCACGCATCCACCATGGCACAGCCCGCGTCGACACGCCGACTGATGTCAACCCATGCCGGTCCGCTCACGTCCTCCCCCCTGCAGTGCTGCGCGACCAGACCAGCGTGGATGCAGTGGAGATGTTTGACCGCGCCTCGCTGCGGGAGTGCGAGTCAAACGAGGACATGCTGCGCCTGGTGCCAGACATCAAGGGTGAGGAGCAGGGCGGGGTGGGTGGGTGGGTATGCGGGTGTCGTGGTGCAGGGTGGGCCAAGGCACGCGGGCTGGCTGGCTGTTGGCTGGACGGCCGGCACGTGAGGTCTGCCTCGCTATTTCGTGGCACCTGCCCTCCACCTGCTGTGCGCTGCAGGCGCCGACCCCATGGCTGCCTCGCTGCTCATTGAGTGCCGCGGCTCGACCGAGGAGGACCTGGCTGCTCGCATCGAGGAGATCCACGCCGCGCTGCGCAAGAGCGGGCTGCCGTTTGGCGCTAAGGCTGCAGGTGCTCGTGGGGCGGGTTGCTGGGCGCTGGCAGCGGCCGCCTGCGGGTGGTGGGCTGCCCCTGGCAAGACGGGCGGGAAGGGTCAGCCACAGGCTGCACCCACCCGCCGGAAGCCCGGCCTGGCTGGCCATCCACCACAGGATGCTTCACGACTTTTTTTTTTGCCCCTTTTGCTGCCCTCACTCACTCTCTGCCAAGCCCCCGCCTGCAACTTCTGCTCACCTGCTTGCCTGGCCTGCCTCCCGCCACCCCCACCCCGCCTGCCCCTCAGAGCCCCAGCCCCTGGAGGCCTACGAGTTCAAGCACGACCCCAGGGACTTCAAGGTGTTCTGGGACGTGCGGCGCGGCCTCATCCCCATCGTGGGCGCCGCCCGCAAGCCGGGCACCTCCATGCTGCTGGAGGACGTGGCATGCCCCGTGGACAAGTGAGGCGGCGGCAGCGCGAGCATGCAGCAGCGCAGCGCAGCGCAGTGCGGCGGGGGGCCCGCGCCCCCCGCGGCGCTGCTTTGGTGGCAGGACTGCCGTGCAGCGCTCCCTGCCCACCTGCTTGCTTGCTGCCCTCCTCTGGCCACATGCCGCCGTTTCTCGGCCAAGCCCTCTTGCCACCGACCACCGCCGCCCATCGACTCCTTCCCCCCCTCTGCCGCGCCAACCGCTCTGCTCCCCGTCCCTGTCTTCCTTGTGCCACCCGCAGGCTGGGCCAGATGACGGTCGACCTGATGGACATGTTCCAGCGCCACGGCTACGACGACGCTTTCCTCTTTGGCCACGCCTTGGAAGGCAACCTGCACCTGGTCTTCTCCCAGGGCTTCCGCACCCCGGAGGAGCTCACCCGCTTCCACACGATGTTTGACGAGCTGTGCCACATCGTGGCCACCAAGCACAGCGGCAGCCTCAAGGGCGAGCACGGCACGGGGCGCAACGTGGCGCCCTACGTGGAGATGGAGTGGGGTGAGCTGGGCCGCGCACACACGTGGGGGCCGGCCACGCACCCGTTGCGGCTGTGTTGCTGTGGCTGTCGTCGTGCGGAGGTGCGGCAAGCGCGTGCGTTTGCAGAGATTGCAAGGGCCCCGAGCTGTGCTGCCCACCCCCACCCCCCTGGCGCCGCCGCCTGCAGGCACCAAGGCCACAGAGCTGATGTGGGAGCTGAAGGAGCTGTTTGACCCAGACTACATCCTCAACCCGGGGGTCATCCTGAACAAGGACCCGCTGGTGAGGCGGGTCGCGCTGAGCTGGCAGGCCGCGCTGAGCTGGCAGACCGCTTCCAGTGGCGCCTGCATGCATGCCTGCCAGGGCTTTCGGCACGGTTGCGGAATCGGCGAAGCAGCAGCGGAGAAGCAGCAGGGTGAGGCAACCGTGTGCCCTCCCCTGCCCCCGCTGCCCCGCCGCAGGTGCATGTCAAGAACCTGAAGCCCAGCCCAGCCGCCAACCCGCTGGTCAACCGCTGCATCGAGTGTGGCTTCTGCGAGTCAAACTGCCCCTCCAGGTGGGTGCTGGGGACAAGGGGGGGATGGCGCTGAGGAGCAGAAACACGGGGCAAGGGGCAGGGCCACGAGGGGTTGGCGGTGGCGCCCCCAGGCTGCTCTTGATCTGCACTTCTGCACTCCTTCGCCCACAGACACAGCCAGCAACCCTTTCATGCTGTGGGGCGCCCCTCTGGCCTGCCACCCCTTGCTGACCTCCTTGCGTGCCTGCCTCCGTGCCCGCCGCCCTGCCCCGCCTTGCCCTGCAGGGACATCACGCTGACTCCTCGCCAGCGCATCGCCGTCTACAAGGAGCTGTTCCGCATGCGCAGCATCGAGAACCGCACCGCGGCGCAGCAGCAGCGGCTGGACGAGATGGCCCAAATCTTCGAGTATGACGGCCAGGACACGTGTGCAGCAGGTGGGTGTGGCGGAGGTGCACCCAGCTGGGCTGCTTCATGGGGCGGTTTCATGCTATCGTGTGGATGATACGGGCAGGGCAGGGCAGGGCAGGGCAGACAGCAGGCCGGTATTGAGGTTGTGCTGGATGGGCTGGGCCGGGGCCACCCTCCCTCCCACTGGGGCTTTGCCCAGCTGTTGCCTCGTCCATCCCGCCGCCACCTCAACGCATGCGCCCCTCACCCATCTGCCTTCTCCCCCTGCGAGCAGACGGCATGTGCCAGGAGAAGTGCCCCGTCAAGATCAACACTGGGGAGCTGATCAAACAGCTGCGCAGCGACGAGATGGCAGAGGCGCGGCGCGCGTCCGGGCTGGCCATGGTGCGCAGCTGCTTGGGCTCACTGCCCCTGAGCACATCACACCTGACCATAAGTTTGACCAAAATGTTTGCCTGGCTTTGGTTGTTGAGCTGGATGGTCTGTTGAGTTGGGGAATCGTGCAGCCGCTGCCTGCGCCCCACCCCACATCATCCCGCCGTTGCCTGCTCCTCATCCTCCCTTCCCTCTGCACGCTCCCTCCCCTGCAGACTGTGGCAAACAACTTCTCCACCACAGCCTGGGCCTTCAACAAGCTGCTGAATGTGGTCAACGTGGCTCACAGCGTGCTGGGAGCAACGCCCATCAAAGCCATCAGCTCTGCCCTCAACAAGGCCACGGGGCACATGGTGCCAGAGTGGAATCCTTACATGCCCAAGGTGAGCGGCTTGGCTGCAGCAGCGTGGCAGCAGCAGTGGGCAAGGCCAGTACTGGCTGGCGCCTCGTGTGCTTGGCTGGCAGGCGGGCTGCCTCGGCAAAGCCTTCCCCGGCCTCGCCTTGAAAGAAAACACGCGGCGCCTGTGCTGCAGGGTGCGGCGCCGCTCAACATGAACCCGCCCAAGCCTGCGGCGGCGGAGCGGGGCGTGCCGCGTAAGGTGGTGTATGTGCCCGCCTGCGTCACACGCATCATGGGGCCCTCCAAGGGAGACTACGAGACGGGTGAGTGGGCATTGGACTAGGGGCTGGCCTTGTCACGTCGCAATGCTGGCTGCTTGGCCTGGGGGAGTCCCGGTGGTCGCTTGCTGCGGCGTGCCAGCCACCCTGCTGCCCACCACTGTTCGCCTGCCGCCTGCCCCCGCCTCGCAGCCCCTGTGCACGAGAAGCTGCTGTCGCTGTTCAACAAGGCGGGGTACGAGGTGGTGTACCCAGAGGGCCTGTCCGCCAGGTCAGAACCCGCTGCCTTGCTTTCTTGCTTGCTGGCTGGCGTGTCGCACCCTGCCATGTGATGCATGCTTCGCTGCCCTCCTGCCCCATTGCATGCCAGCACCCCGGTTCCTCTTGCAATTTCCTCCGCCACACCACACACACACATACAAGCAGCAGCACCACACACACAAACCACCCCCTCGCTTCCCCTGCAGCTGCTGCGGCATGATGTTCAACTCGCGCGGCTTCAAGGACGCGGCCGCCAAGAAGGGCTCTGAGCTGGAGGCGGCGCTGCTCAAGGCCAGCGAGAATGGCAAGTGGCCCGTGGTGTGCGACACATCGCCCTGCCTGGCGCAGATCAAGTCGGGGCTCAGCGACCCGGCGCTACGGTGAGGCTTGTCTTTTATTTGTTTGCGTGTAAGGTGTTGTGAGCTTGTGTGTATTTTGTTTTTATTTCGTGAGTTTGTTCTGGTGAAAACCTGCATGCAACTAGTTCCCTGCATCGCCATGCGGCCCACCCACTGCCCGTACCGCTTGCAGTTTCTCGCTGTACGAGCCTGTGGAGTTCATCCGCCACTTCCTGCTGGACAAGCTGGAGTTCTCAAAGGTGGGGGGGGCGGGCGGGCTCTCTGTTCCATGCTATGGTGTTTGTCGGGCGTGCATCGGCACGGGCGTGTGGGTTTGCGCTATGCGCAGTCAGCCATCAACCTGCCTGTGCTGCCCTGGTCCCCACCCCCCTTCCGCAGGTGCGCGACAACATCGCGGTGCACATCCCCTGCTCCTCCAAGAAGATGGGCATCGAGGAGACCTTCATGAAGGTGGGTGGGTGGCGGCGGGCAGCGTGTGGGAAGTGTAGAAGCAGCTGTGGAAGTTGGGATGCTTTGGCATGCATCCTGTGAGAGTGGGCTCAATGGCAACGCACACAGCGCCAGTGCACACTCTTGGATGTCTCAGCTCCTTGTTTCCCGCTCGACGGCTCCAGCCACCCCCTTGCCCTCCTGCCGCTGCGCAGGTGGCGTCAATGTGCGCGGAGAATGTGGTCAACACGAACGTGCCCTGCTGCGGCATGGCCGGCGACCGCGGCATGCGCTACCCCGAGCTCACCGGCGCCTCGCTGCAGCACCTCAACGTGGGCGGCTGCTCCGACGGCTACTCCACCAGCCGCACCTGCGAGATGAGCCTGAGCAACCACTCAGGCATCAACTTCCGGGGGTTGGTCTACCTGGTGGACGAGGCCACCCAGCCCAAGGCGGCAGCTGCTGCCGAGAAGCAGGCATGAGGCACGCGACGCGCCGCCAGCCAGCCACCGATTTTGGGTATGTAACGGATGAACGCTAGCTCCCACAGCCCTCCACTCGGCACGCCGCCGCCGCGGAGGCCGGCTGCCCACCCCCAACGCCCTCCCACGCCCCCTCCAGTGCCAGCACTTGAAGGGCAGTTTTTGATCTCCACCCCCTGTTGGTCCATCACCATGCAGCAGCCTGCTTGTTGTGTTGCTTTGGCACCGCGCGCCCTGCGCCTGCGGCGCTCCTGACGCGGCGGCCCCCATCAGCACTGCTCTCTTTCATCCATTGCCTGATTCCAATGGATATTTCATCCGCAGGCATGATGCCTAACCTAATGTGTGCTCTCCCCACTGTGAAATCTCTTCTTTAGCTAGCCAATTCCATTACCGGTTAAAGCAGGAAGTGCGCAGCATTGTTTACGCACGCTGTCATCTCTCATGAAGCATGCATATCAGCAAGCAGGAGCTCCAGCCCCGGGACTGGCGTGCCAGCCAGCTGCAGCGTCGTCAGTGCGCAGGCAGCGCCGTCAGTGCTTGGGCCCTTAGTGCTTGGGCCGATGGTGCGCCTTCTTCTTGCGCTCGTTGCTCGTCTTGCGCCCCATCTTCTTCTTGCTCCAGTACTGACGCTCCTCCTGCAGCTTGGCGTGCCGCTTCTTGCGCATCTGCGGGCAAAGGTGGGCAGCCAGAGGATCAAAAGCCATCAAAAGCAATAACAAATCAAATGGTTGGCAACAACAAGAATGGTTGGAATTGGCCACATCCCAGCCTCAGCACGAGGGCAGCCCTGCCGCTGCTGCAGACCCTGCCCCACGCCCATGGCCCGCCAATCACACAGCCTGCGCGCCAGCTGCTGCTGCCCCCTCTGAATTGTCGTCCCCTCCGCAGCTGCCCCTCCAGGTCAAATGCGACTCCCCGACAGCTCACCTCTGCCAGCTGCTCGTCCGCCATGATCTCTTCTGTGAAGGTGCGCTTGCGCTGCTTGTTGGTCAGCCGGCCTGCAGGCGGCGGCGGCAGGGGCAAGGGCAGAGGAGCAGGGCCGGGGCAATGCGTGTGAGCACGGCCGCATCGCAGAAGATAGCCGGTGTGGGACGGCGGCTGGCGCCGTGTCCCCCTGCAGTGTACACCGCCGCGCCCACCCCAAGGCAGAGGCTGGGCGTCCCCCATGCACCCACCCGAATAGAAGTCTGCCGCGCCCTCCACCACCGTGCCCATCTGGAAATACTTGGGGAACTTGGTGGAGTCGAGCTTCTTGTAGAAGGACTTGGGGTCCAGGGCACCCCTGCCGGGAGTAGGACCAGCAGGAGCAAGAGTGGGGGAGGCAGGACACGATACGGCGAGGGGACTGTGCAAGAGCTGGGCAAGCGCGAGCACAAGGCAGGGCAGCGCACCTGAGGCGCAGCAGGCGCAAGTCCCTCTTGACCTCATCCGTGATTTGTGTGGCAGGCAGGTCGAACCAGGCGGCCCCAGCGGTGTCAGGGGCCGCCTTGCGCGCCGCACGGTGCGCGGCACGCTCGTCTGGCGGCGGCACGTGCAGGCTGTCGGCTTGCTTGCCCTTGCGCACCACGTGCACTCCTGCCGCCATTGCCGCCGCCGCCGCGGCCGCAGGTTCGCCGCGGCCCGGCTGTGCTGCTGGCTGATTGCTGCTGCCCGGCATGCCGGGCAGCGTCAGCTCGGGCCGCCAGCGCAGGTGGCGTGGAACGTGGTCACGCCCCGCCCGCCCCTCGCCCTCGCTGTCGCTGTCGCTGCCATCGCTGCTGCTGCTGTCTGCTTGCGCCGCCGCCCGGTCCTGCTGCCTGTCAGGCCTGGCCGCTGCCCCGCCCTCCTCCTGGGCATCACCTGATTCCTCATCAGAGCCGCTGGTGCTGCTGCCGCCCTCACGCTCCCCGAAAGCGCCGTTGAGTGCGGCAAACATCTCCTCTGCCAAAAGATCCACCAGCGCTACACGCGCCTTGAGTGGCTGCAGACCTGCCTTTTCCTGCTCCTCTTCCTCCTCCTGAGGCTCTTCTGCTGCTGCGGGGCTGGCCGCCCCAGCGGCTGGCGATTTGGGCGAGGCTGCAGCGGAGCGACGCCGGCCCCGCTTCGCAGGCTCCTGGCTACCTGGTGCTGCTTCTTGCTGCTGCTCAGCCTGCTGCTCCTGCACGTCCCCCTGCTGCTCCTGCTCCTCTATGATAGCCCTCAGCCGTCGTGTCCGAGCAGTGCGTGGTGGCGCCTGTTCCGCCGTTGGCGTCGCCGCCGTGCCGCTGCTCCTCAGGCGTCCGCTGCGTCTTGGCGTCGGCGCCACGCTGCTCACCTCGCCATGGCTGGCGGCTGTGTCACCGTGCGCCGCCTCAGCGCTGAGAACGGACTGGCTTCGGGTGCTCACCATGCCGCTCACTGCAGTGCGGCCTGCATGCACTATGTGCAGGTGCTTCGCGTGTCGGTGGGTATGCTGCAATCAGCCAGGGGGCGTTGGGAGATGCAGGCTGTGGGTTTCAATGCTGCTGTGGAGCGCAGCACTGATAGCTGGCAAGCGAAAGGCAGGCTTGCCGATTTTGCAATATTGCTGCAGTTTTTATCGTCATTTGCAATCGGAAGGGCCTGACGCCCTCTGCACTTTCACTGCCGCAGCCGCAGCGCTTCTCTGGAAGCAGGCAGGGCCTCACCACCGCCACCACCATACACCTAATAGCGCCTCAACAGCCTGCCCGTTGTCTCCCAAGTTCGCGCCGCGCCTCGCCCCGCCGCCGCCGCAGTCCACCACCTGCCGCCACCGCCACATCGGCTACAGCACGAACGCACACAATGAGTCAAGGGGTCTTCCAACCAATTGGCAAGTGGACTAGCACTTGGCACGGCAGCGCCTCCATTGTTTATTGCAGGCTGCAAGCATGGCCGCCCCCGCGCCCGCCACCGAGCCCCACGCTATGCGCACCGCTGCTGCAGGCCAGAAGCGGCTCACCAACATTGCGGTGGTGCGCATGAAGAAGCATGGCAAGCGGTTTGAGATCGCCTGCTACAAGAACAAGGTTGTCAACTGGCGCAACGGCGTGTGAGTGGCACAAGTGGCTCGCCGGGCTGGGACGGGTGTTGGCGGCAGGCAGGCGCCTATCCTGTGGTGGAGGACAAGCGTATGGGCAGCAGCATAAGGGCCGCTCCCACTTTCACGCCATGCTTCGGCTGGGCAGCGCCTTGCCCTCCTCCCCTCCCCCATGCGCCCTCCCACTTGCTCCCCCACCTCCACCTCCCTCCCCCTCCTCACCGTTCCCCCCTGCCCCCCCTCCCTCTCCCTAC
>NW_005435087.1:2116293-2126531 GCF_000147415.1 Chlorella variabilis | reverse complement strand
GAGTCCCCCTCTGTGTGCCGCGCGGTGTGTGGCAGGAGAGCGCGCTGGTTTCCCGGCACGAGAGGCACGCTGGTGCTAACACATAGTTTGCGGATGAGGGAGCCGGGGAGGGAAGCGGGCTGTTGGGCCAGCAGCGGGGGCTGTAGAACTTGAGCGGCTGCATGCGGTGGTGTGCCTGCCCGCCTCCCCGCGCCCCAGCAGCTCCACAGCGCGCCCCTGGCCCCTGCCCCGCCCCGCCCCTGCCCCGCGCTGCCCCAGGTGTCTGACAAGGAGCGGCGGGTGGAGCTGGACACGCTGTTCCGCGACGTCGCCTCTGTGCTGTCTGAGAAGTGCATCAACCCGGAGTCCAACCGACCCTACACACTGTCCATGCTGGAGCGCGCCCTCAGGGACGTCCACTTCTCGGTCGACCCAAAGCGCCCCGCCAAGGCGCAGGCCCTAGAGGTGGGGTGCCAGGCGCCGCCGCCGGCGCTGCAAGGCGCCGCCGGTGCTGCAAAGCGCTGTGCAGGGGTGGCGGGGCGGGGTGGCTGCAGGGCATGGTGGCGAGTGCGGCGGGGGGTGGGAACAGGAAGCCGCGGTGGGACGGAGCCGGTGCGGCGGCTGGCTGGGATGCCGCACGCGCCGCCGCCCCTGCTGAGCCGCCGCGTGGCGCCCGTCCGTCGTGACTGCCCCTGGCGCAGGCGCTGCCGCTGCTGAAGAGCCGGTTCCCCATAGAGCGAGCTCGCATGCGGCTGAAGCTGGCGGTGCCGCTTTCTTCCAAGGACGAGCTGCTGGAGCTGGTGCGGCAGCAGGGCGGCGTGGTGGAGGAGCAGGACCTGATAGGTACCGCCAGCCTGGCGCCAGGCTGGGCTGGGAGGCTCAGCTGGGGGGTGGCGGGCGCACGTGGGGCACCACGTGCACCCGCCTGCCTGCATGGTGTGTGCACCGGCATCAACCTGCTCGACCCCTGCCCTCTTCGTACCTCTTGCTACCTCCTGCCCACTGCTCCCGCCCCCTCCTGCCGCCACCCTGGGCCCGCAGGCTCCCAGTTCTGCCTGGTGTGCCTGGTGGAGCCAGGCACCTTCCGCTCCGTGCACAGCTTCATCCAGACCTCGTCGGGAGGCATGGGGCGCTTTGAGGTGCTGGCGCTGGCGGCCACGGGGGAGCTGGATGCTGATGTGGGGGCGGCTGCCGCTGGCATCGAGGGCCTGGGCCTGGGCCCCAGCGGGCAGCAGCAGCAGCACCAGCACCAGCAGCCGGCGACGCAGCAGCCGCCGCCGCTGGGCGGCCACGGGGCAGCGGCATCCAGCAGCGGGTTTGTGGCGGCGGCCGCCACCACGGCGCCAGCGCCGCGGCCTGCGGCGAACCGAGCGGCGGCGGGGGCGGGCGGCGGCACGGTGGTGTATGCGCGAGGCCCAGTGGAGGGGCTGCCAGAGGAGCATGCCAGCCGGCGGGAGCGCTTTGCTGAGCTGGACCAGCTGCAGCAGGGGTGGACGGTGGAGCTGCGGTCGCGCGGCGAGGGCGACATCATCGACGCCCTGTTCTTCAGCCCCGGCGGAGACTGCGTGGGTGCGTATGCCAACGCGCGGCGCATGGCGCTGCGGGCCAGCAAGGAGCGGGCGGCGGCGTGAGCGCAGTGCCTGTGTTTGGATTGGACATCGTGCACATGCTACTCTGCACAGCTGTGCACTGTTTCATGCAAGACATCCTGTCAACAGGCTGTTGTGCTAATAAGAGAGCATGGGAACATGCCGCGGTGGCGCCCGCATGCGCGTGCCGCCAGAACTGCTGTGACCTGGCGGCGGGAGGGCCCCTTCGAACGGCGGACAATTTCCCATTTCTGAGTCGTAACAGGCTGCTCTGTGGCTGTTCAAAATGACGGGGGCGGGGCATGAGAGGCCCCACGGCTGGCTCCTGCTCGGTTGGGTTGGCGTTGCTGTCTTGGCGCATATACTGGTTGCCCTGTTCGTTGTGCTGAATCGGTGGCTGCAGGTGGGCGGTGCAGTGGAGGACGCAAGCCGCAGTTGCATTTTAGGGCTTTTGCTTTTTGACCTAGGCTGGCGGGGCAACTCAAGTGGTCCTCGCCTCTCGAAAGAGCATCTGAAAGGCTGTGGTTACAATTTGCTGCGGCCGAATCGCATGTGGCGAGGCTGCGGCCTGCCGCTCACCGCTGCCGTCGCCGACGCTCTCTGTGCGCAGGTCGAGCCCACGCCGCCGCTGCCTGCGCTGCGGTTGGCGCTGCTGGTCAGCTTGCTGGCACTGGCAAGCCTCATGCTCCTACACGGCAGCATCGTGCTGGTGCGGTTGGTGCGGCAGCGTTGGCGGCAGCACAGCTCACCGCTAGGCTGGGGAGGAGCAACTCCAAGTCCAGACAAGCCAGCAGGAGAGCCGACCAAGTTGTGCCCCATCAGCAGAGACAGCAGCAGCTCAATCCATCTAGCGCCAGATGATAGCAGCCGGGCAGCAGGCGACGCAGCGGCGGGAGTTGCCGACTCTTTTTCGCCCCTGTCAGCAGCAACAGCAGAAGCAGCAGCAGCAAGCATCCCTGCACATCGGCCCTCCTCGCCCTTCCTTCAGCGCGGGGACAGCACATTTGTGCGGCAGCCGGGCCAGCCGCCGCCTCTGCGGCCAGAGATGCCAGTGCGGCATGGCTTGACACGCCATGTGCTCAACATGGGGGCCAAGCATCCCTGGCTGGTGTATCATGGAGCGCTGGCCATCACCACAGTTACCTTCTCCCTTGCAGTGGTGTGCCAGGTGATAGCTCCTGGCTATGTCGACGCTGAGCTAGGTAAGCTGCAGCCTTCGCTTTCTTGTTGTCTTTCTGTTGCAGGCTGCATCTCCTTCCGCCGTTTGCTTGTGGCTTTGCTTGTAGTTGTGCCGACCCTCCCAGCCTGGCGTGTGCCCCGCACTGCTGCTCTTGTGCAGTGCAACTGGTGCAGATGTTTACGGTGATTGTGGTGGCCTTGTTTCAGCACCTGCTGCTGCGCCACCGCCTGCCCTGGATCATCTGGCCATCTTCGGTGGCCATGCTGGGCGGAGCGGCAATGGTGATCACCGGCTGCGCCTGGCTGGCTCATTCTGCTGTTCTGGACATGATCACGGGAGCGGGTGATTCATGCCCGCTAGGGCCTCTTCCTTATGTGTTCCATCCCGCCTCACCACTCGTGCTGCCTGCTGCTGCTGGATGCAGGTCATGGTGCCCACCGTTGGGAGAGTGAGCAGCTGGCTGGGTCGTTGTGCACCTGGCCATCTTTTCAGCCGCTACCTGCCTTGACTGCATCCATATGCCTCGACCTGACCCCTGCCTGCGTCTCATCCGCACATCACACATGTGTGCTGTACAGGGCACAGCAGATGGACTGAGCGGCTGGCGCGGATGGCTGGGGTTTGGTCTGGCGGTGGTTGCTATGGTGTCTGCGGCCATCTATTTTGTCAGCCTGCAAGCCTTCCGGCACCTGGGCTTCAACAGCCTGCAGCTGCAGGTGCGGAGGCAAGCGAGGCTGACAGCAATACACTGCTGGCAGCTTGCTGGTGAACAGCGCGCAGTGCCCGATCCTCGCCATCTCCTGTGTGCTGCAGTATTGCTGCTTGTTCTTCTGCATCCTGGCGCTGCTGCCCCTCACGCTGCCCATCGATGGCGCCGACTGGAGCGGCCAATTCGATGGCTGGACAGCCAGCAGCTGGGCTGTCCTGGCGATGGTGGCAGTGACATGTGTGTTATCCAACTTTTGCCTACAGGCAAGAGTCAGCGCTCCCGGTTCCGTTGTGCCATCTGTGGCACTGTGCATTGCTCACCGTGCAGCAGCATGATCATGCCATGCGGGTTGCCTGGCCGCCCACTGATGTGTTCTCCCCCTCCGTTCTGCGCCCTTCCTGCCGCTGCAGCACGCCACCTGGCAGCTGGGCGCGCCCACGCTGTCCATGTTTTACGGCCTGCGCCTCGTCGCCTCCATTGTCCTGTCCGAGCTCCTGCTGTGGTACACTGTTATCACCAGCGCCGTGCAGGTGAGGGGGATGGCGAGGTGCTGCCGAGAGGCTGGCCAGCTCCAGAAGCGGGCGGCTGTGAGTGGTCTGCTGATTCCCAAGATGTACCTTGCAGATTGTGGGAGTCGTGGTTGTGGTGGCTGCCGTGGCAAAGGCGGCAAAGGCGGAAGCAGCAGCAGCGGTGGTGGCGGCGGCAGAAGATGATTGCGCCGCTAAGGCAGCAGCGGGAGCGTTAGCGGCAGCCGAGGAGGGAGGCAGGCCCACTGATGATTCGGCCCATCACGGTCCCCGCGGCACCCTCTCGCCTCGCTTGGGTAGCAACACAGAATAATTGCCAGCGCAATTTTTGCTGGAGCCTGTGGCTAGGAGAGCCGTCCCTCCAGAGTCATCCTGATGGATTTTCCAGTTCCAGCACGTTTATGTACTCTCCTGTCCTGCATTGCTCTTGGAATATTCTTCCCCCACTTTTTTTCTCTCCCTGCTAATGTTTGCCATTATTTAATTCCACATGCCTTCAGGGCGTGAGGGTCAGCCATTATTTGAAGGCCCTGGCGTCTTGACCGGAGGCCGTCACGTCACCTGCTGCGCCGCGATGTTAGCCGCGGACGGGATGGCGGCAAATGTGCCGCTGCCGCCGCTGCCGCTGATTGCGCAGTGCAGCCAGCCTGCAACAAGAAAAAGAAGGATGACACAGGTGGGTGACTTTGGGAGACTCATCGAATGCGAGAAGAGATGTGTATTCCACGGCGTGCTGAGGTAGCGGCGTGTCCGTTACGGTATGCAGTCACGCCATGGCGCGCCGCCCATTTCACGGCGTGCCGGCAAGTTATGGCGCGCCGCACGTCACGGCGTGCCGCGTGCCGCCAGGTCACGGTGCGCTGTCCGGTAATGGCGCGTCATGACGTGCCGCCAGGTCACGGCGTGCCGCCACGTGGGTGTACCGCAAGGCGGCTGCTGCGGCAGTACTGCTCATGCGGTAAGATGCCCCCCCTCCGACTATCGACAATTCACCACTTCCGAGTCGTCAGGAGGCCGTAGAATGACGGGGGCGGGGCATGAGAGGCCCCACGGCTGGCTCCTGAGCGTTTGGGTTGGCGTTGCTGTCGTAGCGCACACCCTGGTTGCATTGTTCGGCGTCCTCAGCCGCTGGCTGCAGGTGGGCGGTGCAGAGGGGGACGCAAGCCGCAGTTGCATTTTAGGGCTTTTGCTTTTTGACCTAGGCTGGCGGGGCAACTCAAGTGGTCCTCGCCTCTCGAAAGAGCATCTGAAAGGCTGTGGTTACAATTTGCTGCGGCCGAATCGCATGTGGCGAGGCCGCGGCCTGCCGCTCACCGCCGCCGTCGCCAACGCTCTCTGTGCGCAGGTCGAGCCCACGCCGCCGCTGCCTGCGCTGCGGTTGGCGCTGCTGGTCAGCTTGCTGGCACTGGCAAGCCTCATGCTCCTACACGGCAGCATCGTGCTGGTGCGGTTGGTGCGGCAGCGTTGGCGGCAGCACAACTCACCGCTAGGCTGGGGAGGAGCAACTCCAAGTCCAGACAAGCCAGCAGGAGAGCCGACCAAGTTGTGCCCCATCGGCATAGACAGCAGCAGCTCAATCCATCTGACGCCAGGTCATAGCAGCCGGGCAGCAGGCGACGCAGCGGCGGGAGTTGCTGTCCCTTTCCCGAACCCATCGCAAGCAGCAACAGAAGCAGCAGCAGCAAGCATCCCTGCACATCGGCCCTCCTCGCCCTTCCTTCAGCGCGGGGACAGCACATTTGTGCGGCAGCCGGGCCAGCCGCCGCCTCTGCGGCCAGAGATGCCAGTGCGGCATGGCTTGACGCGCCGTGTGCTCAACATGGGGGCCAAGCATCCCTGGCTGGTGTATCATGGAGCGCTGGCCATCACCACAGTCACCTTCTCCATTGCGCTGCTGTCACAGCTGGTGGCTCCTGGCTACGTAGATGCTGCGCTGGGTGAGCTGCAGCCTTCGCTTTCTCTTCGCTTCCTGTGGCAGCGCTGCTTCTGCTTCTTGTTTGCTGCTTAGCTCGTACTTTTTGCCGAGCCACCCAGCCTGGCGTGTGCCCCGCACTGCTGCTCTGGTGCAGTGCAACTCGTGCAGATGTTTGTGGTGATTGGCGTGGCATTGTTCCAGCACCTGCTGCTGCGCCACCGCCTGCCCTGGATCATCTGGCCATCTTCGGTGGCCATGCTGGGTGGAGCGGCAATGGTGATTACCGGCTGCGCCTGACTGGCTCATTTTGATGTTCTGGTCATGAACACAGGGCGGGTGGTTAATGGCATTGCTTGCGGCTCTTCCTTATGTGTTCCATGCCGCCTCACCACTCGCGCTGCCTGCTGCTGCTGGATGCAGGTCATGGTGCCCACCGTTGGAAGAGTGAGCAGCGTGGGCTGGGTTGTTGTGCACCTGGCATCTTTCCAGCCGCTGTGTGCGTGTGGCTCACTCTGTGCCTACTTTGCTCCCCCCGCACATCACACAGGGCAATGCAGATGGGCTGAGCGGCTGGCGCGGATGGCTGGGGTTTGGTCTATCGGTGGTCGCTATGGTGTTTGCAGTCATCTATTTTGTCAGCCTGCAAGCATTTCGGCACCTGGGCTTCGGCAGCTTACAGCTGCAGGTGCGGAGGCAAGCTCCGTCAGCGCTGCACTGCACAGCCGCACTGCCCGATCCTCGCCCTCCCCTGTGTGCTGCAGTACTGTTACCTGCTTTTCTGCATCGTGGCGCTGCTGCCACTCACGCTTCCCATTGATGGCGCCGACTGGAGCGGCCAATTCGATGGCTGGACAGCCAGCAGCTGGGCTGTCCTGGTGATGGTGGCAGTGACATGTGTTTTAGCCAACTTTTGCATACAGGCAAGAGACCAGCATCCTGCCAGCATAGCTGGCGTGCATCTGTGGCACTGTGCACTGCCCGCCGTGCAGCAGCATGATCATGCCATGCGGGTTGCCTGGACGCTGTGTGACGCCTCCACACTGCCCTTCCTGCCGCTGCAGCACGCCACCTGGCAGCTGGGCGCGCCCACGCTGTCCATGTTTTACGGCCTGCGCCTCGTCGCCTCCATTGTCCTGTCTGAGCTCCTACTGGGCTACACTGTCATCACCAGCGCTGTGCAGGTGAGAGGGAGGGCGAGGGTGCAGCCTAGAGGCTTGGGCGGCACTGAGTTCTAGAGTCGGTCAATGCCGTGCCTTGCAGATTGTGGGAGTCGTGGTTGTGGTGGCTGCCGTGACCGTGTACCTCGCATTCCAATGGCGGAACAGCCTGCGGGGGAAGCAGCAGGCAGCAGCGGCAAAGGCGGAAGCAGCAGCAGCGGTGCTGGCAGCGGCGGAAGATGATTGCGCCGCTAAGGCAGCAGCGGGAGCGTTAGCGGCAGCAGAGGAGGGAGGCAGGCCTGCTGATGATTCGGCCCATCACGGTCCCCGCGGCACCATCTCACCGCTCGCTTGGGTCAGCAGCAACAAAGAGTGATAGCCAGCGTGGTTCTTCTTCCAACCATTGTCCTTGTATTCATCGCTTATTAGCAACCTCGCAAACAAATTGTTTCCATATTCCTCTCCTGCCTTTCATTGCGCTCCTTGCTAACGTCGTTTGCAGAAGCAATTTTGACATTACAAATGTTATACACATGTTACGCATGAACAATAGCCTCAGCATGTGAACTGAGGATGCAAGCTTGCTTGCGCCGGCGCCAAGCCCAGCCCAGCGCGCGCTGCCAGGCGGATCCTGTGTGGAGCTCCGCATGAAGTATAATTCGCCTTGTGCAGGCCAACCTCGCACGGAGTCAGCCTCGCGCCACCCCACACTGCAGAACGTGGCCCCCACTGAGCCATGAGATCATGAGAGCTTGTGTGGAGGCGCGCCTCGTGCTGGTGCCCTTTGGCAAGCATTCCTCTAGCGTGCCCCTGCCGCCGCTGCAGCCTCAGCGCGTGCAGCTGCGCCCGGGACCGCAGGCGGACGAGAGCCGTCGCCTCCACCGCGTCGAGTGCACGGCCTTGGATCAGGCTGGCACCCCGCCAGCAGTCTATGTGGAGAACCTGGCAGGCAGGGCTGTGGTGGTGCAGCGCAACAGCAGCAGCAGCAGCAATGGGAGCGGTGCACTGCAGGTGTTGTGGCCGGACAGCGCCACGGTGCTGCACCCTGGCGACAGCCTGATCGTGCTGGTGGGGCCCGGAGGGCAGCCGTGGCATGGCTACCGCCTGGCCAGCCTACCCAAGGGCGGCCCCAAGGGCACAGGCAAGGCCAGCAGCGGAAAGCGGCGGCGGGAGACGCCGGCGGCGACAGCAGCAGCAGCGGCAGTGGCCAGCAGCAGCACGCAGCCGCCGCCAGCCAAGCAGCCGCGGCTGGCAGCAGCGGGCCCCTTCGTGGGCGTCACGGTGTTTGTGCCGCCCCACGTGCCGTTCCTGCAAAAAATGGTGTCTGGATGGCGGGACAACATTGCACGTGGCGGCGGCGCAGTGACGCAGGACGAGGCCTGCGCCGCCATCACCCACATCGTCGTCCCCACCCAGGGGGGCTGGGCCCGCCTGCCCCCAAAGCTGCACCCCCAGGGCATCTATGCCGCGCTGCTGCCATGCCAGCCGCAGTATGTGGCTCAGAGGTGGCTGGGTCAGTGCCAGAAGAATCACAAGCTGCTGCCAGCGGAGGATTACAGGCCAAAGGACCCAGCGCCGCCCTGCAGCACAGCCCTTAGCAGCCGCCAGCAGTTCATTCTGGGCAGCCTGCGCGCGCTGCTGCAGCCGCGCGCCGCCATCACGGCGCGGCAACTGGTGCTGGCGCTGCACAAGCTGCTGCACCCGGCGGTGCCGTGCGCGCCGTAGCCGGCGACCCAGACCATGCTGCGCCTGCTGAGCTACAACCTGTGGTGCGGGACTTTCGCGTGTGGGCCAATCATATATCACCAAGCTGCCTGCCTGCCACGCATGTGTGCACCATGGGCGTGCCTCCGGTGCCTGCTCGTCTCCCTTACCTGGCCTCGCCGGCGATGCTGTGCTTTCTCGCAGGTGGTAGCCTTGCCGCGGCAGGGAGCGCATGGCGGCGCTGTGGAAGCTGATTGAGCAGAAGGACTTCCCGCACCTCATTCTGCTCCAAGCAACCGGCCCATCAGCATGGCTGCTGCCTCAGCCCAACCCTGCTGCCCATGAAACGCCTGATGTCGTTGCTGGCACTCTCACAGCATTTGCCTGCAACATGCGGCCACCATTCACCAGGTGCCCACATGTACCCTCTGCTGGCTGGCCGCGCCTGCTGCAGGAGGTAACCATAAACTTGCTGCTGCAAATGAGTGGCTTCTGGCGCAGGTACCTCGCCAGCCCTGCGCCCGCGTGGGGCAGTCAGCGGCTGAAGTTCTGCCCACACTTCACTCTGATCCTGGTGCGCAAGGACAGCCTGCACGACCTGCAGTTCCGCCCCATCCTGCAACTCAAGGAAAGCTGCGCAAGTGAGATCCGGGCGCCGGCGCTGCAGGCGGGCCATGTCGCATGCGCTTGGCCGTTGTGGCCACCTGCTGGCATCCAGTCCTGGTCCTGGGTGCTTTGCATTAAGGCCTCATTGCCCCAGCACGAATGCTCGTGTTGTCCCACCGCTTGTCTCGCAGTGCGCCCCGCGGACTTGAGCAGCGCAACCTTCAGCTTTGGCGGCACGCCGTTCCTCATTGCCACAACCCACCTTGAGCCGTTTGCGTCAAACTGGCACTGCGAGCAGCGGATAGTGCAGATGATGGAAATGCTGGCACACCGTTGATGGCAGCGTGGCGGAGTGGCGGGCAGCGGGAGTGGCGCCAGCGGGTGGCCAGCCAGCCAGCCAGTCAGCCTGTTACCTTGAGTGGCGGCTGCCCCGCCTCGGGGGAGGAGCCCGCCCCTGGTGCTGCCCATGTGCGGCGCAGCAGGCGGCGGGTGGGACAGCCGTCAGGGGCCCGCTAGGGGGTTGGGAGCCAGGCGGGCGCCGCTGTGCTATTGCTGAACACACGCGGCTTCCTGGCCCATGACACAGCCGCGGTAGCAGCCTTGCTGCCTGCTGCGCCAAGTGATGTGCTCCTGTTCACTGAGACACACCACTTGCCGGGCGCCACCCCACCCAGCCTGCAGGGCTACTCGCTTGTGAACCACCGACCAGGGACCCCCTGCTCGACGGGCAGGGGACGCGGCGGCGTGGCCATCTACGCCCGCAGCTCTCTGGTGGGTCGGGTCCAGCAGTGGCACAGCTGGGAGGGAGTGGCTTGGATTCAGATCCGGGGGGAGGCTGGCCCCCCGCGATACGTGGCGAGTGGTACCTGCCG
>NW_005435087.1:2097333-2116243 GCF_000147415.1 Chlorella variabilis | reverse complement strand
CGCTGGCTGCCGACACGGACACAGGGCTGCCACTGGCCCGGCAGCCCTGGGCAGCGCAGGTTAGCCGCGTTCTCGCGGCGGCCGGCGCCCCCTGCGACTTGACTGCTGACGAGGGGGTTGCCATACCTGAATTGGCGGAAGCGCTCCTGGAGCGCCATGTTGCCTCGTACACGCATGCATCCGTGAAGGTGCAGCGGTACATTGAGGACGTGTGGGGGGGCAGCATCTCTGCGGAGGCCTACACGCCTGCGTCGTTCCTGTGCGATGTGCCCGAGCGCCGGCGCCGGGTGCGCCTGGCGCAGTGGCGCACGGGGTCGCACTGGATGGCTGAGGAGACAGGCCGGTGGCAGCGGCTGGACCGCACCCAGCGCCCATGCCCCCACTGCCAGGCCCCTCTAGAGGACGTACGCCACGCAGTGCATGACTGCCCCCTATACGCTGGGCTGAGGGAGGAGTATGCTGAGCTCTTCCACAGTCCCGGCCACGCCTTGCCCTCCCTGGCCGCCTTCCTCGGCCAGGCCAGGCAGGGCCGGCTGGCCCGGTTTGCCGACCGGTGCCATGAGGAGCATGCTGCTGCCCTGGCACAGTGACTCCCCCGGTTCCCTTGAGTAGGGCCCAGGCATCTTTTGCCCGGCCTTGGCTCCCGACCCACCCCCTCCCCCCGCAGGTAAGAGCAGCGTCAGCGTCAGCAAGCAGCGGTCAGCGGCAGCCCCACCACCCCCACCTCCACCTCACACACTCACTGGCCCTTGCGCGATGGCACGCCGGCATGTTGGCATGGGAACGCCAAGCCCGGCACGGTATCGGCGGCTGACTGAGTAATGGCACAGCCGACCGCCGCGGCAGGCCACTTTGCACTCCTGCCTGCAATGCATGCACCCTTACATGTGCAGCCTTCTGGTATTTTCATGTGCCTGGGAGATGTGCGGGCATGGGGGCCCATGTGCCCCATGCCATTTGAGTGCCCGGCGGCGGCGCTGCCTGCCGCCGGGAGCCCGCACCAGCATCGGCACCCGTCGGCCTGGCAGGCCTAAGCTGCTAAGGATCCCCACGTCCCCCACCACGTTGTGGGGGTTGCGTGTCCGGCAGGACGGGGAGCGGGGCCAGGGTGGGGTGACCCTGGGACGCTCAGCTGGGGGGAGGGTGGTCGGAGCCATGGAGAGGGTGCTCCATGGTCCACCCCCTCTCTTGATGCCCCTTGATCACGTGTGCCCCCTGCCCAAGGTCTGCTCACGCGGCCTATCATAGCGGGGTGACTGTAACACCTGGGGACACCTGCTCACGCGGCCTATCATAGCGGGGTGACTGTAACACAGGGTAACACCTGGATGCTGCTCCCACAGAGACCAACGTGCTGGTTGCAGGTGGCTGCGGGGTGCTTGCCTGGGGGCGCGGGCGACTGACTGAGACAGTGCTTGCGCCATGCCTGGGCAGCCCTGCTTGCTGCCTGCCATGCGAGATCCTTGCTGGCTGCTGGCCCGCAGGAGACATGAATTGGATCGCAAGGAATGGCAAGGAGCCCTGGGTGCCCTACCCGCGCGGCCGGGGCTGGTATGATCTGTGGTGGAGCCTGCACGGCGAGCGCAGCTCCCACCCGCTGCCGGGCTGGACCTATGACCCCAGTGTGGTGCAGCTGAAAGGGGAGACGAGCAATGCGAGCACCCAGGTGACAGTTTTGAACGCGTCTGCAAATGTTTCCCATCTCCCATCTCATGCTCGCTCCTTCTTGGCCTGACCATTATTGCTGGCTTGACTGTCGCCTGGGCTTGCAGTCGCGGCTGGACCGCTTCCTTGGGCGCCTGCCGGACTGGAGGCCTGCGCACATGGAGGTGGTGGGTGGGGAGCGCATCTGTGACCCGCGCACCGGGCGGGAGCTGACCCGCATGGACTAGACGCGGCAGAAGCAGATCCCGGTGTGGATCAGGTGGGGACGCAAGCATGCACACGTGGAGGAACAGCAGGCTTATGTACAGGGGAGGCACAGCAGGAGAGCTGCAAGCTGCGCAGGAACGCTAACAGCGGGCGGCCTCTTCCCACCTGCAGTGATCACATGGGCTTGTACACCACGCTCGTGCGCAAGGAGAAGCAGGGCAGCAGCTAGGGAGGCAGGCAGCTTTGTGTGGGGACGCGAATCCAGGGAGTGTTTCCCTATCAAGGACAACCCTTGGCTGCTGCCTGCTGCATCTCACCCTCCCTCTCAATTGATTTTCCCTCTCTCTCAGTCGATGAAAAGCTGATGATGATTGCAGTGCCAGAGACAAGCAGGGATCCTGCAACTGAGAGCGTGGCAGCGAGCAGCGATTCAGGCGGGGTTGGGGGCCTCAGCCGTAGCACCGAATCGGGTCGTTGCAGCCTTTTGCGGCGCTCTGGGCCCGCCCATTGCGGCCGCCCTTCTCCAGATACCGCTGATGATACTCCTCGGCTTCCCAGTAGTTGTTGATCTGCAGTATCGGCAGTACCAGGCACGACAGCGTCCGCCCATCAGGATCGCATGCAGAGACAAACCAACAAGCAGCATCCTGGAAGGAGGAAGTGGCACATGGGCAGCAGCAGCGGCGCGCCTGCTCAATCTCGGTCACCACCTTGCCGCCCAGCTTCTCGTTTTGGCGCGCCAGCGAGGCCTCAGCCACCTGCCGCTGCTCCTCGGTGTGGTAGTAGATGCCGCTCCTGCTAACACATGGGCAGCATGGGCAGCAGCACTCGTTTGCAGGCTAGCAAGCACACCCCGGTGTTCCAGTGGCAGCAGCCCCCGCCGTGCCTGGCCGCAGCCCCGTGAAGACTCACCGGTACTGCTCTCCCACATCGCCGCCCTGCTGGTTGGGAGTGGTGGGGTCGTGCTTGCCCCAAAACACATCCAGCAGCTGCTCATATGTCACCTGCAAACGTGGACAGGCGGCAAGCAGAGAAGGGCGGGGCAGGCACTGCACTCGATGCGCATCCCATTGCTGCTCCTGGCTGCTGCTGTTGGCATTCCCCCTCCCGTGCAGCCTCGCTGCCAGCTGAATGCCAGGCCAGGCAGCCGGCTCACCTGTGAGGGGTCATACACCACCTGCACCACCTCGTTGTGCCCCGTGTTGCCCTGGCACACCTGCCAGGAAGCATGCACACCACATAACGCATAGTTGTGCGCTGGTGAGCCACCAGCATGACAGCCAGGTGCCCAGCGCTGGCCCCCGCCACAGGGCAGCAGGAGCTGCACGATCGCGGACAGGTCACCTGCTCATACGTGACGTTGGGCACCCGCCCCTGGCTGTAGCCCACAGCCGTCTGCACCACGCCAGGCACGCGCTGATATGCCAGCTCCACGCTCCTGCAGGCACACACCACACGCAACATGGGGCATCTCCCACACCCTGCTGGCATGCGCTGCTGCTCCCGCAACAGGCAAGGTGCTCGGGGATTTGGCGTGCTCTCCCGCACTCACCAGAAGCAGCCCGCCCCAAAGGTCGCCGTCTCCAGCTGCGCGGCGGGGATGCGCCTGGTGAGCTGGACATCAAACATCAGCGCCTTGCCAGCCAGCGGGTGGTTGGCATCGATGGTCACCGACTCCTCGTCCACCGCAGCCACCACCGCCTGCAGGTGGTGGGCCCAAGGTGGGCACATGCGTCAGCAGTCGAATGTCTAACATCTTTTCGCAGCGGTGTGAAGGCGGCAGCGGGAGATCACATCGCCCGCCTGCCCACCTGCATGCCATTGGTCAGCTGCACAACCATGCCCTTCTCCAGCCCGGGAGGCGCCTGGCTCTTGGGCAGCTCAGCAATCATCTCCTCGTTCGGCTCGCCTGCGTGCCAGCCAGTGCAGATGGCATCGGGAGCAGCAGGCAAGCGCACCAGCATATGCACGGCAAGATCGGCAGCTACAATCATGCATTCAATGTGTTACCATATGCATCCTCTGCTGACACGCGGTGCTTGCGGCTCTCGCCCACGGCCAGGCCTCCAACAGCCTGGTGAAACCCGGCCACGACGTGGCTGCTGCCGAGGATGAAGCACGCCTGGGCGCCGGCCTCCCTGGAGCTGTCCACCACATTCCCATCCTCCGTGGATACGGTATACTCTGCTTCGCAATAGTCCCCAGGGGAAGCCACGCCAGTGGTGGCTGCCACGGCGTCCGAGGCGGTTCCCCTGGAGCGGAGTCGCTGCCATCGCTCGGCGCCCGCTGCGGCAGTCGCGCGGCGGCGGTGCTGCCCGGCGGCCGGGGTGTGAGCGGCGGTGGAACGGCTGCGCGCAACGCCTGCTGGGACAGCCACAAAGTACCTGGCGACGTGCACAGGCCTGCAAGAGTCCAACCATTGCGCATTGCAATTGTGACGGAGCAGAACGGGGCCACCCTCTCGAGTGCTCTGCACGTGGAGATCTGGGCCTCCCAACGCAATCGCCTCACTTGAGCGCCGCCGGCCTGGCTACTGCACCCATCGCCGTCGCCACAGGGACGCAGGCAGCCCTCAAAGAAGCAACCATGTTCAATGGCAGACCGCTGCGGTTGTGATTGAGACAATGTGATCGACAATGTGGCTGCTTCCGTGACCGCCGCAGCCCCATGTCACCGCCCACAACATGCATGAGGGGCGCCATTGGCTTGTCCACCCATAACCACTTCCTAAGTTTTGCAGCTGCATGCAGCCTGAGCCAGGGAGCTGTGTGGCCCTACTTCATGGCCTGTCTCCGGGCTGTTTCCAGGCACATGACCGAGAGGAGAGCATGACCGAGAGGCGTGCGCTTGACGGTCGCCACACCGCCCCACAATCAGACATAAGTCGAGTCACAAAATTGCGTGTAGAATGAGCTTAAGTTAAGGGAGCATCATGATGACCAGTCGCCCTCCTCCCGCCCGCCAACTGTCGCAAGTCCGAGCCGCCGCGCCCGCCGTCGCTGAGCGGCCTCAACCGGCCCCCCGCCCCTCCTGCGCCGCACGCTCCAGCAGGCGCTCCAGATCCGAGGCCAGCACCTCGCGCTGCACCTCGTCCAGGTCTGGGTCGGCCAGCTCGCTGCGCAGCTGCAGGATGCGCTCCCCCACATCCTCCCTGCAATGCGGTAGCCAGGTCAACAGGGAAGACGCTCGGGATTGAGTGGAGCGCTGCCGGGCATTGCAGCAGTGCAGCACATTCACTGTAGCTGTGTGACTGACCCCCCCCACCCCAGCCAGCAGCCCTCCCGATGCCCCACCTGGGGGAGATGAGGCAGGAGGATCCCTGCGGCAGCGGGATGTCGCCAAAGCTGCTGTCGCCCCCCACCATGCTCCCTCCCTGCCGCGGGGTGAGCTTGCCGCTGCTGTGCTCCTGCGACAGGCACGCCTGGGAGCTGGAGGAGTGGCGGCCGCGAGGCGTGTACAGCTGCTTACCAGTGGCGCCGCTGCCGCTGCCACCGGGCTGGACGCCGCTGGACTGTCGGCGGGGAGTGCCTGTTCCAGAGGCTGCGCCGCTAGTGGTGCGGCGGCTGCGGGGCGGGGATGAAGCTGCCGAGCGGGACTGGCTGCCCGCCTGCTGGCTCTCCCCGAGGCTCGGCTCCTGCTCCAAGCTGGAACTGTACTGCACACGCAGCGGCACCTCAAAGCCACCACTCCCGCCCTCCTGCAAACCATGAGGAGCAGCAGCTGCGGCTGCCGATGACGAGGCCGCTCCAGCTGTGGTAGGGGCGGCAGCGACGCGCTGAGCCGCTGCGGCGGCGTCCTTGCTGTTGCGCCTCTGGCTGGTGAAGCTGCGGCTCAGCCGGGCAAACAGACCACCGCCACCGCTTGTGTTCTGGCGAGCAGGAGGCTGCGGCAGCTGGGCGCCTTCTGCTGGCTGTGCTTGCGGCAGCGACTTTGTGGGGCGCAAGCTGGACTGCCGGGATGAGGAGGCTGAAGCAGCTGCCGAGGATGTCGAGGGTGGCTGCCATGGCGGCTGCTGCTGCTGCGGTTGGGAGCGCTTCAGGGTTCCCTGGCGAGACAGCGCCACCCCGGCCCTCTCCTCACTGGCCTGCTGCGGCAACTGCTGCTCGCTGGGCTGGCGGGAGGGCAGGGACACCATGCTGTGCACCGCTGCCACTTGCTGCTGGGCCACCAGTGCCGCTGCCTGGGCGTGGGTGGCAGAGGCCATGGAGGACGCCTCTGCTTTATCCATGCGGGCCATCAGAGCTGCCATCTGTGCCGCCGCCTCCTCTAACGCAGCTGCCACCGTGGCCTCGGTCCTCTGCACCCGAGCACCCACCTCCCTCTCCAGCTCAGGCGGCAGCCGCTGCTGCTGCCTCTCCTGGCGATTGCCAGCAACAAGGGTGGCCACCTGCTGCTGCATGAGGGCCATCTGCTGCTGCAACGCTGCAAGTGCCTGCTGCTGCTGGGCAGCTTGAGCAGCTGCGTCTCTGGTGCTGCCCTCCAGCCCTGCCTCCAGCTGCTCTAAGCGGGTCTTTAGTGTACCCCTGTCCTCGCCGCCAGCTGCTGGCACGGCAGGCTCCTGGAAGCCAGGGCTGCTGCCTCCCTCTGCGCCATCCTGCTGCTGCTGCTGCTGCTGCTGCTGCTGCCGGCTTTGGGTCACAGCATCCTCCAGCTGTGCCAAGCGCTGCTGCACGGCGGACAGCGCTGGCAGGAACTCTCCTAGCCGGCTCTCGATGCCAGCTTCAAGCGCAGCCAGCTTGAGTTGCACCGTCGGGATGTCCTGCCGCACAGCCACTGCCCCAGCCAGATCCTCCTGCACCTCATACAGCTGCAGCCGCAGGCCCGCCAGCTCCTGCTGCTGCTCCGTCGCCTGTTGGCTGCTAGCGGCAGCCGCTGCCTGAGCCTGCTCCTGCAGGCCAGACATGCCAGCCTCCAGAGCAGCGACTGTGTCCTGTAGCTGCAGCTGGCTGGCATCACCGGCAGCAGCAGCGCCCGCGGCGATGGCCTCGGTGGCAGCCGTCGCAGCCGCCTTGGCTGCCGCCACGCTCTGCTTCACATGCAGCATGTCCTCCCGCTGCTTGTGCACGATGTCGCTGAGCGTGGTCAGGCAGGCCGCCGTCTCGACGGCATTGGCCAGCGCTGGCTTGCCTGGCCCCAGCTGCTCCAGGGCTGACACAGCAGACTCCAGGCCAGCCATGCGCTCCTCCTTGGCGGCAGCCTCGGCCCGCGAGGCCGCGGCCACCTTCTCTGCGGCCTCCGACTGCTGCGCCAGCAGCAGCTTGAGGCCCGCCAGCTCAGCTGCCATCTCATCCACCGCTTGCACCGTCTGCAATAGCACGCTGCTCTCATGTTCAAAAGCGAGGTGGTGGGGAGGCATGCTGCTGCCAGCCAGCTCAGCCCTGAGGCCAGCCACCTCTGCCTGCACCTGCTGCTGCACCGCCTCTGCCAGATCTCTGCGCACAGCGGCGTCAGGCCCCGGCTGCGTCTGCTGCAGGTGCAGGTGCAGGTGCAGGGAGGCCACCTGCTGCTGCAGCTGCGCCGCTAGCTCTCGCACATCGGCCACAGCATCCACTGCCTCTGCTGCCTGCCGCTCCGCCGCCTCGGCCTGCATGGAGGTGCACAACAGGTGAGGCGTGCATTGCGAGGTGCTCGTTCCCATCATCCAGCTCTGAGCTGGTGCCCACCTGGCGCTTGGAGGAGGCAGCGGTGATGGCCCCATCCTCTCCCGCATTCTGAAACTCCACCCGCAGCTCAAAAAGGCGCTGGTTCACATCATCCACTGCCTCCTGCACTGCCTCCAGGCGCCCCACCTGCAGGCGCATGGGCAAGCCAAGTGAGGGGGGCATCCTGTGCGGCTCAGGAGCAGCGGGTCTGCGGGCCAGTCCTCACCATGCTCACCCGGTACCCACCTGCTCCTGCAGCTGCGCAACGGCGCCTGCGCTGTCCTGCACTTGGCCGGCCAGCTGCTGGAGGGCCTCCGGGCTCACAGCAGGCACAGCAGGCTGCTGCTGCTGCTGCTGCTCAAGCGGCCGCGCGGCCACGTCTGCTGCTAGCTGCTGTGCCAGCTGCTCCAGCCGCCTGGCCTGCTGCTGCACCGAGGCGCCCTGTGCGCTTTGCGCCGCCTGCACAACTGCCAGCTGGCTGCTCACCTGCTCAATGTGACTGCTGCGCTTCTCGATGGCGCGTTGTGCCGCCTGCAGCTCTCCCTGCTGGCTGCGCAGCTCAGCGACCTCGCTGGCATGTTGCTGGGCTGCCGCAGCAATAGCTGCCTGCATCGCATGCAGCCCGGCATTGATGTGTCCCAGCTCCTGCTGCTGCGCCTCCTGCCGCTGTGCAGCGCTGGCAGCTGCCGCTGCCGCTGGCGCCTGCTGCTCTAGGCGCGTGCGCAGGGCAGCCAGCGCCTGCTCTGCCTGTTCTAGCCTGGCGGAGAGCGGCGCCAGGGCCGCCCCTCCCGGCCCCACCGTTGTGCCAGCGCGCTGGGCGGCAGCAAACGTGTCGAGCCGAGCACCCAGCGCCTCCAACTCCCCCTGCACCTCCCGATGACCGGCGTCGCTGGCGTGCTGCATGCGTGCCTGGGCTGCCTGCAGGTCTGCCACCCCCGTGCTTAGCAGCGCCAGCTGGTTGGCGGCGGAGGTGCACCTCCCATCCACGCCCGCCGCCGTCGCCGCCACCTGCTGCCAGCCAGCGGCCGACTGGCGCAGCAGCGTCAGCTGGTCGCTCACCACCCGCAGCTCCTCCCTGAGCTTCTCCACTTGGGCCACCTGCTGCGCAGGTGGCTGTGCAGGCATTAGCGGCGGCGGTTGCTCCTCTGGGTAGAACGACGGGATGAGCTGGTCAGGGCCGACGTCATCAGGGCCCACGGCTGCAGGGGCGATGAGGTGCGGGTCCCCTGGGCTGACTCCTTGCCGCAGCAGCGCATAGCTGGGCGGGGTCTGCAGGCGGGGCTCGGGGCGCCCGGTGGGGCAAAGGCGGGTGCGGCAGAGATGAGGCGGTTGCGCCCACGCCTCGTGCGGCACCCTCGACAGTCGCTGGGAACTGCAACAGGCGGCGGAGCACCCCAAAGCTCGCCTTTTTGCTGGTCAACGAGTAACTGCAGTGCGATGAGCCGTGCACTCGAGCAAGGTTCCTCTCAGTCTCCTTGACCAGGCCCGCCAGGTGGGCTTTCCAGTCCATCGTGTTGCACTGCAGCAACCCTCACGCGAAACGAGATTAGCCCTTGGCCCATTTGCACTGCCGCCGCCGTACCGCTGGCCGGCGCCGGCCGCCGGGCATTCCAACAGCGGTGCCGGCTTTGAGTCGCTGTGATTCAGACATTGGAGCATTGAGAGCAATGCCACTCTCACGGTCAGTGGGCTGCTTTGATTCAGGGAATGGAGTGTTGCAAGAGCGGCGACGGCGAGGGGTGAGGCTCCATCAATGGCATCGTGTGTGAGAGAGGCAAACATGGTGGCACCAGTGGGAGGCGTGCTGGTTATTAATGTAAGAGGATTCGCGCAGTGGCAGACTAGCGCCGAGCGTCGCTGGGGGCGACCGTCGCCCCCTGTGACAGGTTGGCGCCGACGGTCAGCTGGATTCATCATGCATGGCGTGTTGGCGCATCGGCCACTACCATCGCTTCAGCACTCTCAAAAATGTCCGTGACTGCGGCCTCCACCTCGAAAGCTCAAATGGCGGCGCCACGGTGCAGCACCCAGCGCCTGGCGACCTTCAGCGGCATGAAGGCGATCGGAGCGCAGCGCAACATGCGGATGGAGCAGCGCCCTATCGTCGCATCGCGGCAGCAGCCGGTCAGGGCGGGCCGCCGCCAGGCCGTGATCGAGGCCCGGTGAGCAGCTGACACAGCAGTCGCGTGCAGCAGTTTGGGTTATGCGCGCGGGCGGGTTGTTGGTGGTGCCCCCCTGATGGCCGCCCGATGGCAGCGCCCAACCGCGCCGCCGCCAGCGACAGGCCGCTCGGCGGTGCTCTTTGTGCCTGCACTCCCTCATCCCACCCCCCACGCCACCAGCCCCCCTATGGCTGGTCCTCTTCCCATCGCCTCACCCGGCACCGCTCCCTACGCCCCGTCCCTGCTGCAGCAAGGTGGCGGTGCTGGGCGCCGCGGGCGGCATCGGCCAGCCGCTGAGCCTGCTGCTGAAGATGAACCGCATGGTGACGGAGCTGGCGCTGTACGATATCGCCAACGTGGCGGGCGTGGCGGCAGACCTGAGCCACTGCAACACCAACACAAAGGTGGCCGCATGCACACTACACTTCCAGGGAGCTGGATGGAGAGTTCAGCCACAGAGCTTGTCCGGCGGCAATCGTCGCCGGGGCTCACATGATGCATGCATGGCCACGCGCTGGCAAGCATCGGCAGGCCGAGCGACCGTTGCTCACTCACCTAGGCTGGCCCCACGCCTGGCGTGCCACGGGTGCAGGTCACCGGGTACACCGGCGCCGAGGAGCTGGCGGGCGCGCTCAAGGGCGCCGAGCTGGTGGTGATCCCCGCGGGCGTGCCGCGCAAGCCGGGCATGACCCGCGACGACCTCTTCAACATCAACGCTGGCATCGTGAAGACACTGTGCGAGGGCGTGGCCGCCAGCTGCCCCGACGCCATCATCGCCATCATCAGGTGCGGCAAGCGCTGGGCTGGGGCCTGCGCGGGAGCGAGTCCCAGGGCGGATGGCATTGGGGCGAGAGGCTTGCGAGACGGGGCATCGGTGTTCAAAGGCAGGTGTTCAAACGTGCCCCGTCTTCGGCCAGCACTGCTGCGCGTGCTCCTCACCCGGCCCCGCCTGGCCACCTTGCCTACCCCGCTTGCCCCCCCGCAGCAACCCCGTCAACTCCACAGTGCCCATCTGCGCGGAGGTGCTGAAGAAGGCGGGCGTGTACAACCCGCGCAAGGTGGGCAGCACCCTCCGCTGGTTACCGCCGTTCACGTGTGCACTCCTGGGGCCACTCAGTCCCTGCCTGGCACCTGCCCACCTGCCTGGCAATGCACCCTGCTCCCAGACCTGCCCAACTGCTTCCCGCCCTGCACAACTCCAACTGTTCCGGATGGCCAGTCTCCTCCACCCTGCCGCCGCCTCCCACCCCTGCCGGCAAGCAGGTGATGGGCGTGACCACGCTGGACGTGGTGCGGGCTAACACCTTTGTGGCTGAGGCCAAGGGGCTGGACACCAAGGATGTGGATGTGCCCGTCATCGGCGGCCACGCCGGAGAGACCATCCTGCCGCTGCTGAGCCAGGTGGGGCTGCCCTTGGGCAGCAGCTGCCTGGCGTGTGTGGCGCGTGCAGGCAGGCAGGCAGGCAGGAGGCACGTGGCGGCCTGCTGTTTGACCCCGCGCCAGCTCACCTGATTCTCAACCCTTGGCTCCTTGCGCCTGCCCGTGCCGCAGGCCACCCCCAGGGTGCAGTTCTCGCCCGAGGAGGCCGCCAAGATGACGGAGCGCATCCAGAACGCGGGCACGGAGGTGGTGGAGGCCAAGGCGGGCGCCGGCTCCGCCACGCTGTCCATGGCCTACGCGGCGGCGCGCTTTGCGGAGAGCGTGCTGCTGGGCCTGAGCGGGGAGCAGGACATCATCGAGTGCACCTACGTGGAGAGCGAGGTGGTGCCCGGCTTCCAGTACTTTGCCAGCAAGGTGGGGCCTGCCTTGCTGTCGCCCGCGCCCCGCGCTGGTTGGCCTGCAATGCCAAAGAAGCAGCAGGCTGGAAGGGTGTGCGTGCGGCACCTCCTCCACTCTGCTGCGTGTGCCACTCCCGCCGCCGCAGGTGCGCCTGGGCCCCGACGGCGTCGAGGAGTTCCTGCCGCTGGGCCCGCTGACCGCGTTTGAGCAGGAGGGGCTGGAGAAGATGAAGGGGCTGCTGAGCAAGAACATCGAGGCGGGTATTGCCTTCGCCAACAAGTAAACGATTGATGGATCAGACGCTTTGCTGCTACCACATGGCGCCGACACCTCGGCCCCACCTTCGCGATTGAAGTGAAGCAGCCAGGACCAACCCTAGTTACCCCGCCACATGTGTTGGCTGGCGGCAGGCGCAGCGAGATGCTGCGGCGACACGCATTCTGCCCTGAGCGCCTCGATGCTGCTGTTGCGAGCATTGCTCACCCCATGCATACATTCTCACGCCCACCCCCACGCGATCTGTCCAGCCGGCAGCACCCACACGGCTGCTGTGAATGCTCTCCTCCTCCACCCCACCATGCTGTCTTTGTCGCTCGAGAGCACTGTTGTCGCACCGCCTCTCTGAACTGATACTCCTCCTTGTTTCAAGTGTATTTGATTGTGATTGTGCATGCCTCTTTTGTTCATCATCCAATGCAATGCGGCCTGCACAGTGTGTCTGTGTCTTGTAAGGCATTGCCGTCGCGCAGGAGCGAGGTGGAAAGGGTGCTGGGGGTGGAAAGCTAGAGCCCGCCCAATCGGCCCTGTGCTACAGTCAGCAACTCTCAGTCAAGATTCAGGCCGCCTGGGGAGCTGTAAGGAGCTGTAAACTGCTGGCAGCTCCAGGTAGCAGCCCGCCCAGCAGCCCTGCACACGGCCTGGCTGCTGCCACGGTCTGCCTGTGTCACCTAGGGCTCCAAGGCTGCTACCCGGGCCTGCACTCGCGGCCCCCATCTGCTGCCCTGCAGGCCGCACAGGAAGCCCCGAAGACGCAGCCCAGGCGCCATGTTTTGGTCCCACGACCTGCTGGGCAAGAAAACGGCGCTGGGCGCCGTCTGGTGAGGCTGGCTGGGCGAGTCGGAGCGGCCGCCCCACTGACCGCTGCTGTTTGAATTTCCAGGCGCCCACAGCCGCTGCCTGCTCGACAGAGTGGCAGCCAGAACCGTGCTACCCTCTCTGCAGGATCGCGGCGCACGGCAAGAAGCTCAACAAGGGCCGCATCCTGCAAGTCAATGTGAAAGAGGCATGGTGAGCGCGGCGGGCGACGTGGGGGCCTGCTGCCGCTGCAAATCAGCGTTCCTGGTGGCCCGCAGCTCAGGCGTTGCTGTCCCGCCTCCTCTCACCCATATCTCCTGCCCGTGCCGCCTGCCTGCCTGCCCGCCCTCCACGTGGGTGCAGCAAGAAGGTGATGGACCCGGAGGTGCCGCAGGCGCTGCGCCTGCAGGCCATCCTCGTGGGCGGCATCGTCATCGTGCACGCCAAGCAGCAGGTGTACCTGCTGGAGGATGCGCAGGACACCCTGGTGAGCGGCGCTGGGGGCGGGGCGTTGCAGTGCAGGGAGGGACAGTCAGGGTGGGCGGAACGGCCGGGCAGGCGCTGCGCGGCCGGTTGCAGCGCAGCAGCGTCAGCCCCTCCCCGGTCTCGTCACCCGGCCTGTTCCCAGCGCTGCCCTGCGCTGCCCACGCGCCGGCTTGCCTCGCCTACCCCCACACCCCCGCCACCGCCGGCGCCACCCCACCTTCTTCCCCACCCCACACCCCCCACACCAACCGCCTCCGCAGCGCCGCCTGCGCTCACTGGACGGCGAGGCGGCGGGCCAGGCTGCGGCGCGCATGACGCTGGGGGAGGGGAAGGCGGCGGCGAGGGAGGAGGCCATCACCCTGCCGCTCAACCTCGACATGCAGCTGCTCAACCTTGGAGACCTCTTCCCCTCCTTCCCAACACAAGCACTCAGCGAGGGCGGCGCCAGCGCGCGCAGCCAGCAGGTGGGGCTCTGGAAAAACAGAGGGCTCTGTCTGGGGTGGGCAGTGCAACACCCTGGGTATCCGCGTTCTTGCCCCTGCTGCCTCACCCTGCTTCTCTTACTTGCTGTCCCTGGTCCTGTTGTTGCCCGCAGCTGGGCGACGGTCTGTTTGTGATGCCCAGCCTGCCCGACGGTCTCAGCAAGGGCACGGCCCCCGGCGGCGGCGGCGGCGCCCGGGAGCGGCGCGGCAAGGGGCGGCACGGCGCCGCGGCGGCAGCCGCGGCCAGCGGCGAGGTGCAGAGCGGCGCGGGCGGCGGCGGCGGCGGCGGCCTGCTGCTGGGTGCTGGGCAGGGGGAGGGGGAGGGGTGTGTGGAGCTGGACCTGGCTGGCCTGCCCCGCCACGACCTGGAGCTCATGTGCGCTGCCGCCGCGCCTGCCCTGCACCCGCCCGCTGCCGCTGCTGGGCTGCTGCCCGCCTGCCCGCCTGCCTGCCTGCCTGCCTGCCTGCCTGCCTGCCTGCCTGCCTGTTTTCCTCGCCTCGCCTCAGCTCCATCACTCCCCCGGCTCGAGTCCCCAGGCTTTAACCATCAAGTGCCGTCCTCCACCCGCCAACACCCGCCAGCCACCTGCCACCTGCCACTTCATCACGGCTCCCGTCCCTCCCTGGCTTCCCTTCTGTGCAGGGACGGCCCCGAGACTTTTGCGGTACCGGACATGGACCTGCTGCCAGCTGGCATGGAGGACTTCTTCAACATGGGGGCGGGGCCCGGCCCCGCGCCAGACGGCGGCGGCCCACCCCTTCCTGATGACCTGCTGGCGGTGCCCGCGGGTGGGTGCCTGGGTGGGTGGGTGCCGGCTGGTCTTGGCAGCAGTGGCTGCAGGCACGCAGGACCCTAGTGATGTTGCGGGGAGGCCAGGGTGTGTGGCTGCCCTGCCTGCCGGCCTGACCGTGTCGCCTCACCGCCCGCCTGCCCGGCCTGCCGCCTGCCCGGCCTGCTGCCCACACGCCGCCCCGCGCTGCGCCGCTCCCCGCTGCCTGGCAGGCCTGGATGTGGATCAGCCGCCCTCCAGCAAGGCCACTGAGGCCTCCTCCGAGCGCACCAGCCAGGGCTCCCAGGGCTCGCGCGGCGCCGGCGGCGCCGCCGCGGCCGCGTCGCGCGGGCGCAAGGGGTGCGGCGGCACGAGGCGCAGCCGCCCCGTGGTGGACAGTCTGGACACTCTGCAGATCCGGGGCAGGGTGAGGGGGCGCAGGCGGGGCGGGGCGGGGCGGGACGGGGATAGGGGCGAGGCTAGCACAGAGAGGGAGGAGGGAGGGAACCTCTGGAAGGTCTGGTGCTGCCTGGAGGTTGGAGGGTTTGGCTTCGAGGCTGTGTGCTGGCGCTTCCAGCACGCCCCCCGCGCCGCCTCTACCCGGGGCGCCGCCCGTCTCCCGCTGCCCCTGCCCACTGTCCTCCCATGCATGGGCGATCCATGCTTTCCACCCCCGGCTACTCCACAGGACTACCGGGACTGGATGAGCGACCGCTCTGACATACTGGTGCCGCGCCCCCGCCGCGCCCCGCCTGCCGGCCTTGGCGGCGGCGGCGGCGCCGCCGCCGCCAAGTCTGCGCTGGTCGTCGAGCCGGCCACCGCCGCCCGCATGCCGGGCGGGCGCTGGCCTGCGGAGCTGCTGGAGCTGTTCACCCGCAACGCCACGCTGCCCAGGTCCCAGGCCAGGCCCAGTGAGCGGCGGCAGCACGCAGCGCTGCCGAGGGCCCCCAATGCCGCCATTCAGCACATGTTGCCCCCCAACCGGCTGCCTTTCAACTCCTCTGCGTGCACCCCCCAGCTGGCCTGCCGCCCTCATTCCACCCCCTCCCACGCTCTGCCCTCCCATCGCAGAGAAGGGCGGTGGCGCCGCCGCTGGCGCAGCCGCCGCCGACGGCGGCCGTGCGGAGGAGGAGGGCGTGGAGGAGCAGGAGCGATACCTGGATGAGCTGGCGGCAGGTGGGGCCCCTCTGCCGATGGATGACGGCGGCTTTGGCGGCTTTGGCGGCATGGATGGCGGCTTTGGGGCCTATGGAGGCCTGGGGGGACTGCCGGAGCATGCGGCGGGCTACCTGGATGATGATGAGGAGGGGGCTGCGGGAGGCAACCCCTTCCAGCGCCGCATGCGGCGGCAGCAGCGGGAGCTGGGGGAGGGGTCTGAGGAGGAGGAGGAGGTGGATGTGGAGACGGAGCGGTGAGGCGGCGGGTTGCGCCGACTGCAGCTGGGCTTGCTGCTCTTCCTGCACCCCTCCAGCTTGTGGCTGCCTTGACCACCCTCACCCTCCCTGCCGCCCCTGACGAACGCCGCATGCGCGGCCCGCCCTCTGCCTGCTCCCCACGCCTGCAGGCTGCGGGCCGCGCTCAACAGCACGCAGGGCACTGACCCTTTCTTCCTGCAGCAGATGGGCCTGACCCCCGCCTCTGCCGACCCCTCCCGCCCCGCCTCGCTGCCCGCCACGGGGCGCGGCGGGCGCGGCGCCAAGCGCGGCTCGGGGGCGCTGCGCCGCGACTCCGAGTCTGGAGTGCTCTCTGAGAAGTGAGTGGGGGGCGGGGCGGCGGCGGCGGCGGGTCGAGATGTGCAGGGGCGAGGGAGAGTGGCTGTATTCCAGCCTGATGCGGCAGAGGGAGGAGGCCAGCTGGGCCCACGCCCCCGCCGTGCTCCCGCCGGCTCCCAACTGGCTTGCTTGCTTGCGCATGGCTGACTGTATTTGAAAACTGCATTTGGCTGGGCCAGGCACCGGCTCCTGATCACCGAGCCTTTCCCCCTTCCCTTCCCGTCTCCCTATCCCTCATGGGCCGCGCAGGTCGTCGGAGCGCCGCGACGGCGGGCGCCTGTCTGACCTGGCAGAGGACGGGGTCGGCCCCGCTGGCGGCGAAGACCTGGGGGCCCTGCTGCCCGCGGTGGGCGAGGACGAGCCCTTCCTGGGGGGGGGTGGCCCCAGCGCGGGCGGCAGCCGCAAGCGCCAGCGCACGGTGAGGCGGGGCGGAGGGTGGAGGGTGGAGGGGCGCACCAGGGCGCGCCTGGCTGGCGCTTTGTCCCCACATGGCGAGCTGCCGCCTGCTCCCCTGCCTGCCTGGATTGCCACTGGAATCGATGGACGGCTGCCTGCCTGCCTGCCTGCCTGCCTGGCTTGCCCGTGACCACAGGGCGAGGAGGGTGCCGCCGGCGGCCTCGGCTCGCTGTCCCAGTTTGAGCTGCTGGAGGCTTCGGGCCCCACCCAGGCCCTGTCCGGCATGCCTGGGGGCGCGCAGGGCGGCGCCAACATGAGCAGGCAGTCGCTTGCCTTCATTGGGTGTGTGCGGGGGGCGGGTATGAGTGTGTGGTGTGTGGAGGAAAGAAGCGTGGTAGGGTGCGGCTTTGCCAGAGGAGCCGGGGTGGGGGTAGCCCCGCGCTGCTGTACTGAATATGGCGGCCCTCCCTTTCCCTTCCTTTACCCCTCCCTGACCCTCCCTGCCCCTGACCAATACCAACTGCCACAACCCACAGGGTCATGCGCGGACGCTTCAATGCAGCCGAGGGCCAGCTGGCAGGCGCGGACGGCGGCGGCGGTGCCCAGGGTGATGGCGGCGAGCAGGCCGCCTTCCACCTGTCTTTCTTCGACCTGGCCTCCAAGCTGGGCCGCATGGATGCCGCCAAGCTCTTCTACCAGACCCTGCAGGTGGCTGGGCGTGGCTGGCTGGCGTGGGTGGCTGCCGGGCTTCCCTGCCACGCTGCCCGGTCGTGGCCTGCATGCCATGCTACACCTTACCTTCTGTGCTGCCTGGTCCAGTGTCACAACCCCCGGCGCTCCCTGCCCCGTGCTGCCACACCGCTGCAGGCCCGCTCCCACGGCTTCCTGGGCACCCGCCAGGAGGTGCCGTATGGTGACATCCTGCTCACCCGCGGCCCCCTGCTGTGATGCTGGTGATGCGGCGGCAGGCAGCCACAGCCGGCGGCAGGCAGCCATGGAACACAGAGCCCAAGAGACAACACCGTCGCTGGTAGTGGGCAGCAGCCTACGGCACACGCTGCGCACAGACACAGCCAGCCAGCTAGCAGCATCCCACAGCCTGCTGCGACGGCGGACCAGCGAAAGTGATTTCCCGCGGCATTCTGCACTGCACACCTCTTTGACCAACGTGACGATGATTCCAATGCGATTACACTCATGCTTTGCTTTGCTGCAATTTGCAGCAGTACCATCTCTGAGCACAGCACACCAGAGGCGGGTCGCCTGCTGCTGCCAGCTGGCTGCCCGCCCGGCTCCTCCCTTGCCACTAGTCAAAGGTGAGCACGCAGCGCAGGCACTTGCCCGAGTGCAGCAGGTCAAAGGCTGTGTTGATCTCTGCGGCAGGTGTCAGCGGGGACGGGGCGGCATGGTGGTGTGTGCACTGCGAGCGAGGTGGCCCCAAGAGGGCAGGCAGCCAGCCCCAACAGCCTCACCCGCTCCACCACGCACACGCGCCCCACCTCCGCCACACACGCCACCTGCCTGCTCCCTCACCGTCAAAGGCCATGGTGTGGGTGATGTAGTCATCCAGCATCGTCTCGCCCCGCTGGTACATCTCCACCAGGTCAGGCACCTGCAGCCGGCTCTTGTACCTGCGCGGCGGGCAGGCGCGGCGCGGGCGTGGAGGCATGGAGGCGGGGTGGATTGGAGCTCGAAACGGGGTGCAGGAACGCATGCCAGGCCGCAGGGACGGGCACATGGCAGGGCATCGGCGCGCGGGCGCCACAGCGCATCGCCCGCCCCACCCCCGCCGCCCACCCACCCGCCAAAGGCGGTGCCCTTCCACACGCGCCCCGTGACGAGCTGGAAGGGTCGGGTGGAGATCTCCTTGCCCGCCGCCGCCACCCCAATCACAATGCTCTCACCCCACCCGCGGTGCGCGCACTCCAGCGCAGCGCGCATGACCTGCGGTCGCAGGCGGGCAGCCGCCGATACGGCCGGCGGCTCGCTCAGGCAGCGCGCGGCAGGCTGCCCTTTGTGCACCCTGCATGCTACCCCGCCTGCCCGTCTGCTGGCAGCCTGCCACCCCGCAGCAGGCAGCCGCCCCGCGCCTCCTCACCCACCCACCTCCACGCTTCCGATGCACTCAAAGGTGTAGTCGATGCCCCAGCCCGTGGGGCTCATCTCCACCAGCACCGCCTGCACCGGCCTGTCGTGGTCCTTGGGGTTCACACAGTCGGTGGCGCCCCACCGCTTGGCGGCCTCAAACTTGTCTGCAGGGGGCACGTGCATGTGCTTGCGTGCGTGGGTGAGGGCCCGGGGGGGGGCGGGTGGGTGGGCGGGAGGCGTGGCGTGGGGGTGGTGCGGCGGCCGGCAAAAGGGTTGGGTGCCGGCATCCAAGCGTGGCGCACAGCGCACAGCATGCATGCGCTCGCGCCCGTCTGCGGCCCTTGCCCGGTGCAGGCCCTGCACCGCGCCGCCGCCGCACCCCCTGCC
>NW_005435087.1:2069078-2097282 GCF_000147415.1 Chlorella variabilis | reverse complement strand
GCCTGCTGAGCTGCGCCGATTAGCCCCCCCTACCGGCGTCCCTTCCTCTGCTGGCCTGACTGCCATCACGGGTCGCTGCTCTTGCCCAGCCATCCATCCTCCACTTCGGCAGGCTGGGTGAGCCAAGGTCTGGGTGGATGGCAGCGCCCGCCCCGCTCCCAGCCCCAGGCCAGCAGCTTGCAAGGCCGCACTGCTGGCCTGCCCAGAGCAGCCACCCGTGATGGCAGTCAGCCCAGCAGAGCAAGGGACACAGGCAGGGGGGGCCACTCACCGCAGCCCAGTAGGCAGACCTTGTCCAGAGGTGCCTCCTTTGGGATCTTGGCCACAGACACCTCATGCACCACGGTGTACTCTGCGGTACAGTGGCGGTACAGTGGCGGTACAGCAGCGCAAGAGGTGGAGCGGTACCGCAAGAGGCTTGCAGCGGCACAGGTGGCAGGAGGAGGGAGGCTCGGCAGGGTGGGGCATGGGAGAGCACCGGCCTCCCAACCCAGCCGCAAACAGCAGCCGCAGCCCGGCGCTGCTGCTGCTCCCGTCCCCTCGCCTGGCCGCACCCGAAAAGGTGGAGGTGCCCATGAAGTGGAAGAGCGGCTTGCCGTCCAGCGTGCGGAACCGAGGCTTGTCGTCCGCCTTCATCACACCCTTGCCGGTGAACGCACGCACTGCGGAGCGGGCGCGGCAGGAGAGGTGGCGGCGGCGGCAGCACGCGGCAGCGGCGAGCGACGCGAGGGCGGCACGCGGCCCGCGGCGGGGGCAAGCGGCTGATGCCGGCGGCATGGCTGCTCAGCGGTCGGGATGCTCGGGACAAACTGGCTGCAGGGAGGGGGCGCTTAGGCGGCCCCCTGCCCCTGGCCCTGCCTCTGCCTCTGCCCCTGCCCCTGCCTGCCCCCTCACCCGAGGTGCACAAGTTGGACTTGGGGTGCTTGCAGAACATGCAGTCCCCGCAGTAGGCCTGGTAACAGGGGATGACGTGGTCTCCCGGAGCCACGCTGGTCACCCCCTCCCCCACGCTCTCCACCACGCCCGCCGCCTCGTGGCCCAGGATGCTGCGGCAGGGGTGGGGGGGCGGTGCCTGGTTGGCAGCTGGCGGTTCGGCTGCTGGCGGTGGTTGCAAGGGCGCGCAGGAGGGTGCAGGCTGGGCGCCGCTGGGCAGCGGCAGGCGCGTGCTGCAAGGCAGGACCCGCAGGGCTGTGGCTGCCGCCGCCCGCAGCCTGCCGTGCGGGCCTCCAGGCACCCATTCCATGCACACGCCCTGCCAGAGGGGCTGGCTGTCAGCCGGGGGCCTGCCCTGCCGGCGAGGCGGGCGCACCCACCAGGGGAAGAGCCCCTCTGGGTCGAGCCCATCCAGGGTGTAGCTGTCGGTGTGGCACAGCGCGGTGGCGGCTATCTTGATGCGCACCTCGCCCGCCTGGGGAGGGTCCACCACCACTGTGGTCACCTGCAGGGAGGCAGGGGTGGTGCGCATGCGTGGCGGTGGGTGGCGGGTCGCGCCGGGGCCCCCAGGGCTGCCTGTGCACAGAAGCAGGCAGGCAGGCGGGGGGCGCACCTCTAGAGGCTTCTTGGCCTCCCAGGCGATGGCCGCCTTGCACTCGATGGGCTGCCCGACCGTCTGCGCAGCACACAGCACGCGGCAGGCGGCGGCGCGGCGTCCCGGCGGGCGGCGGTGTTGGCGGGTGGCGGCGCGGACGGTGGGCGGCGCGGCGGCGGCGCCGCTGGCAGGCACGCTGCGCGGCATGCCCGCCGCGGGGTGCAGCGCTGGCACGCGCCGCGCGGGCGCCGCTGCCTGGCACTGCGTCTGGGCGGCCGCGCGCTGCATGAGTGCCAGCGGGCGGCGGCGGGCGGCACCCGCCATCAGTACCCTGGCCGCCTGGCGCAGTGCCGGGCCGGTCCATCAGGCTGGATCGCCGGCGGGCGGCGCTGTTGAGGCTGAAGCAGCCCCCAGCAGAGAGCAGCAACGAGGGCGATCGCGCGCTCACCGACATGGGGTTCTCTCCCCGTTACTGCGGCTCTCTGCCAGAAAATATGCCGGGGACCGAGATCTGACACACAGAATGCCTGAGAACAGTCCGCATGCCTACCGAAGGAGGGGAAGAAGGCAGCGAGCGAGGTTTGCCTATTTTCTGACAGGCAGGCCCAACTTGGCCCGCACCAATCGGCATTCGGCCCTGTGAAGGCAACCGCCTGCCTCAGGGCACACTGTTGCCCACCTTTGTCTGTCTTCGCTCCTTCAGCGAGCAGCTTGGAACAACCAGCAGCTACCGATCGAGCACGCCACTTTGCACAGCAGCAGATCAGGCAGCGGCAGAACAAGGCCGGCGATAGCCGCCACCGCTAACGCCACCGCCACCGCCACCGCCGCCGCTCGGTTCCACAGTGCTGCTCTGTGGTGCAGCACATCAAGCAGCGGAAGAACAAGGACTCTACCGCCGCTGGCCGCCGCCCGGTTGCGCAGAGGCAGCCATGTTTGGGAGCAGCCCTACCCCATCCTTTGTCGACTCGGTGCAGCTGGGCCCATCGCCGCCCACAACCGAGCTGTGCGACCAGCACATGGGCCCGGTGGACTGTGTGGACGATGCCGGCATCACGATAATGGAGCCAGGGCTGCTCAGGTGGGCCAGCAGCCCATCGCCTGCGCCGCTCTCCCGCCTCCCGCCAGCCCGGCTTTCCACCCCGCCTTGCCCGTTCCACCACCCCGCCTGCGCTTGCGTTGGGCGCAGGGACTTTGGCGGGCGGATCAGGTTCCACGGGCAGGCCATGACGGTCAAGTGCTACGAGAGCAACGTGCTGATCAGTCAGCTGCTGGACTCGCCAGGGCACGGCCGCGTGCTGGTGGTGGACGGCGGCGGCAGCCGGCGGTGAGCGCCTGCTGGCTGGCAGCCGTGCAGGCCTGGCACCGTGGGGGGGTAGGCGCCAGCGCCCCTCCTCACCGCCTGCTCTCGCTGACCCCGCACCGCCAATCCTTGCGGCTGCGCTCCCTCTCCCCTGCGCCCCTTGTCCGCCGCAGGTGTGCGCTGCTGGGCGACCGGCTGGCGGGCCTGGCAGCCAAGAATGGGTGGGCCGGCGTCATCGTCCACGGCTGCGTGCGGGACACCGCTGCACTGGGGGAGATAGAGGTGGGGATCAAGGCGCTGGCGCCCTGCCCCCTCAAGTCCAGCAAGCGCGACCCCGGCCTCAAAGCGGTGGGCTGCGGGGGCTGCCCTGCCGCCTGCCGGGCACGTGCTGGGGCTGGCTGGCTGCCGTGCGCCAGTTGTGGCTGTGGTGGTGTGGCTGTGGTGGTGCGGCTGTGGTGGTGGTGGCTCAGCCCAGGTGCCTGCCTGCCCACGTGCCTGCCCGCCTCCCCGCTGCGCCGCCAGGTTCGCGTGGTGATTGGCGGGGCGCTGGTGCGGCCAGGCGACTGGGTGTATGCTGACGAGGACGGCGTGCTGGTCAGCAGGGAGGCGCTGCCGTACTGAGCAGCCCTGGCGCTGCACTCGAAGAGCACCCCGGTGCGCATGGCGCCGCCGCCGGGGCAGCCAGCCCCAGCCAACATGCCGGGCAGCAGTTTATTTTGGCGCGAGGCAACAATCACCCGCGTGTACACTTTTGTGTTTCTACATGTCCCATCCAGCCTTTTTGTAGCCAGCCTTTTGATCGCTGTTTCCTTTTGACTGTCGCCCCTTGAACTGCCTCTGCCCCGCCCCTTGCCGCCTCGCGCGCTCCGGCATTTTTGCTGACCGCCCTGGTGGAGATTTTGACATTTGACAAGCTGCGATCCTGATTCAGGAGGCAAGTGGCAAGTGCATCTGGGAAAAGCAGCGGGCAGGGGCCCCAGCAACCATGGCAGGCCCTCATGCCGAGGCGAGGCGCTTGATGAGCCGCTTTGTGAACACCATCTTGCGCTCCTGGGACCAGCCTGGGTTGGCCTGCGAGGGGCAGCGGCGGAGGCATGCATATTCAGCGGCTGGGCTGCCACCTACATCAGTCACTTCGCAGCCCCCAGCAGCCACAGGCTCTCGGCAATGGAGGGGACGGGCGCCGCCGCCCAGCGCCAGCCCCCCAGCACCCGGCCCGCCTGCTGGCCTCGCCCACCTGCAGCACCGCTATCCGCTGCTTGGCGGCCGCATAGTGGGGGTGGTCCCGCGGCAGCGCCTTGTCTACCAGCGCCATCAGCCGCCGCTCCTGGGACAGGTGGTTGGGCAGCACGGGCGCCGCCGCCTGGTGCGCCGCCGCCATCATCTGCTGCACCGTGGCCTGCTTGGCCGCCTCAAACTCCTCCTCGGTCTGCGGTACGGCGGTGCAGGGAGGGGCAGTACGAGTGAGCGGCACCGTGCACGAATGGTGTGCGCGTCGCTGTGTGGAACAACATCGTTTGCCGGCAGCCCGGCCAGGCCCCGCGCGCCTCAACCCCCATCTCAGGCCCTGCTCGGCATTGGGTGGCTCCGCTGTCGCAGCTAGCGACAGGCCGCGGCAGGCTCCCCGCTGGCGCCCCGCTATGGCCATGCTCACCATGCTGTGCTCCTCCATCAGCATCTCCTTGCTGGCATCGATCTCCGCCTCAACCTCCTCCCGCGGCGGCACCGGCGCCACGCGGCGGGTGCCGCGCAGCTGCGGCCGCGACCCCAGGCTGGCCATGATGTCATAGTCGGGGTCCGCATCGATCTGCAGCAGGCATCCAAGCGGCAGGCACCCAAGCATCCAGGCGCACAGAGCGGCGCCGGTCAGAACGGGGCCGGCGGCGGCAGGCACGCGCGTGGAGTGCGGCTTCTTGCCAAACGCCCCAAGCCGCCGCCAGCCCAGCCGGCCGCGCCCTCTGCGGCTCCAAGACAGGGACGGCCAGGCTGCCAGCTGCGTACGGCCCCCGGGGGCTGACCAACGGGTGCCTGCCTGCCCGCTGCACAGCTCAGCATGTGGGCAGGCCACGAGCGCAGGCACGCACCGCCGCCGCCACCGCCTCCTTCTTCTCCACGTGCCGCTCGTCGGCGATCAGCGCCGTGGCCAGCCGGTCCAGCAGATGGTTCTGCTCCTCGGTGTCCATGCTGCCTGCGGGACACGGCGGCAGGCGCGAGCGAGCCGCCAATAAGCAAGCGGGAGTGAAGCGAGCATACGAGCAACAGGGAGGGGGATGGGCACGGGATCCGCCCTAGGCCCTGGCAGCAGGCGGCCGCGTGCCGCGGCCTGGCAGCGCAGGAGCGGGGTGGCCCCAGGCGCGGGGTCTCACCTGAGGAGAAGGCGCGCCATTCCTGCGGCGTCACATAGTACTTGAGCAGCGCCAGGTTGTCGCTGTTGGCCAGGTCGCCAATGTCGGTCACAAGGTCCTGCGAGCAGGCGGGGTGCGTGGCCCGGGTTGCAGGCGGCGGCGAGTGAGCAGGGGAGGGGGCAGCGACGACAGGCTCGGGGCGGGGCGCAGCAGGGGGGCCTCACGCCCCCTCGCCCTGCCCTGCTGTCCATCGCGCTGCCAGCAGCCCAGCGCCAGCCGCTGGCGCCCTGGGCAGCCCAGCTGGGCGCAGGCACACGCGCGCATGCGGGCCCGCCGGAGGACCTCTGGCCGGGGGTGGGCCGCACAAGCCGCACAAGCCAGCGCGGCGCGGCGCTTCCAGGCGGCGCGGCGCACCCTGATCGGCACCGCCTCTGCCTGGGGGTCAGCGGCGTCCCTGAGCGCATACTCAAACTGGGTGATGATGTCGTGCGGCGTGTCGAGAAGCTCCGCAGGCAGCGTGACCGACGCGTCCTCCACCTCCACCAACTCATTCCCCTCCTCCCCCTCCCGCCGCTGCTGCTGGCCGCGGCGCCAGGGCTGCCGCGCGCGGCGCTCGCGGTCGCCGCGCGGCGGCGGGCGGTCTGCCAGAAGCTGCGACATGGCGCCTGGCTGGCGCCCGGGCGCGCCGCGCCCGCCCTCGCCGCCAGGCTGCCGTGGCTGCCACCGCTGCGACTGCAGCCAGGCAGGGCGGCAGGAGAGATGTTGGTGTGGGCGCCAGCAGGACACCGTGCTTGGGCAGCATGTTGACTGGATGCTCAGCTGCTGTTAGCAGCATGCCAGGTCTGCTGAACCAGAGGGGAGCAGCAGGAGCCGTGCAGGCGGCGGCGCAACGGCGGCACCTCACCGCCAGCAATCCACCGTCCTCCCCGCGCTGCGAGCCCCTCACCATGCCTCCTGGGGCTCGAGGGCCGCTGCCTGGGGCGCGTGGTCCGCCATCGCCCCTCCCTGCTCCCCTGCCACGGCCGGCTGGCGCTGCTGGCGCGTCTGCAGCGCTGCTGAATTGCTGCACTGCTCCAGGGGCTGCGCGCTCTAGCTGCTGCACCCAGGGCAGCGCCCTCCTGCCCACCCTGCCTAGCTGCGAGGACATGGCGCCGCCCAGAGGTGGCAGGGGCCGAGCTGCAGTTCACGAAGAGATGGAAAGTGTTGATGTGCGTGCCAGCAACGCGATTCGTCCAGGGTTGTGGGCCCAGGCCGGCACTTCACGCGCAGCGCCCGTGGCGTCGCCGCCTCGCCCGCCGGTGCCCAAGCACCTCACTCCGGTGCAGGGCTCTGCTCTCCTGGCATCTCCAGTGACACACATATGGGGCTTTGCTGTTTGCATTACATTGGCCACCATCGCATCATGATGGTGGGTGCGTGTTATGCTGCATGGCAAATTGGGTTGTGTGTGTGTGGTGTGCGCACCGAGTGAGGACCCGGGTCAGAGGAAGAAGAGGGCTCGGGTGGGTACAGGCATTGCTGATACACAGTTGATAAACGCACATTCCTGTGGCTGCTGTGGGGTGGGGTCATGTCAGGCGGCGGGCGCCACGCGGGCACCCAGCCGCGTCAGGGTGGAGCTGCCGGGCCGTGCGGCCGCCCCTGGGCTGCCGACGGCACCAGCAGCCGCCTGGCCGCGCCGGGCAGGAGCCGCACCGAGGTCCAGCTGCTTCATGCCGCGGCCGCTGCTGCTGCCTGGGCTGGCGAGCAGCTTACAGGGGGGGCATGAGCGGGAAGCCCTCCTTCTTGCCCTGCTTGTTGATGAGGGACTTGTGCTGCAGGGCGGGGCAGGGGTGGGGGGAGGGCCAGGGTTTGGGAGCTGCCAGGCTGGGCACAGGTGCAATGATGACGGGCATCGGCCCGGCGCGCAAGGCAGCGTCGCCCTTCCCCGGCCACAGGTGCGCCAAACCGCTGCAAGACATCACGACGCTGCCACCGCTGGCCAGCGGGACGCGGCTGCCACCAGGCTGGGGGCCTCCCCCGCCAGCCCTCCAACTCACGATGTGGGGGATGACGCCGCCGCCCGCGATGGTGGCCTTGATCAGCGTGTCCAGCTCCTCATCACCGCGGATAGCAAGCTGGAGATGGCGGGGGGTGATACGCTTCACCTTGAGATCCTTGGAGGCGTTGCCAGCCAGCTCCAGCACCTGCAAACACAAGCGCGGCGGGCGTGAGCGGGACGAGCAAGAGCACTCGCAGCTGGAGGGGCCATCCCGAAGCGTGCCGCCTGCCTGTGCAGCCGTGCAGCTGTGGGGCCGGCCCCCAGCCAGTTGCCGCTGTGTTTTCCCTTCCCCCCACCCGGGCTAGGCGGCCGCCTTGGGCTGCCACCCAGCCATGGGTGGGTGCGGGCAGGCGCCCCCCCCAGCCAGCGGCGCTCCCCACCTCGGCGGTCAGGTACTCCAGGATGGCGGCGGTGTACACGGCGGCGGTGGCACCCACACGACCGTTGGCGGTGGCGCGGCCCTTGAGCAGACGGTGGATACGGCCCACGGGGAACTGCAGGCCGGCACGCGCCGAGCGGGAGATGGGCTTCTTCTTGTCGCCGCCAGCGCCCTTGATGCCGATGGTACCCTTGGCACCCTGCAGGCGGCAGCGGGGGCATGGGGGGTTGAGGAAGGCAGGCGGCGCCGCCGGGCAGCGGGGTTGCCCCAGCCCGAGCTCTCGGCAGCCCAGCTGGCTGGCCGTCGCGCGCAGCACCGCCGTTCAAGCGCCGCCCAGCTGTCGGGGGTGCCGGTCGCACTGCCACCCACTGCCCAGGCCGCTGTCTGCCCCTCCTGGCCCTCAGCCGCCGCCCAGCAGGTCCCAACTGCTCTGCCAGAGGCCCAGCAGCGCCGCCGAGTTTGAAAGAGCGACGGAGGTGCGGTGCTATCAGCCACCCCTAGCCTCCTCGCACCTTGCCGGACAGGCCCTTTGCACCTGCAGACACGCAGGCGGCAGCAGGGGTCAGCCGCTGGGCAGCAGGCAGGCGCTGGGGTGGGCTGGGCACCAGGCGAAACGGCGATCGGTCCCAGCCCCCAGTGATCGTGGCGCCCGCTCACCCTTGCCAGACATAGTTGCTTGTGTTGCTTGTCTGCAGGAGGGGCAGGGGCGGGGCGGGGAGCAGGAGGGTGGGAGGAGGGGCGAGGTGTTGAAGGGAGGGCGGCCTGGCGGCTGGCGGGCCTCGACCGCCCCGCGGCCGCCCAAACCAACACCAGACAACACGCCCGGGGCTGGGCAGCGCAGCGGCAGGGGCGGGAAGCAGCAATCGTGGGGCACCCCCGTTGTTAACAGCTAGTGCGAGGGCTGCGGGAGGCTGCAGCGGGCACCAAACGACGCAACAAAATATACTCGCCTGCAAACGGGTAGGTCGGCGGCGGAATAGTGGCACTGTTGCCGCAGAGGAGCCTCTTCTGCCGCCGTTTTTCCCGGTTTCCAACTGGGTCCGATGGCGGGTCCCGCCTGGCGCCTTCCACAGCGATCCTGGCATGCTTGCACCCCGGTTTATCTCGTCTTGAAGGACACTGGACCATTTTCAGGCGCCCAAAGAGGTCTCCGGGGCACCTCCCTCCTGCACCGTGCCGTGCCGGCCCGCCCTCTTCCGGGCTTGTTCATGCCACCTCTCGATCTTAAGCTGGTCTGTGGAGTCCCAGCAGTGGAAAACACAAGCCGTCGCCGCCTGTCCCGCACCCAAGGGTCGGGGAATGTCGTCGCCGCGACTGATCAGCGGCGGGTGACGCCGGCTTCATTGTGACCCAGATCAACCAAACGTGGCACTCGGACAGCACTTGGTCCCTTCGGTTGCGCACTCAGGCACCCCAGACGCACCCGGTGGCCGGCTGGTGCCGCCTGCCGCGGGCTGTCTGGGCCGTTGCTTTGCGGCGTAAAGCAACACCCGCAGGGCGGCGGCCGGGAGCCCATTCAGCCAGCCAGACAGCTGCCTGTGTCTGGGCTTCTGCCCTCTCACGTCACTGCCACTCCTCTGTTGTGCCAATACTGCTCCTGTTTTGAGAAGCGCAGCACTGAGCGTGCATGAGGGCACTGGCCGGGGGGGCCGCCTGGCGCCGCTCTTTTCACGTTGCCGCACAGCTGCCACCCTCATTCGACCCCAGCACGGAGCAGGCGCGTCTGATGCAAGTCCTGAACATCCGAATAGCTGCTCTGCAGTCTCTTAACAGCTGAGCCTGCATATATGTGAGTATTTTCCCGCTTTCCTGTCCCACCCCCAACTCCTCCTCAACGATGCTCGGCGACACCCTGGCCCGAAGGTTACCAGCAAGAATCAGAGCGAATGACCACCAAGCAAAATTGCAAGTAATAGCAGAAGGCAGAGTAAGGCCGGGCAGGGCCGGGCAGGGGGTAAGAGCACAAGGGGAGAAGCTACATGCATGCAATAGCAGGCAGGGGAGAAGGGCGCTGAGGATGATGCGGATGCACGCGCTGATGAACAAAGCAGTCAAACCTGTTGCACGTAATCACATCCCACAGAGGTACTGCATAGAGGTATACCAGCATCTGCCGGTGACGGGAACATAACAATGCTGCTGGCTGCCATTCGTTGTGTTGACTTCATCACAGTTGCTATCTGGGCTGACCCTGGGCAGCCGCAGCCGCCAGCCCGCCGCCAGCCCATGGGCAGCGGCAAACACGCCAGCCGTGGCTGATTGCAGCACCGCCAGTCACGTAGCCGTTGCAAGCTATCGGATTGGGGCCAGCAGTGCCTGCACACACCAGGCAGTAGCGCGGCGCAGCAATGTAAAGGACGGCGTGCAGCAGCGGCGGTGGGCAGCAAGCCTTGGTCAGCACCCAGCAGCATACCTTGTAGCCGGCGGCAAGCTTGAACCTCCAGCCCGGGGTCTGCGAGAAGTAGCGTTTTGTATAGTCTGCCTCTTTCACACGGCTGCTGCTCCTGGATGGCCGCCGCTCCAGCAGCACGCTGTCCTTCCCGCCGCTGCCGCCACTCGCGCCGCGGCCGAGTTTGGCTGCGGTGCTGGGCTCGCTGGCGTCGTGCGTCTTCTCCTCCGCGGAAGGGCAGCAATCCTCCACGCGCTGCTGCGCGTCAGCCTGAGCGCGAGCCATTCTCCCAGCGCGCCCTCAGTGCAGGATAGGCAGAGGACTGCAGTGGCCTCTGCAGGATCCGGTGGTGTCGTCACAGAAAAAAATGAGGAAGAGACGGATGTGCCAGCTGCAGATGGTCGCCGCCGCTGCCGGCAACCCCGGCACCTGGTCATGCCCACCGCGTGTTGTGCTTTTTTGCTGCGCCGCAAAGTTTCCAGGTGAGTAACTGACACAACTCAATTGCAACGTCCTCAGGGACTGGCATCGGAAGAGAAGAGCGCCCGCCTTCACAACCGACCGTTGCCACGTTGCCGCGGCCAGTGTGCTGCGGAAAGCACCAAATCATGCACTGCAGCACCAGCATATCAACCCTGCATATCGATTGGCTGCCAAGGTGGAGGGCAGCTCACACGGGGGGAAGGCTGCCCCACCCAGGTGCCGCTGCCTCGAGCAATGGCGGCGACGCGCTGAGATGCGCTGCGCCGCCTGCTGATCAGTGGATCGACTCCTCTCCTGCTCTACTACGCGTCGTCGCTGCAGTGCCCGATGGTTGCCCCGCAGCTTGCAGGCAGCAGCAGCCTGTTGAGGGCGCCGAGCGGCAGGCCCACATGCGCTTGTCGCTTTGTGGTTGTTGCTAGGGCTGGCAAGGGAAAGAAGGCAGATGTCAAGACGAGCAATATCAAGAAGGGCGCCAAGGCGGGCGCCAAGAGCTCCGCCAAGCAGGGCGGCGCCAAGGTCGAGCCGGGCAACGCCGCAGGCAAGCACAAGCACGCGCCCGCACTCCAGCCGAGGCCTTTCCCAAGCAACACACATACCCACCACACAATGCTGGAGGCACCTCCCTGCTCCCTGCTGCAGCTACCATGGCGGGCCTGGCCAGCCTGGGCGGCATCGTGGTGGCCCAAGAGGCAGCCACCGACCTGGCGGCGGCGGGAGCGGGAGCAGTGGCGGCGGCAGCAGGAGCAGCGGATGTGGCAGCCGACGTGGCTGCCGCCGCAGGCAGCGCCGCGGCCGCCGTCGATGTGGCCGCCGCGGCCCTGCCGGCTGTCACCGTGGCGGCGCCTGCTGTGGAGGCGGCAGCCAATGCCGCCGCCGCCGCCACGCTGCCAGCTGCGGCGGTGGCCGAGGCAGTTGTGACGCAGCTGCCTGCTGCACCCGCGGTGCCGGCCATTGCAGATGCCGCCATGGCAGCGCTGCCAGTTGCGGCGGCGGCCGAGGTGGCCAGCCAGCTCCCGGTGGCCGCGCCGGCAGTCGTCGCCACCACCTCGGCCGCGGCGCCGGCAGTGGTGGCGCAGCTCCCGACTGTCGCCCCTGCCGTCGTCGCCTCCACGTCAGCAGCAGCGCCAGCGGTGGTGGGGCAGCTTCCTGTGGAGGCAGTCGCGTCTGCCGCGCTGCCCGCTGCCACGGCGGCCGAGGCGGTGGTGGGCAAGCTGCCCGCCGCGGCTCCCGCGGCCGGCGACGTGGCGGCGCAGGTGACGCGGCTGCTGGCAGAGGCGCCTGCGGTGGCGGGGCAGTCTGCGGAGATGGCCAGCAAGACTGTGGGGACTGCGGTGGGCGAGGTGGAGGCCGCAACCACGGCAGTGCAAGAAATCGCGCAGGTGGGTGGCCGCTGGGCGGGCGCCCAACAGCAAGGAGTGGCGATGTAGTTGGTGGGTTGGGCGAGCCTGCATAGGCAGCCGAAGGGATGACAGCAGGGCGCACCAGCTGCTGCTGGCCAGGGCTCACCTGTGCTGCCCGCCTGCCGCCCGCGTGCCTGCCGCCAGGGCGGCCTGATGGAAGCCGAGCGTGTCGTCTCCGCTGCTGCCAGCATGGACACCGCTGTGCTGACAGCCAAGGTCGGCGTGGCGGCTGTGGCGGCCAAGTCTGCCTTCGACTTCCTCACCCATTCCTCTGGCCTGCTGGCAGCGGCTGGGGCGGTGGCGGTGGCGGCCTTTGTCGTGGTGCCACTGGCCAGGGCTGGAATGGAGGCGTCATCGGCAGCCCAGGGCTCGGCGGGTGCGCCGCCGCCGCATGTCGCCTGCCGCTGCGGCCGGCTGCACTGCTGTCGGCTGCGCTGTGGCTTGGTCGCCTGTGGGGATGGTACATGCAGCCGGTTGCCTCGTCCTCACCCCACACATGTGTGCTGCAGATGACAAGGCCGCTGCAGAGCCTTCGGCGGTGGCATCGGCGCTTGCGGATGCGGCAGCAGCGCCTGTGGATGCGGCTGCAGCCCAGGCCAGCACTCTGCCCCCGGGTCCCCAGTCAGCCAGCCCAGCCGAGGAGCAGGAGGTTGTGGCGCCAGTAGAGCTGGTTAACACAGGTGGGTCTGTGTGGTCTGTTTGGCTGGAATCCGGCCGAGTGTTGGGCTGAGTTTGGAAGAGGGCTGGGAGAGGGAGGGAGGAAGGGAGGGAGGGAACGATCCAGCGTGGCAGGGAAGAGCTGCAGTGCCATGAATTTGCTGTCTTGCTTGTGCTGTCTCCTTTCCACTGCAGCGGCTGATGGCGCTGCGGCTGGCCAACCCTGAGCTGCCAGGGTGGTCACTCAGCGGTGCGTGCAGGGCGCTTTAGCGCCTATGCATAACTTGTATTGTGCCAGGGATGGGAACACACGCATCGCCATCGCCATTTTCACGCTTGTTGTCGCCACACCTGTGTCAATGCGTCAATTGCTTTCTTGTACTTCCAGCAGATTTCATGCCTGATTGAATTTTGTTCCGAGAGGATCGCCAGCATCACACTGTGCTCGAATACTGCTGTTGTTTGAACAAGTTAAAGTCCTCCTCCAGTTGCGTGACACTGCTGGGGGGTGCAGCAGACAGTGCAAGCTTACAGGGACCCCTTCGATAAGCAAAGGGGTGATACAACGGCCGCCTGGGGAGGAGCCCCGCTGGGCTGCACAAAGCACTAGGTGCCTGCAGGCGGCGGCAGCGCTTGCCCGCCCTTTTTCCGCTTCCGCTTCTTGCCGTGTGCTGCTTCGCTGGTTCTCAGCAGGTCGCTCCGGTTGAAGGCGACCTGCCTGCTCGCCTCATGCTTGCCCTTGCCAAAGGCATTGCCACGTCCCTCCTCCTCCTCGCTGTCGTCATCCTCGTCAGCGCCGCCCCTGGCCTGCGCTGCCGCCCCCGCAGGCTGGTGCACCTGCTGCGGCCGGCGCGCCGCCTTGCCGTGACGCTGGCCGTGCTGCCCGCCAAAGCCGTGGCGCAGGGCTGCTTCCCGGCTGTGCTGATGCTGGCCGCTCTGCGCCTCCTCTGCTAGCCGCCGCTCCGTCGAGCGCTTCAGCTTGCTGCCCAGTCGCTGCTCCACGCCAGACGTCAGCGCAATCGCCTGCAGGGCACGTCGGTGAAGCAGGCCAAGCGACAGTGCAGAGCGAGAGGGCAGGTGGGAAAGATGGCCCTGGCCTGGGGCAAGAGTGCAGGAGCCACCGCGGTTTGCCTCGTGGAAGCCCAGCCCTGACGCACCTTGTGGTGGGGCAGGAACTTGGCCCCCAGCCCCAGCCCCTGCTGGCGTCCCATCTCAAACTCCGGGTTGAGGCCCTCCTTCTCCAGCACATTGTCCACGTCACCTACCCCCAGCCACCCCGCGACCTGCGGCCGCGAAGGCGGCGGCAGTGGCGTTGGCTTGGCAGCGCAAGCCGACACTGCCCTGGCAGCGTCTGCGAGTGGGAGCTGATGCAGGAACATACGGAGGCAGGCGAATATATCCAAAGGCAGCACAGACCGGGGCGCAGCAGGTCGGGTCCTTGTGCAGGCACTGCGTGCCGCCAGCCGCCGCACCGTGCGCAGCGCCTCGCCGCTGGCCACAATGTCCTCTTCGGCGCTGGGCTCTGTGGCCTTGGACATCGGCGCGACAATGCACCGGTTGCCCCCACCCCGCTATTCACCGTAGTCGCAGCAAAGACGCACTTCCAATCGCCGCAGGCACCGATACACAGCCTGCCGCCACCCCCACCCCACCACCGCAAGTTACAGTCAGAAAGTGGAGAGTGGGCGTCCAACTCTCGCCATTCGGTCGGGCCGGCCGACCAAGAAAGCACACGGCCAGGGCGCGAAAAAAGGAAACAGCTCGCCACCCGCTCTCCAGGCCACCACACTTGCTTGCACAGTGCCAGATCGGTTCTCAGACATGGAGGGAGGGCAGGAGGAGGTGCCAGGAGGGTATGTAGACCCACTTGTAGTCAGCTCCCTGGTGCACCTGGTCGACTCAAAGGGCCACGCTCTGCGCGCCGTCGATGGTCGCTTGGAATTTGGGAGCCGTGGGCCCGGCGGCAGCCCTGCAGCCGGCCCACGGCGGCGCGACGCCTGGGTGCTGCGGGCGGTGGCGGCGGGGCGATACACGCTGCAGCTGGCGGGCTGCGGCAAGTTCCTCACGGCTGCCTCTGGCGAGCTGAGGCTGGCTGACATGCCAGACAGCCTGCAGCTCTTCATGGATCTAGACAGACGTGAGTGGCGGCGGCCGCAGGGGGTTCAGCATCACAGGGCCAGGGTTGCCGGTACACCCGAGCACTGGACCCTCAACATGAAGGCCCTGCCATGCCTGCGGCACATGGGAGCCTGCCGCCAGCGACCTGCATGTGTCTGGGGGTGCATTGCCAGCCAGCTGCGCCCCCGTCCCGCCCCCCACCCTCACATGATTCAAACGCCGGCTTGCCCTGCCCTGCCCGCAGGCGTGGCGCTGCGGCTGGCAGGCAAGACGTGCCTGCAAGCCGGTCCCGGCGGCGCGGCGGTGGCGGGGCGGCTGCCGCTGGGCCGCGACCGAGCCTCCAAGCTGTTCCTGCTGGAGGAGGCAGGCCTGCCGCCGCACAGCCAGCAGGCCTGGCCGCTGCGCGCCGCGCTGCGCTGCGAGCACGACGGCGGCGGCTACCTGTCGGCCGCGGCCGGCGGCGCGCTGTGCGCCTCCGCGCCCGCCGTGTGCTGCCGCGAGGAGTTCCTGCTGACCCCCGGCGAGGCGGCGGCGCTGCGGGTGCAGGGCGGCGCGCTGGTGGCTCCCAGCTGCACCCTGTGGACTGCCGACGGCCGCCAGCTGCTGTCCTGGGACTCAGCCACAGGGCAGGTGGTGGTGCGGCGCCAGCACGCCGCCGCCGGCCGCGAGCGCTTCACCCTGCACCTGTCCCCCAGCGGCGACCTCGCCCTGCTGGCCGAGCAGCCGCAGGCGGCGGCGGCGGCGGCGGCGGCGGGCGCGGCGCGGGGCGAGGACGGCGGCGGCGGCGGCGACGGCGCGTGCCGCGCGCTGGCGCCCCTGGTCGTGCGCAACGGCGGCCTGGTGGCCGCGGACGGCGGCGGGCCAGGCAAGGCCAGCAGGCTGAGCCTGGAGCTGGCCAGCAGCAAGCCCACGCTGCTGCTCACCGCCCACGGCCACCTGCTGTCCGCCCGCAAGTCGCAGAGCCGGCCCGGCGGCGCCCTGCTGCCGCCGCCGCCGCCGCGCGGCGGCTCCGCCGCCGCCGCGTCGGCGGCCCTGGCCGCTGCGGCCTGGCTGCTGGAGCACGACGGGGACGCGGTGTACAGCCTGCGCCACGGCGCCAGCGGGCGCAGCCTGTACGTGGACGACCTGGGGGCGCCCTGCCTGGATGCACGCGGCGGCGCAATCGTGCACCCCGACGAGCGCCTGCTGTTCTGGGTGGAGCCGGCCTGGGCCGCGCTGCCAGGCTGCCAGCCCGCCGCGCCAGCTGGCGAGGCAGCCGGCGCCGGCGAGGCAGCCGGCGAGAAGGCGGCCGGCACGGCCGGGTTTGTGACGTCCGCCTGCGGCGGCACCTGCGGCGGCGGCGGCGGAGGGCCCACTGCGGCGGGGTTCAGCATCCGCTCGGTGCGGCGGGTGGGCGGGCGCCACCTGTACCTGTCTGTACTGCCCGACGGCCTGCTGACCACGGTCAACGCCCTGGACAGGCCCACCCGCTGGGAGCTCTTCTCGCCTGTGGATTACCAGGCAAGGCAGCAGCCTGTTCGCCCAGGACGGCAGTCGCAGCCGCTTGAGAGCCACTGCTGAGGGTGCATGGCCCGGCCTGAAGGGTGCTGGAGGCAGTGCACTAACAGTGTTTGTCTGCCGCCGCCGCTGCTGCCTACCTCCCCTGCAGACCCTCCTGCACAGCCCCCTCCACCTGCTCGACCGGCTGCCCTGCGCTGCCCCCGCGCCCACGCAACACCATCTGCCACCCGAGCGCCCGCGGCAGCCGGCGCCGGCGCTGCGCCGTGCGGCCAGCATGCAGGTGCTGAGCGGCGGCGGCAGCCCGGCGGCGGCGCCTGCCGCGTCGCTGGGCGGGCACAGCGGGCACAGCGTGCTGCCGCGGGCCCCCAGCCTGACCACCGTGCACGAGCACGCGGCAGACGGCGTGCCGGAGCAGCAGGCGCCTGCGGCGCAGCTCCAGCACCAGGCGGCGGCCAGCCCCGCGGGCACCCTTCGCCCCCCGCGGCGCTGCCACAGCGAGACGGCCCTGGCTGGCATGCAGCAGGGGCAGGGGCAGGTGCGCCCGCAGTGGCTGGCGCAGTTGCTGCACCAGCCGGTGCGGGCCGAGGGCTGGGGCCTGACCTCCGCCGCCTCCCTGCAAGACATTGCCTGCCGCCAGCTGTGCGCCACGCTGGTACGCCAGTACGGCGAGCAGCACGGCGGCAGGGGGCTGCCCCCGGGGCTGGTGCAGGCAGTGGAGGCTGAGCTCAGGTGCGACTGCCCCTGCCGCCCTGTGGGCCCGGCCCCGTGCGCACGGGCTCGCCCCCACGCGCGAGTGTGAATCAGCCCTTTGTCGCCCGCTGTCGGTGCCAGCTGCTGTCGCGTCGTCGGGCTCGCTCGCTCGCGCTTCCGCTCTGGCCGCCAGCTTGCCACGCCTGCTCCCCACCTGCCTGCCTGCCCGCCCCGCCTGCCTGCCTGCCCTGCCTGCCTGCCTGCAGCGGGCACCTACCGGAGGAGGTGGCTGCCCGCATCGGCCGCGAACTACGGCTGCTGGCTGAGCCGCCGCCGCCCACCAAGCTGTCCATGCACCAGCTGGGCAAGGCGGCGGCGGTGGCGGGCGGCGCCGCAGAGGCAGCTGCCAAGCAGCTGGTGCCGGGCTGGGCGGTGCCGCACCTGCAGGACCTGCAGGGCGGCGAGGATGCGGTAGCCGCCGCCGCGCTGCTGGACTGGCAGCCCACAGAGGTGCGCACGTGCTGTGCTGTGCTGTGCTGCGCTGTGATGTGCTGTGCTATGCCGTGCTGTGCTGCGCCGTGTGTTTGTTTCCAGGGTGCTGCCCCTCCCTCCTCCACCATCCACCGCCCGCCCGGTGGCAACCCGTGCCCGCTCGCCCGTTCAATTCTGCGCTGATCAATTCTGCGCTGCCGCCCGCAGGCCTACCTGTGCTGCGGCTGCCGCGGCGCCAGCGGGGCGCTGCTGCCTCTCGACCCTTATGTCAACCCCTCCCACCACCTCTTCCTGCACGCCATGGAGCGCCGCGCCCGTGGCGGCGGCCGCGTGCGCCTGCGCGCGCGGCGGCGCCTGGACCGAGAGGACCCCTGGCTGGTGGCCCTCAAGACCGGCAAGCTGGCGCTGCTGAGCTGGGCGATCAGCAAGACGCTGCTGGCCGTGTTCAGCACGCCCGGCGGCGCCAGGCCGCGGCGCTGAAGAGCCGCTGCGCCGACGGAGCCGAGGGCGAGCGGCCAGCCTTCCCACAATCGGGGCTGGTCGAGCCCCGCTGTCATTGTACCACTACACCACCTGTATCCCGAGTCCCGGGCGCCTGTACCGCCTGTACGCCTGTATGCGACCACGTGATTCGCGTCAACACCTCTGCCTCCTGCACTTCCTGAGATGCGAACCCCCCATTCCCGACCTGCTGCATACAAACACCGCTGAACCCCACTTGGTGGAAAGGGGTGGCCCCATCCCGCCCCCACCCATTGTACGACTAGCGCCTTTCATTCCGTCTCTCCATTCCCTCTCACTGCAAACTGACCGATTCTTACCTTGCCCGCCTCGGAGCAACTTGTGTATTTGTACTACTGTGTGTTGTATGGGGAACTGACCGCAACCGGGGTCTGCGTTGCGCTTTACAATTGCATTTTTTACTGTGGCTGTGTGAACAACCCAAATACAAAACAGCTGACAGCCGCGCCAGGCAGGGGAGATACAGAGGTAGGTACAGAAGCCGCCGGCTGGGCATGGGCCAGGCAGGCGGTTGGCACAGACGTGGGAATGATGCACGTCTGGCGCGCCTGCGGCCCCAACGCGCGGCACCAGGTGGCAGCAAGACCCCCGGCGACCAACATCAGATGACCTTTGCCTCGTTCCGCAGCTTGTCCACCAGCTCCGCCGCCGACCCCAGGATCACCCCGCCCTTGCGCTTGGCGGGCTCCTCCACCCGCAGCGTCTGCAGCCGCGGCGACACATCCACGCCCAGCTCCTGCACACAGGGAGACATGGGGCAGCGAGAGTGAGGCATGGCGGCAGGATTGGCTGCCCTGCCAGCCAGCCTACCCACCCTGCTGCCCTGTGAGCCCTCCCCTCCTGCGCCACCGACTCTCATCCCCCACAGCACGCCTCCACCCCTCCCCTCCCCACCCCCCACCCCACCACCTGCGGCGAGGTGGTTGCCAGCGGCTTCTTCTTGGCCTTCATGATGTTGGGCAGCGTGGCGTAGCGCGGCTCGTTCAGCCGCAGGTCGGCGGTCACCACCGCCGGCAGCGACACCCGCAGCTGCAGGCAGGCAGGGCGGGCCAGGCGGGCGGGCACGGGCCGTGAGGTGAGGTGCAGCATCGGCGCCAGGCTGGGGACGCAAAGCGACCGACAGCAAGAGGTGCGTCGGCCCCTCGCCCACGCCCTGCACCAGCCGTGTGCAGCTTCGCAGCTTCACACACCGTCTCCAGGCCGCCATCCACCTCCCGCGTCACCGTCGCCTTGCCCGCCGACGCATCCAGCACCAGCTTGGAGGCAAAGGTTGCTTGCGGCCAGCCCAGCAGCGCAGACAGCATCTGCCCCGTCTGCACGACAGCAGCAGCACAGCCACGCGGCACCAAAGGGGGACATGGCCAGGTCATGGCAGCCTGCTTTGACGCTATCAGCCACCAACACGCTGCATGCACCAGCCAGGGGTTGCGCGCACCAACCTGGTTGCTATCGTCGTCAATGGCCTGCTTGCCTAGCAGCACCAGCCCCGGCTGCTCTTGCCGCGCCACCGCCGCCAGCAGCTTGGCAACCGCCAGCGGCTGCACCTGCAGGTCAAGGCAGCGGCAGCAGGAGGGAGCAGGCCAATCGGCGCACCCCATTTTGGCGGGCAACCACTCAGCGCCCTCTCCGACACCAGCACAACACGTGCCGCTGCAGCAGCAGCCATGCAACCTCCTCCCCCTCCCCCTCTCTCTCTCCCGCTCTCTCTTGCCTCCTCATCCGTCTGCACGTGCACCGCTCGGTCTGCTCCCATGGCCATGGCTGTGCGGAGCGTCTCTGCCGCCTGCTTGGGCCCGATGCTCACCACCACCACCTCCTCAGCCAGCTTGGCCTCCTTGAGCCGGGTGGCCTCCTCCACCGCAATCTGGGGCGCAGAGGGGACGGTTGGGGGCTGGGATAGGGGCGGGAAGCGGCTGGGGAGGAGCAGACAAGGAGGCGGGGCAAGGAGCAGCAATACAATGTGGGCGGCTGTTTGCATGATCGCTGCCCTACTGTAAGCCCACCGTACCTCGCAGAATGGGTTCATCGACATCTTGACATTGGTGAGATCCACCCCTGACTGCAAAGTGGGCGGTGCAAACATGCGGCGGGCGCTGGAACGAAGTGGCGGCGGCGGTGGCGTGAGCCATGCAGAGGCGGAGGCAAATGGCTGTCTGCCAGGCCGCCTACGGTGCACCAGCACAAGCAGTTAACGCAGCGAGCTAAGGCAGAGGGAGCCAGCGATCAGTTTGGGCGGGTGTCGGGCGGCGAGTTGGCGGGCTTTGGGCAGCACGTCAACATCGCACCTTGTCAGGCTTGACTCTCACTCGTGCCTGGTAGTCCAAAACGCGCTTCACCGCAACCAGCACCCGACCCGCCATCTTCTGGCGCTCTGGCAGGCCCTCAAATACCTCTGATGATCAAATACCTCTAATGATCACCAGTGAATCAGTTGAAAGCAGGAAACAAATCAGGAGCAGGCTGAGATGTTGCTCCATGAAGGGGCCTGCCTGGGCGGCGGCACAGCGCATTCATTCAATGGAGGCAAGTTGCCCTCCATTGGTTCGCACACGCATCAAACCGGCAGGTGCTTGTGAGACAGCCAGATCCTCACTTCCAGCAGTCAGACCGTCTGGCTGCCGCCGCTGTCGCCGACGAGGCCCGCCCGCTGCCGTGCGCGGCGAGGCGCCAGCCAGATACTGCGCCGCCTCCTGCATGCCATTTGGAGTCAGGTGGACAAGTCACAAGCTTCCAATGAGAGGGAAACAATGCCGGCAATGCATCCTTGGAAGGCAGGCTGTGTCCTGTTTGGCGGAGGGGCGGCGGCGGGCCGGTGGCTCGCGGTACACGTACTTCCACGCATTGGAGGAGCCTTTAGCGAAGCGACGAATAACCCGTCCCACCTGTCCGCAGCGTCTTCACACCCACAGACATCTTCTCAGCCCCCAGTGGCGTGGAAAGCCGGCTCCTTTGTGGTGACCAAGTCCAGCAGTATGGCCGAGCAGCAGCGTGGCACACAGGCCGTCAAGGTGCGATTCGGGAAGCCGATGTGCGACCTGGCCCACTGCATGCGACGCGGTTGGCATGGGCGCGGCGGCGCTGCCTGAACCCGCTCCAACCAGCCCGCCTCCCCTGCCCCGCTGCCCCGCAGGTCGGCCTGGCCCAGATGCTCAAGGTGCGCGGCGCTGTGGCTGGAGTGTGGGCCGCCGCCGCCGCCAGCCTCCGGACTCGGCCACTGCGCTGCAGCACGCAAGGCCAGCGCCCCGCCAATTGCACCCTAAACCCTTGCTGCTGCCTAAACCCTTGCTGCTGCCCTGCAGGGCGGCGTCATCATGGATGTCGTGACCCCCGAGGAGGCGCGGATCGCAGAGGAGGCGGGCGCGGTGGCGGTGATGGCGCTGGAGCGCGTGCCGGCAGACATCCGCCGGAACGGCGGCGTGGCGCGCATGAGCGACCCGCAGGTGCGCCTCCGCAGGCCGGGCAGCTGGCGCCTGGGCAGCTGCTGCTGTGCGTCTGGCGCGGCTGCAGAGGCCGAGTTTGACAAGGGTGCTGGGGTGGGGGTGGCTGCAGCTGCTGCTGGCCCTAGGTCGTTGCCACCCAGTGCTGAGCCGGCTGGCCTGCCCGGCAGGCAGCCGCGGTGGGGTGCCGGCCTCCAGCGGACCGCGCAGCGGGCGGCGCTCGAGTGGCAAGCCTCCCTTCCGCACAAGCCCACTGTTCCGGCCCACCTGTCTGTGCTCCTTCCCTTCACCCTCCCCCTCCGTGCCCGCCCTCCCGCTCCCCGCCGGGCAGATGATCAAGGCCATCAAGGCTGCGGTGACCATCCCCGTGATGGCCAAGGCGCGCATTGGCCACTTTGTGGAGGCCCAGATTCTGGAGGCAGTGGGCATCGACTACATTGACGAGAGCGAGGTGCGTGTGTATGTGTGTGTGTGTGTGTGTGTGTGTGTGTGTGTGTGTGTGTGTGTGTGTGTGTGTGCGCGCACGTGTGTGCGTGTGATGCGCGTGTGTGTGTGATGTGCGTGCTTGTCCGTGGCTGGTGTGCTGGTGGTTGCCAGGGGCCGTTGCTGTGCGGTCGTGACTGGTGGTGGTGGTGGTGGTGCAGCGTGTGCGAGGGAGCGTGCGTATGGTGGTGTGGCGATCTTTCCCGGCCTGACGTGCCCCAACCCTGCCGCCCAGCCGCCCCCGCCCCTCAGGTGCTGACCCCCGCCGACGACGTGCACCACATCAACAAGCACGCCTTCAAGGTGCCCTTTGTGTGCGGGTGCCGCGACCTGGGCGAGGCGCTGCGGCGCATCGCCGAGGGGGCAGCCATGATCCGCACCAAGGTGAGGGGGGGGCGGGTGTGGGTTTCTTTGGGTGGAGGACGTATCTGTGTGTACAAGGACGCATGTGTGGATGGTGTGCGCGCGCGTGTGTGTGTGGCAAGTTGCTGGCAAGGCTGCTGGAGCGCGCGGAGCGGCGTCGGCGGAGGCGCCTGCCTGGGCGCCCTCCCTTGCACCGCGCCGAGCCGGGCCGCGCGCCGCCCCTGCCTGCAGGGCGAGGCGGGCACCGGCAACGTGGTGGAGGCTGTGCGCCACGCACGGGCGGTGCAGGGCGCCATCCGCCAGCTGCAGACCATGGACGACGACGAGCTGTATGTGTACGCCAAGGTGGGTGTACGGTGTACGGGCCGCGCTTTCTTCCCCCTTTCCTTTGTTTCTTTTAGAAAGGGAGAAGGAGGAGCAGCCAGGGCGCGCGTGTGTGGGTGGGAGTGGTGGTCTGGGGTGGGTAAGGGGTGGTGGGGCAGCACCCTCCAAGGGTGCGACCAGCAGGTCGGGTGCAGCCCCCAGGCGTGTGTGTCCCCCGCCTGCCTCCAGCTCAACCCCCGCCCCCTGCCTCCCTCGCTCCCTCTTCCCCACCGCCGCCACCACACCCACCCACAAGCAGGAGCTGCGCGCCCCCGTGGAGCTGGTGCGCCAGACCAAGGCGCTCGGCCGCCTGCCGGTGGTCAACTTTGCGGCCGGCGGCGTGGCCACCCCCGCCGACGCGGCGCTGATGATGCAGCTGGGCATGGACGGCGTGTTTGTGGGCAGCGGCATCTTCAAGAGCGGCGACCCCGCCAAGCGCGCCCGCGCCATCGTGCAGGTGCGCGCCGCCGGCGGACTGGCCTGGGGGCCTGGGCCACGGAACGGCTGGCTTGGGCAGCTGGCTGGCTGGGTGTGCGAGGGAGGGGCTGCTGTGGCTGCCGTGCTTTCCCTGCCCGCCCTGCACAATGCAGCCGCGCCCCGGCCCCACCCCACCCCACCCCCTGCCCTCCTCTCCCCTCTGCCTCCAGGCGGTGACCCACTACAACGACCCCGCCATTGTGGCCGAGGTCAGCTGCGACCTGGGGGAGCCCATGGTGGGCATCGATGTGCGGGAGAAGGGGTTCACCTCGTACGCGCACCGCTCCGAGTAGGGCGCCCGGCAGCCGCAGCCAGACCCCAGGCTGGGACGGCAGGCCGGCAACGGCAGGGTGGTGGCCGCCTCCTCCCCGTGAGGCAAGGAGGCAGCCAGCCCAAAACCCAGCGGCAGCCGCCACCAGCCCCTGGGCCGCAAAGGCGTAAGGTCGCCGCCACCTACGGCCTGCCTGCAATGCCAGCGCCGCGTCCCGCTGCTGCCTGCCCCGCCGGGAGCGCCACACGCCACGCTTCCCCCCTCTCATCCACTTTCATTCTTTCTTATTCCAGCGCCCTTCTTGACACACCCCAGTCCGCCTCTTTTTTCCCTGGGCTGGGACTCGGCACGTCCCCGGGCCCGCCACGCTACCTACTGCAACACTGACCCATAGCTGCTGTGAACAGTAGCACCAATCCTCCCTGAGGGGGAATGTCGGCACCTGTGCGCTGGGCGGCAGCGCATCTAGAGGACGGCACCACAGCGGGTGGCATGCTACATGCTACGATACGATACACAAAAGGGCTGACATGTACGCTGGGACTGGGATTGGAGGTATAATGGCGTGGCAAAGCAATGCTGTCAAAATGCAACGAATGGGCCGCACTTGCTGCCGCGGCGGCAGTAGAGCGGCAGGCACAGACGGTGAGTTGGGCCTCATGCGCACACGTGGGCCTGCCTCCTGGGGACTGCTGGGCGTTGCAGGTTGCCAGGCCGGGTCTCGGGCTGCCAGGTGAGCAGCTCTGATGGTGGCAAAGGCCCCCCCCGCGGATGCGGCCCAGCCCCTCAGTACACGCCTGCCACCAGGCGCAGGATGTCTGTCGGCGTGATGACGGCCTGCACGCGCGGCGCCTCGTCGCTGTCCACCACATAAACGCGGTGGATGTGCTCGCCCACAATCTGGGGCAGGCGGTGGGGGAGGCGCAAGGGGCATGGGGTGCTGGGCTGGGCGCGCCATACACTCACATACTGAGAGCCCCTCCCATCCCTTGGTTCATCCACACCTTGACAGCCCCACCCCGTCCCTCCCCTGCTCAGCTGAACATGCGCTGCCCACTCCTCACATTACCCACAGTACCACCCGCAGTACCACCCAGCACACACACACAAACACACGCGCGCGCACGCACGCGTGCACGCATACCTTCTGCAGCAGCTGCGCCAGCGTGGTGTCCCTGCGGGCCGTGAACAGCTGGATGTCGCCCTTGGCGGGCCCGCCCGAGCGGTTGGCCGAGGCGAAGAAGGGGTGGCGCGCGTGCTCGCTGGTGGTGGCGCTGTACCCCAGGTACGCGGTACCGTGCTGCACAGCCAAAAACTCGGCCACGGGCAGCGCCAGCGCGCCAAACTGCTCCGCGGTGATGGCCCTGCGGCGGGCAGCGGGGGGCGGTGCAGAGGTGCGCTTGCGGGGGTGGGTTTGCGGGGCGCGGCGTGACGGCGGAGGCAGCTCAGCACTGTGCTGGTTTTGTTGCTGTGCGACTGAGCTGGTGGCTAGTGGCACGCGGGGAGCGCGCCAGCTGCAGCGCAGCCGCACTGTGTGGCCGCCGTGGGCCCTCCCCCACCCCAACCTTGCCTACCTGATGTCTGAGATGGACAGGTTGGCGATCAGCTCGCCGCTGTCAGTCACCACCGGGGCGCCAGACACCTGAGGGTGCGTGTGCCAGCCACCCACTCAGCAGCACCGCAGGAGAAGTTTGTGGCAGGAGCTGAGGTGCAGGTCCGCTCACAATCAGACGCAGCCAAGGAACACATCCCATGAAGCCGCACTCACTCACCTGCTGAGCTGCGAACTGTGCGTAGGCCAGCAGGGCGGGCAGGTGTGGGTTCACAGACAGCACCGGCGGCTTGCCTGCAGCGGCAGGGAGGTGGCGTGGGGCACACACAGGTGGGATGCCATGCTGGGGTGCTGTGTACATCGGCAGATTCCACGCGAGCGTGCACACCGGCAGCACGTCATGGAGTCGTTGGAGGCAGGGGCAAGAGACTGGAGCAGGGCTGGCCAATCCGCAGGCCTTGATCCCTGCGGTGCGCCTGTTCCCCGCTTCCCCTTACCCCCACCAACCTGTCAGCATGCCAAGCTCCTCCAAGCTCTGGTTGGCCACCGGGCCCAGCTCATCCACGCGGGACAGCAGGAAGCGCATCACATCTGTCTGGCTGACGATGTTTGTGATCTCGCCGTGCGCCTCAAACACCGCCAGCCGGTGCACCACCTGCAAAGGGCACCGGAAGGGCACTGCAACAAGTTGGGCTTGGGGGCAGCCTGCTTCCAGGCTCGCTCGCAGCAAGCCCCAGCCCAGCAGCAGCAGCCAGCCCGAGCGCGTGCCTTGGTCTCGCCGTCCACGGGCCGCAGGAAGAGGTTGCGGATGGCGTCCAGCAACGAGGTGGTGCCGCCCTCAGCCTGGTACACCAGCCCGCGGTCCTCCACGCCTGCAGCGGCACCCCCAGGAGGCCAGGCAGTGTGCACGCGCGCCGCGCAACAGCAGCCAGCTGAGCCCCCAGCGTCCTCTCCTGCCCCCGCATTGCCCCAGCCCCATCCACCACCACCCTCCGCTCCCACGGGCGCCACCACGACGCACCAGCAGCAAAGCGGAGCTGCCACCCACCCCTGATTGTGACCAGCAGCCGGTCGCTGAACACCGGCCCTTCCTTTTCTAGCAGAGTCATGAGCTTCAGCATCTGGGTGGGCAGCTCGTGCCCCGCCTCCTGCAGGTCTGCAGCCAGCGCCCCGCCACACAGGCATTGTTCGACATCTGGGCCGCCCAGGAGCCGTTGTAGGGCTGGTGGCTCTTCACCTGCTAACTGCAAGCGGCCCATGGCATTCACCCACTGACGTGCAGGCAAGCGCCCCAGCCAGCGGGTTGCAGGGCTGGCCCCGCGGGCACGGCTCACGCTGCAGGAAGCCGCGCAACACATCGGCCACGTCGATCCAGCCCAGCAGCTGTGGGCTCATCGATCCTCCCTGCACCTCCTCTATGTCTGGCGAGATGACCTGCAGGGTTGGAGGAGCAGGGGGATGACGTGCAGCTGCGAGGGTGGCCGTGTGTCGGTTCGGCGAGTCCGCAGGAGCGCGGCTGCAGCGGCGGTGGTGCCCCACCCACCATTGGAGCACTAAGGATGCCGTTCTTCGCTAGCGTCTTCAGGGCGTCGCCTATCGTCTGATTGTGCTCCAGCAGCACGATCTTCTGCCCCGTCTTGCACACATCCGAGACCTTTGTGTTTGACAGCAGGCGCTGCGCCCCAGCCCATCGCCCATCCATCTCCGTGTCTGACATTGCTATTCCGAGACGCCGGGAGCAGAGCAGGCTTGGGTTGGTCTTCTGCGCTTCCGGAGTATGGCGTATCAGTGTCGGCGGGTGTTCTGTGCTCTGGTGGAGTGAACTGAGAAGTGATCTGCAGCGCTAAAGCGTTCAGACGGGTTCTTTGTGTGTTTCTGATGCATGCTGACTTGGCGGCGGGCGGCACCAATGGCGACGCTCACGGGGCCATGTTGTTCATGGGGTAAGTCCGTCACCCCCCATTTAACTACATCCAGAGTGTCCGGCTGTCAGCCGATTTGCTAAGCCAGGCAGGTGGCAGTGCTCAGTCGCTTCATGCAGTGGAGACGGTGAGCTGCTCGCTCCGTGGCGACAGTGCGGGGCCACAATGTAGCAAGAATGATGATATTTTGGAGCCGGATTACGTTCACCGCGTGTGAAATTGGAATTGGCCATGACTCAAGGCACACCGCTGCCCGTGAAGCTTGAAGTAAGCGGACTGGCAACGGCCGGCGCGGCCGCGGCGGGACAGCAGGCGGGTACCTCGCCCAAGACTCACCAGCATTCACTTTTACCCGCCATCTCCCTGCGCCTCTACAACCCCAGTCACCATGGAGACGCTGCGCAAGCCCAAACACGGGCACAAGAAGCCGCACAAGAAGTTTGCGGCGGGCCTCAGCCTGGACAAGTTCAGCAAGCTGAAGAAATCCTCTTACGACAAGCGTGCCAAGCAGGAGAAAGAGCGCGCGCTCAACGCCGCCAAAGTGAACAAGCTCAAGAAGCTGAAACAGCGGCTGGGGGACAAGATAGAGCCCAAGTTCAAGCTGTCACAGGTGCCTACGCGCCCTGCGTCATTGGCTGGAACCGGCACCGCTTGCATGCTGCATCCCGCTGCCGCCGCCGCCGCCGCCGCCGCTGATTCGCTGCCAGCTGCCACGCTCTGCCCCTCTGCAGGATCCATACTCGGATGAGGAGCATCCACCAGCAGCACAGCGGCAGCAGCAGCAGCAGCAGCAGCAGCAGCCAGTGCAGGAAGACCAGGCGGGCGAGCAGCCAGGCGCAGGCGGGGAGCGGCAGCACACCAGCAGTGCCCCATCCCAGCAACCGCAGCGGCAGCAGCAGCAGAAGGAGCAGCCGGGTGCTGGCCGCGGCGGACCAGGTGGCCGAGGTGGTGGCCGAGGCGGTGGGGTCGGGCGCGGCGGGCGGGGTGAGGGCAGGAAGCACAAGCCGCTGTCGCATGTGCAGCGCATTGCAGCCGAGGTGCAGGCCGACAAGGTGGGGCTGCCTGCTGCCCAGCTGCAAAGCCGCGTCGTGCTGCCTGCTGGCTGACAGCTGCCAGCTCCGGTGTCCACGCCTGCTGCTGCCACGCTCACATGGTCCCGCCCACCCCTCCGCGCACCTGCCTCACCCCTGCCTGCTGCCGCAGGAGGCCAAGCAGCGGGAGCGGGAGGAGCAGCAGCGCGTGGCGGAGGAGCGGCGCGCCAAGTTGGCGGCAGACGCCAAGCAGCGCGCCGCCAGGTCCAAGCTGCTGTACAAGAAGACCAGCCACGGGCAGCCGGTGATGAAGTACCGGGTGGAGAAGATGCTCGCGCAGCTGCAGCAGTGAGGGTGGAGGGCTGAATGCGGCAGCAGCAACAGCAGCAGCAGGAGTGTGCGCAATGCACTGCAGCCGCTTGGGTGCAATGATGCACCGCCTGCCCTGCCACCCAGCC
>NW_005435087.1:2060711-2069028 GCF_000147415.1 Chlorella variabilis | reverse complement strand
GGGGGGGGGGGGGCGAAGCCCTGCGGCTTCGTGCTGCCAGGTAGGAAGCACTTCGTCACCGCAGAGGCAGAACACGTGCAGGCCAGGTGGCGGTGGCTGTCATGCTGTGGCAAGAGCCTTGGCCGCCTGCTGCAAGCCATCAGTGGCTGGGGCCGCCTTGGGCTGCTTGGGGATGAGGCCCACGTTTTCCAGGATGGCGACTGCAGGGGGCGGCGGGCAGGGGCCAGGGAGGGGTGACGGCTGTCAGCGGCAGCTTGCTTCCCTGCTCGCTGCACGCCAGCCCTGTAACTGCAAAAAAGGGGCTTGCCCGCACCCAGGAACCGGCGCAGCACGGCGCCAGCCAAGGGCCTCACCCGCCGACCGCTCCAGGTTGAGCGTGTACATGTGCACCCCGGGCGCGCCGCTGGCGAGCAGCCGCTGGCACATCATGGTGCCCAGGCTGATCCCGTACGCCTGCGGTGCAGGGGTCGGGCAGCAGGCGTCGCTTTTTTGCTCTTTCTCAAGCCGGCAGCGCCCCTCCAGTCCCTCTCTCGACACAAGCACAGCAGCCGGCCCCGCCCCGCCCCCTCCCCCGCGCCTTGACCGCCTCGTCGCTGCCCTTGATGGTCTCCAGCGTGTCGGCAATGTGCTGCGGCACGGCCGTCTTGCAGAAGGAGGTCATGCGCTTGAAGCCGCCGTAGGTCATGATGGGCATCACGCCGGGCAGGATGGGGGCGGTGATGCCCACAGACCTGCGCCGGAGGAGGTTGGGTGCAGGGCAGCGCAAGTCGGGCACAGGCGAATCCTGCACTCTTCCTGCTTGCTTCCTCGTGTGGCGCCCAGGGGCGCCCCCAGCCCGCAGCCGCAGCTGAGGGCCCCTCCAGCGCTGCCGCCGCGCCGCCGCTGCCGCGCGTGCCCGCCCGCTCACCGGCAGTCCTTGACAAACTGCAGGTAGCGGTCGCAGTCGTAGAACAGCTGCGTGACCACAAAGTCCGCGCCCGCCTCCATCTGCAGCCGGCGCGGCGCGCGGCGCACCACGGCGCGTCAGCCGGCAGGCCAGCCGGCAGCGGCAGCCGTCCGGGAGCTGCGAGAGGCAGCCGGGCAGGCGCATGCCGCGAAAGACCCACCCCCCGTGCATCTGCCGCCACCTTCCACGCTGCAAAACACACAGGCCAGGCGCATGCCGCCATAGACACCCACCCACCCACACGCACACGCACCCACCCACACTCAACACCCACACACTCACCAACACCCACACACGCACACGCACCTTCTGCTTCAGGTACTCGATGTCCGCCCAGTAGTTCTTCCTCATCTGCCTCTCATCCTCTACAATCACGTCGGGGTGCGCCTCGGGGTAGCCGCTCACGCCGATGCCGAAGAAGTCGCCGTGCTCGGCGCTGCGGGGGGGAGGCAGGGTGCAAGGAAGGTTGGTGGGGGGTCGAGTGTGTGGCACGGTGTGTGTTTTCGGTGCCACCATGCTGTCCACGCCGCGGCAGCAGCCCAGCAGGCGTGCCCCGGCCCATCCCAGGCCAGGCGAGCCCGGAGCCCAGCCCAGCCCCAGCGCAGACGCCCCCAAACCCACCGGATGTACTTGACGAGGTCGAGTGCGCAGGAGAAGCCTCCCTCCACCACTTCAAAGTGGTCCTGGCCCTTGGGAGGGTCGCCGCGCAGCGCCAGGATGTTGGTGATGCCATACTCCTTGGCCTGCGGTACATTGCGGTACGGTACAGCACGGTACGGGAGGCATGCAGCAGGGAGGGTGCAGGCGGCGGCGGCGGGGCAATCAGGCAGGCCGCCGTCCTTCGCTCCATCATGCCGCCGCCGCCGCTCACCTTGGTCAGCGCCTCCTTCAGCTTCTCCACAGGCATGTTGGTGCAGGTGAGGTGCATCATGGTCTCCACGCCCACCTGCGCATTACACACGCGCACACACGTGCACATGGCCATCGCATGGCTGCCACTAGAGAAGAAGCCCAGGGTTGTGCACATGCTCTTCCCATTGACGCATGCAGCTGGTGCAGATGAGGCAGCGGCGATGGGCACAGTGTGCTGCTGGCAGCCGGGCAGGGGACGAGCTCGTGTGGTGGCAGTGGAGGATGCGTAGAGGTGGCCACCGGCGGTGCTGGCAGCCTGGCTGCGGGTGCTGCCCAGCACCCCATGGGCACGCACCTCCTGCTGCATGCTGCGCGCCACGTCCAGCGTGACCTCCGCGGTGGAGCCGCCTGCGCCCCAGGTGATGTCACAGAAGCAGGGGCCCAGCGCCGCCATGCGCATCTGCCGCTCCTTGAGGTTGTGCACGCCCTCGTCAGTCTTGGGTGGGAAGTACTCAAAGCTGAAGAAGGATTTGCCCTCCGCAATCTTCCCATTCAGCTTGTCAATGATCTTCGTCATGGCTGCCTGCCTGCCCTACGGTGCTTGGCTGCGGCAGGAGGCGGCAGGCTGCGGCAGCGGCGTGAGCGGCGTCTGGCGAGGTGGATGCTGGCAATTCGGGGGGCTCTGCCGCTGCTGCCTGGTCATTCCCGGGGCGGCCCTTCCTCTGACTAGCCAGCAAGCCTGCCAGTGCGCCCGATGGCCCGGCTCGCAACACACAAGCTATGCTCAGGCCACCTTGTACTCGGATGCCCTCCGCACCTTACGATGATCTGTTTTCGGTGCAGCGGGCCAATTGGGAGTCCCGGTGCAGCGCAATGGCTGGGGATGAGTGCGGGGGTCGCGGTGGCGAACAGGCAGTGGCGTTTCACCTTTCCACAGCCGCAGACCAACCCGACCGCTCCAACAACCAGCGGCCGAATCGGGCCGGCAAACACAGGAAAACCCATGCAGCTGAGTTTTCTTTTGTGGAAAAGGCACCATTTTATGCTCACTGAGGCCCGCGCCCCTGGCCATTGCCACGATGACTCCCGTCTTGTCGATGGGCGCGGCGCAAGCGTCATCCTGCGCTGCCCATCCGCAGTTTGCACCCTGTCCGCCTGCCCCAGCTCGGGCCCCGTCTGCCGCAGCTGGTAGGAGGAGCAGGCGAACACAGGGAGCAGCGATCAGGCCCCGCAGAGCCTTGCAGCAGGTGGCACCAGCAGCGACGGCGGCCGATGCTGGTGGCGGCGGCTGCGCCAGCAGCGGCAGGGTAGGCAGCAGCCTGCAGGCGGGCACCACGATCTTCACAGGAAGCAGCAATGGCAGTGCAGCGCAGCGAGCCACGCAGCCCCAGGCTACCGTGCCGCCGCCAGAGCTGCTGCCCAGCCATCTGGCGGTCATCATGGTGGGTGGCTGCAGGCTCATTTTGTTCCCGTGGGTTAACGGGCTATTCTGAGGAGCACGCACCTAAATGCACCACCTCACGACGTCACGCGCTGGGGATGCAGGATGGGAACAGCCGCTGGGCGGCCGCCCGCAAGCGCCCAGCCGCCTTTGGCTACCAGCAGGGCGTCGAGGCGCTGCGGTCTGTTGTGCGGTGCTGCCACAGCTGGCGCGTGCCCTGCCTGACGGTGAGCCAGGGCCCCAGTCAGCCAGCCTGCCAGCTGCGCCTGCGCAGAAATCTGCTAGATTGGCTGCATGTGTGCTGTGCTAGTGTCGTGCGAGGGCGCCTCCCCCTGTGCCCCTTTCGCTTGCTGCCGTGTTGCTGCCGCAAGGTCAGCCTAACCACACGTGCCCGCGCCGTCGCCTCCCGTCCACCTCCAGGTGTATGCCTTCAGCGCCGAGAACTGGGCGCGGCCGGCTGCCGAGGTGGATGCCCTGCTGGCGCTGATGGAGCGCACGCTGGCGGCTGAGGTGGCGGAGCTGGCTGCGCAGGGCGTGCGGCTGCGCTTCATCGGGGAGCTGGGCATGCTGCCGCAGAGCCTGCAGCGACAGATGCGCAGGTGGGTGGGGGGCTTGGTGGGCGCTGGTTGGCACGAGAGTGTCGGCTGGGTGTGGCAGGCATGCGGCGGGTGTGATGGCCAGGCGTGAGCCAGGGCAAGGGATGAGGGAATGGTGGTCGTGCTGCTGGTGAGGGCCGAACTGGGCACAAGGCGCAGGACCGGAGGCCCGTGCTGTGCCGCGATGCCCGGAGGCGATGCGCCGACCCCAGCTGCCACAAATCGCACTGCTGCCTGCTGCTGCAGCGCCGAGCTGGCGACCGGCGACAACAGCGACCTGCACCTCACCGTGGCGGTGAGCTACAGCGGGCGCCAGGACGTGACGCTTGCGGTGCAGGAGATTGCCCGGCTGGCGGCTGGCGGGGAGCTGCGCCCCGCCGACGTCACCCCCGCGCTCATCGAGCAGCACCTGGCCACGCGCCAGCTGCCGCACGCCTGGCGCCACCCGGACCTGCTCATCCGCACCAGCGGCGAGCGCCGCCTCTCCAACTTCCTCACCTGGGAGTGCGCCTACTCGGGTGGGTGCCCAAGGGGCGCCCCTGCGCTGCAGTGCTCGTGTGACGGCTGGCTGGGCTTATGTGTAGGCGGTCAGCGGGGCACGGCAGCTGCTGCCAGGTCCTGGCTGCCGCCCGGCTGACGGCGGCGGCTTGGCGTGCCGCCGCGCGCATGCTGCTGCAGAGCTGTACTTTTCTGATGTGATGTGGCCTGACTTTGGGGAGAAGGAGCTGTTCCAGGCGCTGGAGGACTACGCGCAGCGGGAGCGCCGCTTTGGCAGCCGGCGGCGCCCTTAGACGACACCCGCCTTCCCAGCTTCTCCGCTTCTCTCGCTCGTCTCGGTTCCAGCCATCTGTTCAGCCCACCATCCGGGCCGTGGTGCGGCCCTGTACATTGTCATTTCTTGGCCTCCGGCCCGCTTGCCTTCCTTTAATGAATTCCTTAGCCTGGCAGTCCACTCCCTGATTGCTTGTTTGTCCACACCACAACACTAGCGCAAACTAGCGCATTGCCTGCAATCCTGTGCCCCGCTGGCGCACCCCACGCGCATCCCGCCTGTGCCCTCTCGGTGGTGCGCTCCCTTCGAGATCCCTCAGGGCTGCATTCCTAGGGCCCTTGACGCTAATGATGTCCTATGGATTGTTCAGTTCAGCCATGGCCCTATCTATGTGACTGAACCAAGTGTACCTCACAGCTGGCGCCGCCACAGGGCCGATCACCCATCCACCTCCTGCGGGCGCTCTGTTGTGATCAAAGTGTCCACAATTCATATGGAAGCGGCCGATTTGGACTTTACTGATCGCGCACAAGTACTCTTTCCTCTCGCAAGCAACAGGTACGCTCGTCAAGAGAAGAGAGACCTGCTGCAGAAGGCCACGCGCATTAATGAGTTTAGGTTACCCATGCGCATCATTGCAAGCTGAACCAATCAGCGCCAGCCGGGTTGCTGGCCTGGGTTGGGCAGAGGAAGCGGCGGCCGCGACAGCAAGGCAGGGCGGAGGTGACAGGGCGGCGGCAGGCCGCATGAGCCCGCAGGCAATGGCAGAAGTGCATGTTGTGCAAGAAAGCAGTAAGGAGTCAGGTAGCAGTTGCGCAATTCAACAGAGGCCCTGGCACAAGAGACCCGACAAACGGCAGCACGACGCGCGGTGGGAAGGAAGGATGCATGAAAAGGGGATGATGTTAGAGAGAATGCTGGTTCGATGCTGTGGACCCACTTCCTGCCATGTTGATAGAAATGGCATCTGCAGCCGCGCTTGTGAATCGCAAGTTGTGATTAACTGTGTGCCCGTCGCGCCCAGCAGCGGCGGCGGCGGTGGCTACCGGCCAAACACCAGCTGCCGCCCCGTCGCCCTGGCCCCTTTCCCAAGCGCTTCTGTGTCGGCTGCAGGAGTGCTCGCCCTTGGCCTGAGCGCAGGAGCCTGTGGGGCATGGTGAAAAACCCTGCGCTTCAGGTTTTACCCATTCAGGCCCCAGCCTCCCGCAGGGTCCGTGTCTCCAGCCTACAAGGTCCCGGAATTCCTGCCTCTCCTGCGATTTGATAATCACAACAGCAGGACCGTGCCAGGCTGGCGAGGGTGAGGCGGACGGCCTCATGACGCCAGAGAGAGACCGAGACCCAGACTGTGCTCCCTCTCTCCTCGGGACGGTGGTGACACCATCACACAGTGGCCTCGCCTCGCCAGGAGCGAACACCCAAACCACGGCGGGCATGCTCAAGCAGCTGGGCACGGCGGCGTGCCCAGTGAAGACCCACCTGCCGCATTCCGTCTTCGAGGATGCCCACCCGGGGGAGCAGGCCCCCGAGATCAGGTGCGACCACTGGGAAAGTGACTGAAGGCCCCGCCTCGGCACCAAACGCTGGGCCCGCCCCCAGGCTGCTCCTGGCTGGGGTGACATGACCAGTGGGGGTCGTGCTGGGGCCGGGGAGGCCCCCTGGGCGGAGCCCTGTCGTGGCAAATACGCAGCGTAAGGGGGTCTTGGTCCTGTAGTTTCTTCGCTATTCACGCCAAACAAGCACCTCCAGCGCCTGTATGCAGGGCATACAAGCTGGGCAAGAAGCGGTGGAGCTACAACCAGGTGGAGCTGCGGCTGGCGCACGCCGACGGCAGCCGGCGGGCGGCGGTGAAGCAGACGGCGCACGCGGCCGATGTGCAGTTCCCAGACCCCAGCCAGGCGAGCCGCCGCCGCTGGGCGCTGCTGGCAGAGGCCGCGGGGAGGCTGGGGGGCGGCCAGCCGCCCGCAGGCCGGGGCGCGGCCGAACAGGCGCACAAGCGTTGCCGCCCTTCGTTGGGGCACATAAGCAGAGTGTGCCCTCGCAGCCTGCCTGCGGCCCAGCGATTCTCTGCCTGCCACCGGGCCCCGCCTGGCAAGGCTCACTGCCGCCGCCGCCGCGCGCCCGTGCCTGCAGGACTCTGCCGTCTGCTTCCACGTGCAGCTGGAGTCTGGGCACAAGCTGCAGGCGCACCTCTACATCGTGTTTGACCAGCAGCCGCAGGAGCAGCCGCAGGCCGCGGAGCAGCAGCAGGAGCAGCAGGAGCAGGGCAAAAGCGCAGCCGGCGATGGCGGCCGCTACCTGTGGTGCGTGCCCGCGTGCTGCCGCCCCGCCTGGAGCGGCGCTGCCCAGCGTGCACCTGCGCGCCGCTGCGCAGCACACCTGCGCCCTGACCTTGCGCCTGGTCCCCCCCCCCCCCGCAGGAATCTGGTGACCCGCAAGGACTGCTGCAAGGGCTGCGCCGGCAATGTGCTGCGCTCGCTGCAGCGCTTTGGCCGGCTGGGCAAGCGGTCGTGGAGCGACGACAGCCCCGGCAGCACCGCCACCACCACCTCCACCGCCATGAAGGTCAGCCGCGTGTGGCAGCGCGTGCGCGTGTGTGCGTGTGTGTGTGTGTGCTGGGGGACCTCCAGCGGCCTGCCTGCAACCCGGGGAGGCCTGCCTGCCTGCCTGCCTGCCTGCCTGTGTGTGTGCTGGTGTGCTGGGGTAGCGGCCTGCCTGGTACCCTGGGAGGCCTGCCTGCCTGCCCGCCTGCCTGCCTGCCTGCCGGTCCCGCTCGGCGCGCAGGCCGTGGCCGACCCCGCCCCACCCCTGCCCTCCCGCAGGACCCGCGCTACATGTACGTCTCTCTGGATGAGGCGTGCACGCACGTGGACGCCCCCGCCTTCCGCCTCGTGGCCGGCATCTACGACGCAGCCGGCTCCCGCCTCATCACCACAGCCGTCAGCCCGCCCGTGCGGTGAGCCCTCGCTGGGGCGCTCGCCCCGCAGCCCCTGCTGGAAGCCCCCTGGTTGGCTGCTACCCATGGCTGCTTCTCCCCTGGTCGCTTCTCCCCACCTGCCATGCCCTCTCCTGCCATGCTCTCACTGTCATGCCATCTTGCCTGCCGCCACCATCCTCTGCCCCGCAGCGTGCTGGCCAACAACGATGTGCCCACCGGCGCCGCACGCATCCCGATGGAGGCGTGCCTGCCCGCCGACTGGGAGGGGTGGAGCGCCGAGGAGGCGGCCGGGGCGGCAGTGCAGGGTGCAACGCCCGGGGACGCCGCGGCCCCGCGCCCCAAGCGCTCCCGCAGCGCCGCGCTGCGCCGCGGCGGCGGCAAGCACGAGGTGGGTGCCGGCGCCCGCTGCCTCGCCCCGGCAGCTTTCCCTGGCTGGCCGCATGCCGCGTTGGTTGTTGGAGGTAGGGCCTGCGCGTTGCGCCACCTGGGCTGCCGCATGCCGACCGGCCGCCCCGCCTGCCTGCCTTCCTTGCCTGCCCCGCAGCAGCCCGAGCGCAGCAACAGCAACAGCGCCACCACCGTCTCGGAGGAGAAGGGCGGCGGCAGCGGGCTGGCGGGCGCAGCCGCGGCGGCGCTGCCGCAGGCCGTGTCTGCGCCGGTGGGCGTCATGCCGCTGTTCCGCGGCCTCAGCGGCGGCGGCGGCGCCCCCCCCGGCAGACGCCTTCACCTTTGCTTCCCTCCACGCCCACGGCGCCTCCCTGCCCCTGCCCGA
>NW_005435087.1:2056897-2060511 GCF_000147415.1 Chlorella variabilis | reverse complement strand
TCTGCCGCCGCCGCCGCCGGGCGCGGGCGCCACGCCCTTTGCCGCCGCCGCCACGCGCACGTTCTCGGTGCCCGACGGCGGCGCGCTGCCACCGCCTCCAGCCGGCAGCTCGGGCCAGTGGCAGGTGATGGCGCCGCCGCTGCGCGCGGGCAGCCCGCGGTCGGCCAGCGGGCCCGCGGGCCCCGGCGCCACACTGGCCGCCTTCCTGGCCCACCCCCAGCTGTCTGGCGGGCCGCCGGCGCAGGCGCAGCAGCAGGGCCCGCCCCCGCGCATGCCCCAGCCCCAGCAGCAGCAGCAGCAGCAGCAGCAGCAGCAGCAGCAGCAGCACCTGCTGCAGCAGCTGCCCGACTGGGTGCGCTTTGCCGCGCAGCAGTCCGGCATGCTGTCGCCCTCCGGCAGCAACGCCGCCTCGCTGCGCCCGCCCCAGCAGATGTCGCTGCAGCAGGCAGCCCAGCTCAACCTGTCGCGCGCCTGCAGCGCCGGCTACCCGCCCGGCGGCAGCAGCGGCGCGGCCGCCACCACCGCCGGCCCCATGCTGCCGCACGCCGGCTTTGCCGACCCGGCGGCGGTGGCTGCCGCGGCGGCGGCCGAGTGGCTGGGCCGCGCCCACTCTGTCAACAGCCCCTCGGCGCCGCAGGTGCCGCAGCAGGTGCCGCCGCCGCACCGCACCGGCTCCGCCTCCGACCTGCCGCCGGGCAGCCACCACAGCGGGGGCCCGTCCCCCGCCGGCGGCGGCCACCCGGGGGTGCAGGGCCCTGCCGCGCAGCACGAGGCGGCACGCCACGCGGCGCTGCTTCACCACGCCGAGGCGCAGATGCGCGCCGCCAGCCGCGCGGCGGCCTCCCGCGCCGCCCTGCGCGCCCCCGCCTCGCTCACCGAGCAGGCCATGCACATGCACATGCAGATGCAGCAGCTGCAGATGCAGATGCAGCAGCAGCAGCAGCAGCAGCAGCAGCAGCAGCAGCAGCAGCACCACCACCAGCAGCTGGCCGCGATGGCGGCGGCCTTCCAGCAGGGCGGCATTGGCGGCTTCAAGCCGCCCGCCACCGCAGCCATGCCCTCGCTGCACGTCAGCGTCGCCGCCGGCTTCAACCCGGGCGCTTTCTTCTCAGGCGGCATGGGCGCCGTCCCGGGCGGCGACCTGGATCACATGCGCTTTGCCATGCCCTCCCCTCTCCCCGGGTGAGTGAGTGCAGCCCGGCTCTGCTGCAGGCCCGCCAGCCCCCGGCCAGCCAGCCGGCCAGCCCCTGGCTCGGCGCGGCATCGCCAGCCCTCGCCGCTGGCACACCCCTGCTGACTGCCCCTTGTGTGCGCGCTCCCGGCCCCCGCTGCGCAGGTTTGACCAGCAGGAGGTGGCTGCCCTGTTGGATGATGTGCTGGGGGTGCCATGAACGCAAATACAGCGCCCCCTAACTTGCTGCCTCTGCTGGTGGCTATAGGCTCCCCAGCGCCGCCCTGCGTGGCCGCCCTGCGCTGTCCACGCAGGCTGGCGAGGCTCCGGCCTGCCCCCCTCACCCCCGCCCTTCTTTGACCGAACCTCTCCCCACTTTTTCCCACCCTCAGCAACCCCACCCCTGCAATACATTGTTGGCAAATCCCCTTTCACCTCTTCATTGCGCACCCGCGCTTGACGCCCAGTTCCGCCCTGCCCTGAACCAAACCTCCACCCACACCTCACGAGAGGAGCTGCCCCGTGCCGCCAGCATCCTTCCCCCTATCTACCCCCGCTAGTTTTGCTCCGGCCCCTTTTGCGTTGGAGCCCTGACCCATCCCTTATTCCAAGCACTCGCCCTGCCGCCGCATGCGCCTGCTGCTCCCCGCCCTGAACTGCTGCCGTTTTTGTTCCGGGTTTTTTTCCCAGCTTTCCAGCGTGTTGAGCTTGTGCCTTCGGCCATCCACACTACCAACGCACACCTGCGCGGCTGGCATGGATGGACGGCAACCCTTTTCCCTGGCCCCATGTTCTAGCTTAGCACACTGCCTACATGCCACCGGGGATGTCAAGGTGTGAGCCCTCCCCCAGCCCACCTGGCCATTTCTCCTTCCCCAGCAACGCCGCCGTATCGCCGCTTGTCCAGGTGCCGGCGGGCGTGGCCGGCAGGCGGCAGCCTGCCCTCCTCCCCCGCTGGCGCCCCTCAGCCAGGACCGCTCATGGCTTTGGGCGCTGCACCTCCTTTCTCTTGTTGATCCCTCCCTCTTCCTTCCCACAAATGCCAAACACTCAATCCCTCTCAAAACGCGGCGCCTCGTCCACCGAAGAGGCGGCCCCTCTGGCCACACGCCTGACACTGCGGGCGCGCAGCACCAGCATCACCCCTCCACCCTGGCCCTCAGACTCTGCCAGCTCCAGAAATTTCGTTGGTTCCCTCGTGCTTTCACTGGCCGGCCCCTTGTCCCAGCGTTCGGGCGGGCGTTGGTTGTAATTTACACATCTGCATGCATCAAGAGCGGCACAAGGGCAGGCAAGCAAAGCAGCACAAGGGTGGGGCAAGGCAGCATGCAAGTATGGGTGATCAGTCCTGGTGAGTGGCTCCTCTCCTGGCGGCTAACCAAGGTGGCTCAGCGAAACGCCTTCTCAGGCGTGGCCAGCCCAGGCGGCCCGCCGCCACCCGCGCCCATGCCGTCGGCGGCGGCGCCCTTGCCCCGCAGCGCCTCGACCGACACCCGCTTGCCCCTCTGCCCCGCGCCTCCTCCCTCCTCCGCCGCCCAGGCATCCAGCTGCTCCTGCACGTCCTTGCTCATGTCGGCGGCGATGTTGTGCTCGTCCCGGATGACGGCGGTGCAGCGGTGTGCCTGCGCCGCGTCCACCACCACCACCTGGGGCGCGGGGAGGCCAGCAGCCATACCGGTGTGCGTTGCAGGCGGGCACACGTCTGCGGCCTGGAGGGGCCTCCCTGGCAGGACCTAGGCAGGCTGCAAGCCAGGCCCGGGCCCTGGAGGCTGCACCTCCCCTCTCGCCGGCCAGCCAGCGGCGCGGTGCCCCACCTTGTTGGCTGCCTCCAGGTCGAACCGCATGAATCCCTCCTGGCATGCCATCACCAGCCGCGCCAGCTGCACCGCGGCGGCGGCAGGCAGGCCGGCAGGCGGGCATCGTGACGCGCAGGCCAGCAACGGATCGGTAGCCCTTTGGGGGCGGGGGCGAGGGCGTGGGGCGAGAGCAGGTGCGGGCGCAGCGCAGGCCGCCGCCCCCCGCGCGCGTGCACCAGCGCAAGCCTGGGGCTCGCCCTGCCCCGCCTGTTGACCCACCTGCGCCAGGTTCTGCACGGGGGTGCCGTTGAAGGCGGCCACGGCGCTGTCCCGCACCCCCGTCGTGCTCTCGTAACCCATAGTGGCGTCGCAGGCCAGCACAGAGCTGAGCACCACCACCTGCTCAAGGGGGCAGCGGGCACAGGGCCGGGCAGGCAGGCGGGTGTGTGCAGGGCACCCGGAGAGGAGGCGGTGGGCAGGTGGGCCGGCGCGACACCGGCCTGTGGCCTGCTGGCGGCCCCCGAAGCTGCGCAACACACCACACGCCTGCACCCCGCCCCCGGCCCTCCCTTCCCAACCCCCCCACCTGCTCATCGGACGTGCTCTTGACGCCAAAGTAGGTCTTATTCATGAGGCGCACAGGCGCG
>NW_005435087.1:2048344-2055975 GCF_000147415.1 Chlorella variabilis | reverse complement strand
GCAGTCGCTGGGCGAGGCTCTGCGGGCGGGCTTCCTCAGTCTGGCCCAGGCGCGCTACTCCATGGGCGCCGACCGCGTGTCCGCCCTGCAGTTGCCCTCCCACATGGCCGCCACCGCCCGGGTGGCAGCGACAGGTGCGTCGCCGCCGCCGCTGGTTCCTCCTCCCCTAGGCTTTGCCAGGGGCTGAGAGGAGCCACAGGCAATCTTTTAGTTGCAAGAACACAACGCAGTCCTGTCCCTGCTGCCTCCCTGCAGAGGGCGGCGAGCTGGAGCTGGTGGTGGCGGAGCCCACCTCCGTGCCCTCGCCGCGCTCCTCGCCCGCCAGCACTGGCAGCTGGACGGCCGCACCAGTGGTGCACGAGGCAGCGCCGGCAGGTGGTGCAGGAGAGGCAGCAGCAGGGGCGGCGACTGCGCCCGCCGCTGTCTCGGGGGCAGACACCAGCGGGGCCGCCGCCGCCGCCACAAGCGGCGTCTGCGAGGAGAGCTTGGATGCGCAGCTGCAGCGGCTGCGACTCGCCGCGCAACAGAGCGACGGCATCCTGGAGCAGCTAGCAGCCAAGTATGGGTGCGATGGCAGCAGTCCACGGGAAGCCGCCAGGTGAGCAGCGCCCTGCCCCTGCCTCTGCTTGCTGGTTGGCCCCTGAAAGTGTCCACGCCCTGCTCTGCCCTTCACATGCCTCCAGCTGCCACTGGCCCATGCGCTGCTCTTTCCCTGGCCCCATGCCTGCGCCTGCAGCCCTGGCGGTACCGCGGCCATGTCCAAGGACTGCCCCGCCGAGGATGACGAGTATGCAGAGGTGGCCAAGCCTGGAAGGCCGCTGCACTGGTTTGGCAGCCTGGTGGCGCCCTCCCTGCGGGATGCAGAGGGGCACTTTGGGCGGGCGCTGGCGCTGGCGGTGCAGGCAGCCAACGCGCAGCGCAGGCTGCGGCAAGGCGTGGAGCGCTACCGCCAGGGGAGCGACCTCACGCAGCTGGGCCAGCAGCTGCTGGGCACGAGGCTGGAGGAGCCAGGTCGGGCGCAAGCTTGAAGCACATTCACATGTCGTTGCACACTCTGAAATGCTATTACCTACACTGTTCAACAGCGCCACAACAGGCGGATTGCAACAATGGTCATGCAGCGCGGGGAGAGACGGCGAGGAAAACCAGAGGAGAGCCCGGAAAAAGCAGGACCGCAACACGAACGATAAGAGTGGCACAGCTGCAGGGCCTCCCAGACTGCAAAGCAAGGGAACGGTGGGGAGAGGGGGAGCCGCCACAGGAGGCGAGAATTACAGGAAGCAGACACTGGACGAAGAACGGTCGTCGGAGGCTGAGAGGCTGTAGCGGTGTTTTACTGTAGCTTGTTTTGTTTGCCAGCAAAAAATGTGTGCGGTCAGTTGTTGGGCTTGGTAGGCGGGAGGCCTGGGTTAACTCGGGGCATGTGGGCAGGGAGGCATCGGCTTAGGTCCCCGCTGCTGCAGCCGCCAGGTTGGCCAGCATGACCATGGTGTCCACGGGCACATCCCTGCAGCAAGGCGCGTGCTGCGGTGAGAACGGGCTGGGAGGGTGCAAGGCCGGCTGAGCATGTTTGATGCCAGGTCACGCAAGCCAGGGCGGGGGCGATCGAATCTTGCTGCCTGGAGTCTTGCCTGGGGGTCGGCGGCGCCCCTGAGTGAACCTTGGCCAGCGGCACAGGCTTCTGTGGGTCAGTCGCCGCCTCGTGCTGCACCTCAGAAGCCAGTGCGCCTGCTGATGCCATGCCCAGGCTGGCAGGCCACGTACCATTCTCCAGCGCCTGCTTCTTCCAGCCTGCCTCCTCCCCGTCAGGGCTGGCGGGCTGCGCGGGCGCCGGCTGCGCTCGCCCAGCCGCTGCCGCCAGGCTGGTGGCAATCGCAGCCAGGTTGGGCGGCAGCCCCTGCCCCACGCCCCAGCCAGTCGGGGCTGGGGGTGGCGACGGAGCGCTGGCCCCTGCCAGCAGCATGCTAATCAGGTTGGACGAGCTGAGCTGCCCGTGGCCGTTCCCCCCCAGGCCAGCCAGGGATGGCAGGCTGCCCAGCAAGCCACCGAATGCAGGCGCTGGAGGCGGCAGCTGCTGGGGCGGCGGCGCGCCTGGGTACAGCACGCCCTGCCCAAGGCTAGCACGGCCTGCTCCATTGACAGCCTGCAGCAGCTGCAGCATCTGCGACAGCTGCTGCGTAGCTTGAGAAAGCTGGTCCACGCCAACCGCCTGCATCGGCTGCTGCCAGGCAGATGCCGCCGCCTGCTGCTGCTCCTGCTGCTGCTGCTGCTGCTGCTGCTGCTGCTGTAACTGCTGCCATAGCTGGAACAGCGGGGCAGCAGAAGCAACCGTGATGTTGGGCTGAGACTGCGCCGCGCGGCCCAGCCAGCCTGCCTGCTGCAGATGCACAGGCAGCGGCGGCACCTCCTGCGTTGACTGGTGAAGGTGGTCCAGCCGCTGCGGCTGCGAATGCTGCTGCGGCTTGCTGCCCTGGTTGAGGTCAGCAGATGGGGTGCCTGACTGGGAGGGGTCGCTGCCAGCACCCCTCAACTGCAGGAGAATGGGGCATGAGGCAGGGTGCTAAGCTTGCAGGTGCACAAGGCCATCTTCCATCTGCTCGGCATGAATGGCACTGTGGCCGCAGCTTGCTCACCGAGAGCTTGCGCCGGCCGCCGTGTCTGGGGGAGACGGAGCGATGTGCTGCTGCCGCCGCCCCGGCCGCCTCCTCGGCGCCCCACCCCTCCCAGTCGGCGGGCAGGCGCGCCTCCAGCGGGATGCGCGCGGCGCCGGTGGGCACGTCGTTGTTGGCCAGCACGCTGCGGGGCAGAGGATGGTGGCGGCAGGCAAGATGGCAGGTGTGCGACGACAAGGGATAGGAGGGCATGGAACTGGCGCCAGAGCGTTTCGAAGGGCTGCAAACCGCGGGCAAGCCTCACCGGATGGGTGGGCTGACGGCGGTGGCTAGCAGGCGCGTGGCATGGCGGTTGTAGACGCCGGCCACGAGGCGGAAGGCGGGGGTGTCCACGTGCGTGCACGCCTCGTCCAGCGACAGGTACATGTAGCGCGGGTCCTGTGGCAGGAGCGGGGCACAAAACGACTGTGAGGCATGGGGCCAGATGTGGGGTGCTGGAGGCCTGAGCATGCTGCGGCAGCAAGGGAGAGAGCCTGGTGTGGCAGGGGACGCAAGTAGCTGGCGTCGCTCGTAGTGGGTCCCTGGCGCCGTGAACTGGGCGGCTGGCAAGGCATGCACCCCCACCTTCATGGAGCAGTTCCCCGCCATCGAGCTGGACGGCGGATCCGGGTTGGAGTCGTCGGCGGTGGCGGCAGCCGCATCGTTCCAGGAGCGCTTGCCCAGGCGCCCAAAGCGCTGCACGGGGACAGCAGGCAATGGATGAAGGAAGGGTGTTGTGGAGCGTGCAGTGGCAAGTTGGGGCATGCTGTGCAGCGAGCAATACAATTGGCACTCTACTCGGCCGGGCAGCGCGGTGGCGTATCGGCTGGTGCCGGGGGCTCACCTGGATCGAGCGCAGAGTGGGGCCGCGGCATCCCTTGTGGCAGTCGGCCCGGGCCACGAGGCGCCTGCAGGGGACATCAGGATGAGGACAACACGTCGCAAGCTAGATGTCCAAGCTTTGGTCCCGCACAGCCAGCCATAGGGGGTGCTGCGCAGCCTCCCAACAGCAGTGACTACTGCTCACCAAGAGTGCTCTCCGCTGATGCCTGCATTGGCATCGCTGCCTGCCAAAACGGCGCCGGGAACAGCGCTGGCGCCGGGCAGCGCGGGTGCGGGCGGAGCAGCAGCGGGGTTTGCCTCGTTCTCAGCAGGCGCGGAGGAGGGGGCCGCGCCGGTGTTGGAGTCGGGATGATCAGGCGCCGGGGGGGCAAGGGGTTGGTCGTAGCACAGGTAGATGTGCACCTGCAGCTTCTGCCCCGACTTGAGCTGCACCAGAAAACCGACGGCCGAGTCCTGCAGCCAGGCACGCACGCAAGGCAGGGCACCGTTTAATGGTGGCAATCATACTGTGCGCACGAGCCAGCAAGTGCCGTGGGGAACCGGGCCAGCCATGGCAGCACTCGCCTGGTGCTCTGTCGGGAACTGCGTGGACGCGTGGACGGCCTGCTGGACGCCCGCCGCCCGCCGCCCGCCCGCCTCGCCCAGCACAAGCTCCACCTGGTTGTAGCTCCACCGCTTCTTGCCCAGCTTGTAGGCCCTGCGGAGACGCGCTTAAACAAAGGCGGTGAGAGGGCGGTCAGCCCAGGACACCGTGTGGGCCCGCGCATCGTTTCCTGCCCCTTGCGCCAAAGGGGTCCGCCTGAGGCTGCGCGAGGCCCACCTGATCTCTGGGACCTGCGCCCCTGGGTTGTTTTCCTCGTAGGAGGAGTGAGGCAGGGAGGTGTGGATGGGGCACGGGTGTGGCGAAGGCTTCGAGCCCATCTCTGCCGCCGTTGCCATGGTTCCCGCTGCTTGCACAGCGAAGCACGGGGCGGAGGTCACTGGCACGCCTGGGGCGCAGGCGTGCGCGGGGGGACTCTATATCTGCGCCTGCAGCGGCGGTTCCCCGGGTTCTGCAGTGTGGGGGCCGCCTGCTGCTCCCAGGACGGCGTAGCAAAAAACGGCGGGGAAGTAGCTGGGGGGGATGAAGTTCTCAGGGGTGAAGAAGGTCCAGACAGGACGTATGGACGCGGCAAGCGCTTTGCATGTGTTGCCCGCTGATGTGGCACCCTCCCGATTGGGCAACCCCCGCCCCCGCTCCCTCCTGGCAGCCCGCGCGGCGCTCCCCTCCCATACGTGAACTGACCCCATAGAGCCATGTTTGAGGGTTGAGCGGGGCGGAGCGGGGCTGCTTGCACACGTGATGGCATGCACGCTTCAACGCTCCCGCTGTCATCTCACCTCTCTAGCGTCAGAAATACAACTCTTACAAGCCAACCAACACGAACAGAGAGACCGAACAACAGAAATGAACAGGAAATATGAAGCCGCCACAGGCGGCAGCACCTTCCAGCGGAGACGGCAAAGCGTACAAGGCACACTTCTTCAATGGTTCTTGCAATTGCCACCCTTACCGGTTATACAGCCACAGTGCCGCCCACACCGCGCACCATTCTTCTTGCAGCTGCAGTTCCGGGTGCAGGCGCCGCGGCAGCCGCAGCGATTCGTCTGGCTCATCAGGCACGCTCTCTCCCGCGATCCCTCCCTTTCCTTCGCCTTTCAGAGTCTCTAAGGCTTCTATTTCTCCCCTCCCGCACCCCGCAGCTGCCGCAAATTTAAAATTATGAACCAACCTGTCATCCTTTATGCCTTAGAACGGCGCCAAAACGGCGCCAAGAATGTGTTTCTCACTAAGTCAGATGTAGAGGGCATCATCCGGATCAAGCAGGGCGACCAGCAGGCGCCCTCAGGCCGGCGGCGGCGGGGTGCGGGAGGGGGGGCGGCAGTGCAGGGCGGCGCCAAGAACTACAGCAAGAAGGTGCTGCAGTTCTTCCAGGTGCTGAAGGGCGCTGGCGGTCAGGACATCCTGTGCCGCTGCGTCAAGCGCAGCGGAGAGTGGCGGTGGTGCCCCGTGGTGCCGCTCGAGGAGCTGCCCCGAGTGATCAAGGAGCACCACGAGCGGGCGACTGGCTTCAGCGGTGTGGAGAAGCTGTACACACATGTGAGTGATACAAGGGGTGCAATGCTGCCGCCAGACCAACTGGAGAGTGCTCTGCATCAGGCAGCAACCGGATGCATCGCAGCAAGCACGGGGGGTGCGGCACGGCCAAGGTGGCGCTGCCCTCCTCTCCATCTATCCCTCCTTCCCTCCCTCACGCCGCGCACTCCCCTGGTCCTCCTTTGCTGCTCTGCTGCCTTTCCTGCAGCTGGCCTACAACGCACCCACCGAGCTGGCAGCTGGTGCTGACGGCAAGGTGCCATTCCTCTACGGCCTGGAGGGGTTTGACCGTGCCGTGATCAGCATCTTCATCTTGGGCTGCCCCGTGCGTGCCGACCAAGCACCACTGAAGCCTGCCGAGCAGCCTGCCCCGCACCCCATCGTGGTGGACCGTGCGTTCCAGCAGTGCCAGGTGCGCATGCTGGTGACAGCAATTGTGTGGCTCAGCTGGAGCAGCCATTTTGCTTTTACTTAGGGCTGCTGCTCACTGACCCACAGCAAACCTGCCCGCCATGCTGAGTTCGATGCGAGATTCCCCCCGTTACCATGCCACCCCTCTCCCCATCCACATCCCTGTGAGAAGGTGGACCTGATCGACCTGGGCGAGGGCCGCGACCCCAAGTACCGCTACATCATGAGCTATGTGGACCTCTTCACCCGCCACGTGTGGCTCCGTGTGCTGGCCTCCAAAAGGCCGCATGGGGTTGCCCGCCAGGTGAGCGCCTGGCAATCTGCTGCTGGATTGTTGCAGTATCAGAAAAGCGTGGGAGGCAAGGGCAGGAAATGAGGGTAGCTAATCGCTGCCCTGCCCGTGGTGCATTGCAGCAGTGCCCCTTTGCCTTCCTTGCTGCCACGTGCTGCCATGCTGGCTGTGACCATCGGAATCCTCACTGTTTGTCCTGTCCATTTACCTGCAGCTCTTTAAAATCTGGATGGACACCCAGGCGCCAGCCAGGCTGCAGTCTGACAATGGCAAGGAGTTTGTCGCCGGCATCATCCTGGAGCTGTGCCAAGCGTTTGGCGTGACCGCCATCAATGGGGCCATCGGCAAGCCGCAAAGCCAGGGCTGCGTGGAGCGCAGCAACCGCACCGTCAAGGACAAGATCTCTGCTCAGCTGCAGATGGCTCCCACCATTGCCTGGCGCTACCAGGTACAGCTTGCCTGCATGCCAGGCGGAGCCAGCCCCAGCATACTGACTGCCTGCTGTTGCTGCTGCTGCCTGCTGCTGTTTGGCGGTGCTGTGTTGCATAACGACCACCATATATGCTGCTCTGCCTTCTAAGGCTGTTCATTGTCCTGTTGTTCAGGTGCGGCGCGTGCAAGGGATGATCAACCACGAGCCCGCTGCAGCGCTGGGCCGCAAGATGACCCGCTCGCAAGCGCTGTTTGGCGAGCCCAGCCAGCGCGTGCTGCAAGCACCCGCCGAGTTCATTGCCCGGTTGCTGGGCATTGCCAGGTATGCAGCAGCAGCGGTAAACAGATCCCTGGGGCAGCAGGAGGGCGGTTGGGGCAGGACGTGGCAGCAGTACAGGGCGAGGCTGCCGCCGCATTGCACACAGCCTTTGGTTTGCTGCGCCTGTGTCCAGCCACCTGCCTGCTCTTCTGCCCCATGCTGCAGCGACGAGGAGATGGACATGGAGCAGGGCGTGGACGACAGCCCCGCAGTGCCAACCACCCGCACAGCTGCACGCCGCCCCACAGCCTGGGCGCCCATCACCGGCCGCAAGCGCAGCGCTGTGGAGGCAGAGCTGGCCGATGAAGCGGAGGTGGCAGCTGCTGCGGCGGCCATGGATGAGGGGGAGGCTCCTGCTCGGCGCAGCAGCCAGCGGGCAGCCGCTGCGGGCCTGATCGCCGTACTGGCCATGGAGCACGAGCTGGAGGATGCGGAGGAGGTGCTGCCCATGCGGCAGCTGCCACAGCGCACCGCTGCCACTAGCAGCCCTGCTGGCCAGCGCCGCAACCGCATAGCAGTGCTGGCAGCGGCGGCTGCGGCAGCAGC
>NW_005435087.1:1957727-2048261 GCF_000147415.1 Chlorella variabilis | reverse complement strand
CCCTTTGGCGTGACATGTACCGGCTGCGGAGCGGAGCTGGAGTGGTGGAGGGTATGCATCAGGCCAGCAGGCTATCTAAGGCGCCACCCAGCCTGGCCAGCGAGCTGACCTTCAGCGGCACGGCGCAGCGAGGAGTGCCTGTGGTGTCTCTCAATGTGGCGATGGCGGCGCAGCCCGGCGGCGGCAAGGCAGCCGTGCGCTGCGGCTGCCGCGGCGCCTGCACCCGGAACTGCAGCTGCAAGAAGAATGGTGCGCGGTGTGGGCGGCACTGTGGCTGTATAACCGGTAAGGGTGGCAATTGCAAGAACCATTGAAGAAGTGTGCCTTGTACGCTTTGCCGTCTCCGCTGGAAGGTGCTGCCGCCTGTGGCGGCTTCATATTTCCTGTTCATTTCTGTTGTTCGGTCTCTCTGTTCGTGTTGGTTGGCTTGTAAGAGTTGTATTTCTGACGCTAGAGAGGTGAGATGACAGCGGGAGCGTTGAAGCGTGCATGCCATCACGTGTGCAAGCAGCCCCGCTCCGCCCCGCTCAACCCTCAAACATGGCTCTATGGGGTCAGTTCACGTATGGGAGGGGAGCGCCGCGCGGGCTGCCAGGAGGGAGCGGGGGCGGGGGTTGCCCAATCGGGAGGGTGCCACATCAGGGGGCAACACATGGTCGCGCGCACAGCTCGAACTGAGCCCTTCCTGCTCCCCCCGCACCGTGTGCCACTGGGAAGGCGCCGGGGCAGCAGACCGCGGGATTTGTGGGTGGGTGGCGCCACCGCCCCCCGGCCGGGGCGGGCCTCTTCAGGAGGCGCCCTGAGCCCAGCTGGACAGAGAAGCTCACCCCATTTACCTCCTAATCAATGGAATTCTTCAACAGAGAACCTTCTAGGGCGGCTGCGCCTGTGGAAGCCTGCCCACATTTGAAAGCACCAGGGCTCCTCTTGTGTTACAGTCAAAAGTCTGTGCTGCAAGCTTGTTCTTGCTGAAACCAGACTGTAAGCCCACACAAGCAAGTCACCCCGCTATGATAGGCCGCGTGAGCAGACCTTGGGCAGGGGGCACACGTGGCTGGGCTGGTGGCTTGGCCTGCCACCGCCATCGCCGCGCGGCGATGTGGATGCCAGCCTGCAGATGGCCCTCCGTTAGATGATGCTGTGATGCTACATGATAGGTCACGCCCTCAGCCAGTTGCTGTGTCCACGCTCTTCTGCAGCTGACTCGTCACCAACCCACTTGCCACGCACCGCCTCGCCCCGATATCATACCAGTACTACCCCCACAAGCGCAACCTGCATACTCCCCCGCCTGCCTGCATCGGAGTCGGGCAGTGTGCTAAGCTGGTGTTACAGAGGGGCGGCAGGCGTCTGCCGAAAAAGAACAGCACAGAGCACTATGCGCTGCATGCCGTGCGTGCCGTGGTGCCCCGGCCAATCAACAAATCAGTGTTGCGTGCGCTTTGCAAGTACTGGACAGGAAAAGATACGCTGTGGCAAGCACCAGATGATGCCACAAAGAAGAATCGCAAGGAGGCACGCAGCCTAGGGATGCACGCGGTCATTAGCAAAAGACCAACTCTAACACTCTTATCAGGTTGTCTGCTGTACAGCTGGCAAAGCTGGCAAAGTTTGAGCAGAGGAGGCAGCAGAAAAAACAAAGAGGGAGCACGCCGACGCATCGGCAGGCGTGCCCAGACAAAAAGGTCGCATGCGCAGATAGAAGTCAAGACAGGGCGCCAGCATTGGCGCCCAGGCGCAGGCGCCATGCGAAATAGGCATGGCATCCTGGCTTGTTGTATTGAGCTGCCGACAAAATGGGTCTGAAACCCGGTTGTTGCACCCGCAAGCAAGCCGCACCAGAGAAAACATTAAAGACGCTGATATTGGTTGTGCTGCAGGCCTCCAGCCAGCTGATGCTGCACACTGCTGCCAGCAAAGGAAGCCGGCAGCACAGGCAGCTTCCTCGGTAGAGGAACGGAGCAGCAGTGGATAGTCGGTCGGTTGGGTGCATTGTAGCCAAAATGAGTTGAGTTTGAAAAGTGGTGTGGTGGTGCGGGAAGAGGGGGGAGAGGAAACATTTTGACAAACAAACCCGAATTCCCTTTTAAAGAGAAGCAGTGGCTTAAATATGGCTGCTGTATGGGGGGTTGGGTTCTGCGCATTTCTGACGTGCTGAAGTGGCATCAATATCGATGCTCAAAGGCTGTTGAGGAGCAGGGTCGGCCCAGGCTGCGCAATGAGGCAGAGCTGGGCGCTCACAGGGACAGGGACAAGGGACAAGGGACAAGGGAGACGACATGTGGGGGAAAGACCAGTATGGGTAGGGGAGAGGACACTGGCCCAGCGGCAGTCATGCTCGCCCGCCTGCTGCAGGCCTGCCCGGCCCTCAGGCACGCACACAACAGGTGCCCGGGGCCCGGCAGGAGCTGCAGGCAGGCGGGTGCAGCATGCCTAGCGTTCTGGAGGTCGCGTGCGTGGCGGCGGCTGCTCACGCGGTGGCTTGGGATGAAGGTGGTGGCAAGCAGTGGTGGCACTGGTACTGGTGCCAGCGCGGCACCGGTACTGGCGCCAGCCAGGTGTGCCCGCTCAAGAGTGGGCCAGCATCATCAAACAGGGGCGGCATGCGCATGTCCAGCATCTCAATCCTGCAGGAGCACAACCCAGGCAGGCAGGCGTGAGCAGCAGGGGGCGGCAAGCAAGCTGCAGCATCCGTTGGCAGGGTTGCGGGGCGGGCCGGCAAGGAGCAGAGTGAGGCAGCCATGCGGGCGCTCCCACGCTGCCAGCGCTCACGCTGTGTGCTCGTGGTGCCCCGGCAGCATAATGGTGTGCAGCTGCTCGTCCTCGTCGTCGGCGCCGCCAAAGCCGCCGCTGCCGTGCTCCAGCAGCAGCAGCGGCAGGCCCAGGTTGTGCTCCATCAGAGACTCCGCGGGCAGCATGGTGTCGGAGGCGGCGGCGGCGGGCAGCCAGTCGTGGGCAGACGGCGAGGCTGCAGGGGGGGGAGCGGGCACGGGAGCGGCGCGGCGCGGTCAGCGCTGGGAGGCTGGCGTTGCGGCGCACGAGCCATGACCACCCCGGCTGGCCAAGCAGAGGCCCTGCGTTTTGGCTGCGCTGTGCTGTGCTGTGCTGTGCTGTGCCGTGCCCACCTGGAGCCTCGATGGACGGCGACACATGCTCCTCCGCCTCCCTGGCAGCCGCCGGCGCGCAGCCCACGCTGGAGGGCGCTGCCGCCGACACCTCGCACCCGCTGCTGGCCTCCTGGTTGCTGGCGGCCAGCAGCTTGGCCTTGAGCTCGCGCAGCAGGCGCAGCTGGCGCTCGGCCTCCGCCTGCGCCGCCGCGTCACCGCTGCGCACAAAGCCGGCGGCGACGGCGGAGATGTCGGCGTGGCCCGCGGGCGCCAGCCAGTGCTCGGGCGGCTCGGGGCAGCCGCGGTTGCCCAGGGAATCCATCTCCAAGCTGCCAAAACGGCCCACGTGGAGGGCGCAGGAGCCCTGCGGGGGGTGGGAGCGGGGGAGGCTTGGGTGAGGGAGGCTGGTGTGAGGCAGGCGCAGGCGCCCGGGCGCGCCAGAGCAGCAGGCGCAAGCCAGGCAGCACGCCGCGACGAGCGCGCGGTCGGCACGGCGGGGGCGCGGCGGTACGATGAGGCGGTACGGCGGCGGCGGTATGATGAGGCGGTACCACGGCGGCGCACCTCGATGGAGTACACGTCGCCGTCGCCCAGCTGCTCCTGCTTGATGGTGGAGGAGCCGACGTGGCGCAGCCTGCCGCCGCTGCCGGCCTCGCCCGTGCTGCCCACGCTGCCGCACGCCAGCAGCGAGGCCTGGCTGGGCGACAGCTTCGGCGCCTCGGGCAGCTGGCGCGGCGGCGAGCGCCGCGGCGGCGTGCCCAGAGCGCCCGGCGCCAGCGGCCACGCCTCTGCCGCCCCGCTGTGCCCGCAGCTCTGCTGCTGCTGCTGCTGCTGCTGCTGCCGTGATTGCTGGCGGGCCAGCTGGCGCATGGAGGCGGGGCGCGCCTGGGACAGGGCACCGCTGCCGGGGCTGCCGGAAAGGGAGAGGCCGGGCAGGGGCGGGATGGGCAGGGGTATGTGGACAAGCAGGCTGGCGTGGCTTGAGGGCGAGGGCGTCTTGAGCTGCAGGCGTGGGATGGGCAGGAGAAGGGAGGAGCCAGTGGGGCCACGCGCGGGGGAGCGGGGACCTGGGCCAGCAGCCAGGCAGCGCGCTGGCACCAGCTGCAGGCTGCGGACAGGCAGCAGGGCCCTCACTCACCACCAGCTTGCGGCGGCTGGGCTGGGCCGCACTCTTGCGCACGCGCGGCGCGGCGGGCGCCCGCCCCGCCGCCTGGCCGCCAGCCTCGGGGCCCCACCCCTCCCAGTCGGCGGGCAGGCGGGCAGGCGCGCCTCCAGAGAGATGCGCGCCGCGCCGGTGGGCACGTCGTTGTTGGCCAGCACGCTGCGGGGCAGAGGGTGGCAGCAGCAGCAGGCAAGATGCAAGGCATCAGAGCACGGCGCAGAGGGGCACGCCGGCCAGGGCTGCAAGGGCTGCGCAAGCAGGGCTCACCGGATGGGTGGGCTGACGGCGGTGGTGAGCAGGCGTGTGCCCTGGCGGTTGTAGATTCCGGCCACGAGGCGGAAGGCAGCAGCGTCCACGTGCGTGCACGCCTCATCCAGCGACAGGTACATGTAGCGGGGGTCCTGTAATAACAGATGGCAAAACAAAGAGCGTGGGTGGGTTAGGCAGGGCTCAGCAAGCAGTCTGTAGGTGGCGCTGCATGCCAAATGGGGGCGCTGGCAAGATGGTTCAGGGGAGGAAAGGCCGCACCTTTCTGGAGCCGTGGCCAGCGGGGGCTGCGCCCGCCTCGCCGTTGGCATCTATGGGGGCGGGCTCAGGCGGCGGAGCAGCCTTTGCCTCGCCCCCGCGGCAGCGCTTGCCAAGCCGGCCAAACCGCTGCAGCGCAGGGCAGGGGAACGCGTCAAGCCAGTGCCGCAAAACACACGCATCCCTGGTGTGTCAAGTGCAGGTGGGCTGCGCAGAGCAGGGCATGCCTGAGCCCCGCCCTGGCTGCATTGGCACCATGACAGCTGGCGGTCCTGCGGCTGATCGGCGGCAGAACATCCAAATGATGCCTCACCTGGATAGAGCGCAGCACGCGGCCCTCGCAGCCCTTGCAGCAGTGCTTGCGGGTCACCAGGTTCCTGCGGGCAGGCATGGGAGGGTTGAGGAGTCGGGGCGAGGGCATCCTCACTTCCTGCCGGTACGTGTAGGGCGCCGAACCGCCCTCAATGCCAGGTGGCTGGCTGGGCATCCCGCGGGTTGCCCCGCACAACAGCGCAGGCTGCTTGGGACCACAAGCTCAAGGCGTCAGCCTGAGGCTCCGCCCGGCTGGCTCACCAAGCAAAGTGGTCGCTGCCGGGCACCAGCGCGGGCCCACGGCCGCGCCCGCTGCCGCTCGCGCCACAGGCATCTCCCGGCTGCCGGTCGTAGCACAGGTACACGTGAGCCTGCACCTTCACACCCGACTCCAGCTGAATCAGGAAGCCGACGGCCGAGTCCTGCAGCAAAACGAAAGGGGCGGGGGCGCAGATGCAAGGGGTGGGGTGACAGCGCCAGAGTGTGCGGCGGGGTTGGCCGAGGAGGCCCATCGGGCGCAGTTGCATTCCAGCAGGCAATCCTGCCTGCTGGTCCGAGCACCCTCGGCAATATGTGGTGGCACTGCCGCTGTGCACCTGGTGCGCCTCTGGGAACTTGGCGCCGCTCGCGTGGAGCGCTTGCTGAACGGCCGCCGTGCGCGTGCCGCCCTCCTCTCCAAGCACCAGCTCAACCTGGTTGTAGCTCCACCGCTTCTTGCCCAGCTTGTAGGCCCTGCAACCAGGGAGCGTGGGCCAGCAAGCTGAACAGTGGCCGCAAAACCCCAGGGCGCCCCCAGCCAAACATTGGCCGCATGTCGGGTACCCAGGCCATTGGGCCTTCCATTGCCCACACACCCCCCTCGGAGGGCCAGGGGCTCCCCGGGGCGCCCCGCCGCGGCCGCCATGTACTGCACACTGGTGCATGGCGAGCATGCCAGCCGCTGCGTGGTGCTCCCTGGCGCTGCCCCTGCCGCCCCAATTGGCCTCACCTGATCTCGGGCAGCTGGGTCCCTGGCCTGAATTGCTCGTGCCAAGACTGCGGCAGCTGGGTCTGGAGCGGGCAAGCCACAGAGCCATCCATGGTGCCCTCCCTCCACGCCTGCGCGGCCCGATATGTCCGGGAGGCAAGCCTGATCACTTAATATGTTGGGGCAGGCGGCGTCTGGGTGATGAACACGCGAGAACTCAAAAGCGTAGTGGACGCAATCCGCCTTTCTTTCGCGGGGATTTAACTCCCCCCGGGCGGCGCCATCCGCCCACCATTGCTGGGTTCAAGGCTCAATTGGCCCTCAGCGAGGCATCACTTGCAAACTGAGATGCACAGGCGGGCGGCAGGAGGCCTGTTGTGACCAAGCATGCTTCAGGGAATTGAAGAGATAGGTGCTCCAAACTCCCCACCCTCCTCAACATCCTTCTACAACCTGATTTAAAAATATTGTGCAGGGTACGTTGAGACGATGGTGAACCCAGGCTTCGCTGACCGGCCGCACCCCACCATGCGGCCCCCGCTCATACCGCCCTGTCCAGTCACATAAATTGCAGGTTAAGGGCGAGTCCGCCCCCACAGACTGATACACAAGTTCGACGCCTGCATCGATTGCTTGCAGTAGGCCGGCACAAGTATTTGTGCCCGCCCGCCACCGGCTGAGACTCCCAGGTCAGGACCCACTGCCAACGTGCTTTTGGAGCAGTTCAATGCGACTCAGATTCATTGGTGCGCTGGGACATTGCAGGCACAACTGGCGGTGGGCACAAGTGGCAAGGCCCCCTGGGCAAAGTAGTGGGGCTGCAGTGGTGGGTGGTGTGGTCAACAGCCAGGGGTGTGCATCCGGCACGAGCGTGCATTACTCTAAGCGCTTGCTCCAGGGTCCCCCTTGCCCCTGCTTGTAAGTATGTCTGTGTGTAACGGGCAAAGAGCAATTTGCTATTGGCGGATTAACTCTGCTTTGCGCACCCGCCGGTTTGCGGCTCACGTGTGCCGCACCGGTACCTGCTGCTGGGCAGCCGATCAGAGCCTGTCCAACTCAAACCCGACCTGCGCTCTACACGGCGTAGGCGTGAGGTGTTGACGAAAGGTTCTGTTGCCTGGAGTGAAGCGACGTTAGCTCGAGGGCCCACATCACGCGGCGTGCCGCGGCGAGGCAGCGCATGTGTACTGCCGGCGCCAATGCTGGCGCGCCTGCGGGCAGATCAGCATTGTCCTAGCATTCCTGGCATCCCCTGGAGCTCTGTCCCCGCTCCCCTGCTCACGCCAGCACACAAGATGGCGGAGGCGCAGGATGACGGGCCTCCGCCTCCTGCAGAGGTGCCGCCATCGGCTGCACAGCCCTCGGTTGACGATGTGCCCCCACCCCCACCCGTTAGCGAGCCAGCCCCCGTGCCAGCGGACAGGGGTGAGGCCGCGCCGAGCGCTGCAGCAGGGGCCGCAGCTCCTGCATCGGAGGTGGCAGCTAATCAAGCAGCAGCGGAGGCGGCGGCAGCCGACGCTCCGACTGCCCCCGCGGCAGGCGAAGCGGCCTCCTCGCCCACGGCGGCAGCAGGAGAAGGCGCAGCCGCGACAGCAGCAACAGCTCACGCTGGCGCAGCGGTGAAGGCAGAGGAGGGCAGGGCAGCGGCAGATGTCAAGGACGAGGCTGTCGTGACGCACGAAGCGGCAGGCGGCCCCGCACTAGCAGCACCCGAGCCGCCCAGCGACGAGGTGCTGGTGGCGCGCCTGCGCCAGCTGCTGACGGAAGTGGACCTCGCCACAACCACGGGTGGGTGGTACGAGGCAGCTGGCTCGGGGCCTGGCCGCCGGAGCCGGCATGTCGGCGCAGCTGGCCTGGTGAGGGGTGGCCGCTCAGCCTGTCACGATCGTCTCGCACCGATCGGGCGCCTCGGAATCCGGCTGGCAGCCAAGGCAGCTGCCCAGTACCATGCCGTGCCTCAGCTATCCCACCAGCTGCACCATCTCCCCGGTCCCCTGCCTCACCGCCTGCACCCTGCCCGTCCTCGTGCTGATCTGTCCACACTCTCGCAAGCCACCTGCCTGTATGGCGGCTTATGCTCCTCGCCCGCCACCAGCCCACCCAGCCCCGTTCCGTGCTGCCCTGCAGAGAAGCAGCTGCGGCGGCGGCTGGAGGATGAGTACGGTGTGGACCTGGCGGGGCGCAAGAAGCTGCTGCGGTCTGAAATCAACGCCTACCTGGAAGCTGCCGAGGGGGACCAGGTGGGCTCAAAGCTTGGGCACGGCGGAGCAGCCCCTGCATGTGTGGGAGCGAGGGAAGCAGGGGTGCGGCAGGCTGGTTGGCGAGGGCCTAGGCCCGGGTGGAGGCAGAGGGCTGTCTGAGGGCAGGCGGATCGCTGCCGCACTGCTTGCTAGCGAGCAAGGAGCCCTGCAGGCACTGTCTAGCGGCCATTTTTGGTTGTGAGTCGCACCCCTGCCTGAGTCCTTGCAGGACAGCGCTGGGGAGGCAGAGGGGAAGGAGGAAGAGCAAGAGGAGGAGGAGGAGGAGGAGGAGGAGGCGTGAGTACGGCTGCCGAGTAGTTTGCTGCAGGCCGCGCCCGCTCGCCTGGCTAGTTGCAGGCCGACGCCCCAACATTCGCGCTTGCGTCCACTCGCCTCCTCCCCGCCTGCTCCACGCGCCTGCAGGCCCAGTGGGCGCAAACGCAGGGCGGGCGGCAGCAGCCTGGGCTCCTTCCTCAGCCCCGAGATGCAGGACTTCCTGGGCGTGGAGCGCCTGCCCCGCACCCAGGTGCGGCTGCGCCCTGCAGAGCGGCGCTGCCCCGGGCCCTGGGTCTCGCATGCGGGCGCGCGCCACGCCCAGCCCCTGCGTGCGTGCCAGCCCGTCGCGCTGCGCTGCCCAGGCCGGCCAGCCGCGCGCGTGCCGCCTCTTGCAGGTGGTGAAGCGGCTGTGGGAGTACATCAAGGAGCACGGCCTGCAGGACCCCAAGGACAAGCGCACCATCATCTTTGGTGAGGGCGGGCGGGGCGGGGGAGGGCGTCAGGGAGGGCCCGGCTGAGCGTTTGTGGCGACAGCGCAGGGCGCGGGCGCATCGGTTCTGTGTGGCGCTAAGCGCGCCGTGGCCGGCGCCGTCGGGCCCGCCAGCGCTGACGAATGCCGCTGCTGCTGCTGCTGCTGCCGCCACGCCGCATACCGAGCGCAGACGACAAGCTCAAGACGCTGTTCACCGGCACCAAGTGCAACATGTTCAAGCTGCAGAAGCACCTGTCCAAGCACTGCAAGACCAGCGGTGGGGCGGGCTGGGCGGCGGCGGGCTGGGGAGGATGCGGACAGCAGAAGGGGTGATGTGTTGAGCCCCGTGTTGCTGCTGGACGCGAACCGTGATTGGCCGACGCCTCTCGCCCTGCCTGCCTGCGCGCTCTCCTCTGCCTGCAGATGTGGTTGGGGGCAGCGACGACGACGAGGGCAGCGAGGAGGAGGGTGAGGATGATGATGATGAGGAGGAGGAGGAGCGGCCCCCCGCCAAGAAGGCGCGGAAAGCCCCCGCGCCCAGGGCCGCCAGCCGCAAGCGCGGCAGCAGCGCAGGGGAGGAGGGCAGGGAGCGCAAGCCCAACGGGTTCACGAAGGAGTGCACGTGCGTGTGTGTGGTGGTGGTGGGGGGGGCTGCGTGCCCTCTGACGGGCGGCTACATGCATGCATGAGCCAGGGGCGCGTTGGAGGGTGCGTGCTGGTTGCCCTTGCTTGACAACAGGCTGCGCTTCGGCGGCCTTTGCCCCGCCTCCTGCCCCACCTGCCCCGCCTGGCGCCGCCCCGCGCCGCAGGCTGTCTGCCGAGATGGCAGCCTGGATTGGCAAGCCCACCGCCTCCCGCCCCGAGATCACCAAGTTCTTCTGGGCATACTGCAAGGAGCGGGGGCTGCAGGTGCGGCGGCGCGGGCAGCATCTAGACGCCTGCCCAGCAGCGACCGAGGCTGGTGCCGCTCAACCAGGCGCTGGCAGCCGCACGATCCTGCTGCTTGCCTGCCAACGCCCGCTGCGATGCCCTTGCCTTGCCGTCCTGCGCTTACCGCTTGCCGGTGCCCGCGCGCTTGCGCCCTTCTTCCTTGCCGCGCCCCGCAGGACCCCGCTGACAAGAGCTTCATTGTGGCGGACGGGGCGCTCAAGGGGCTGACTGGCGAGGCGCGGTTCAAGGGCTTTGGCTTCTCCAAGCTCATCAAGGAGCACATCACCGGCTACACATAGCGGCGCGGCGCGGCGCGGCGTGGGCGTACACGTACCGGCGGTCAACTCCCTGTGCCGCCGTCAAGCGCGGGCTGTCTGTTTCCAGCCCGGTCGCAGGGGAGGCCCCGGCCCCGGCATCAGCTTTCATTTCTGTCCCGCTCCGAGTGCTTGCTCTGCTGCTGCCGCCGACGTGCTTGCGTCGCAACGGCCTGTTTCATTCCCCTGAATTTTGGTTTTGGAATAACAATGTAATCGATGGATGTCATGCCACTCGAAAAGGGAAAGCAGTGCTCACAAAACCAACACGCATACATCACGGGCGGCGGAGCCAATGTTGCCGCTACTGCCTGCGTACGGGGCAGCTCTTCTGCGTGCAGCTGCCTGGCTCGAACAGGCCGCCGCACTCTTCGCACAGGCCCAGCTGCCGCCGCTGCTGGCGTGCCACAAAGCGGTCTACCTGCGGGGGAGGACCCAGCGCGAGCGGGATGGATCAGCGGTGCAGAGAGTGGCAGGCGGGCGTGGGGGCGGCACCTTGGCGTCCCTGCTGCTGCCGCACTTGCTGCTGAATGCCAACACATTCAGCATGCAGGTGTGCCACCCAGTGTCGCTACAGGCACGGTGCGGGCAAACCGAATGGGCACCTGGCTGGAGCTCAGGTAGAGGAGCAGCAGCAGGCCGCCAAACACCAGGCCCACAGCCTGGTCTAGTGTCCAGATCGGCGCCTCGTCCACCGCAACTGCCAGATCGGCAGCGAGCTGCGGCAGGGCGTCTGCGACAGCAGCAGGCACGGCCGCCACTGCTGCTGCTCCCACCGACGCCGCAGGTACGGCTGCCGCCGCCACTGCCGCCGGCCGGCGCTGCATACCATGCGCTCCAGCGGCATGCATTGGCCTGTTTGGCCGCTTACGAGCTGCCAGAGGGCTGCAGCAGGCGAGTTGCTGCTGGTGGCCGGCCTGCGGTGCGGCCAGCTGCTGGGCGCCAATACGAGACGCCATCGGGGTAATCATCAGCAGATGTGAGTCTGAAATGACGCACTGGAGTGTTGGGAGCTCACTTTTCGCCGGGATGACACTGCTGGCAAAGCACGGAGCGCACAGTTCCAGGTCCGAATGCACACCTTGCACCAGTAAAAGCACCGAGGAGGAGGAAGCCCGATATGCGCTGCTTGCTGCTGCAGGCAGGGGAGGGGTGGGAGGAGCTGGTGGAGCTCCACGCCCTGCCTGTGGGCACGCTGCCAGAGGACGTTTTGCAGCAGGTGAGGCCCCGGGAGCCCTCAGATCGCGTGGGGTTGGCATGCCAGGCCGTGGGAGCAAGGGTTTGACCGCTGCCGCCGCCGCCGCTGCTCAAAAACCCTGGTGCGGAAGGCCGACACGCAGGTGGGCTCAGCATCCGCATGCCTCTTGGCTTGCTGGCAAATCAATGCCCGTTGACCGCCTGCAGGGCCAGCTGTACCAGGCAAGCATTGCAGGCGGCAGCGGCGGGCGGCTCTACTGGCAGCACAGCCCTTTGGCTTGGCAGCACAACCTGCTGGCCTCTGGCCTTGCAAACACCCAGGCACGTGTGTGGCATGGTCCCAGCTGTAGTGCTTTCCCAGCTGGGGAGGAAGCGCAAGCGCATTGTCCTCCCTGAGCCCACGGGAAGGCAGCCCGTAACATGGCAGCGTACTGCCCTACCTCTTTGACCGTATCTCACGTGGCCCATGCCCGCAGGTGTGTGGCGATGCCGTGCTCGCCCTCCCCGAGCCGGCCTCCGAGCTGCAGCTGCACCAACAGGTCCAGCAGCTGGCCGCTCAGCACCTGCGGCACAGCGCAGGGTGGCGACTGAGCGGGGCGGGGCCCTGCGGCGCCATCGGCGGCATCGACCCCAGCTGCGCGCCTGGGCGCCGCAAGCGGTCAGTGGGGTCCCAGCAGCAGCAGCAGGCGCTCCTGCAGCAGCTGCTGCGCCGGCCTGTGCGCGCCTCTGCGCAGCAGCGGCCCGGCGTGGCAGCTGATGCACAGGCTGGCGCGCAAGAGTGGGGCGAGGCTGCGGTGGCGGCTCCCGGCACCCCAGAACGCCAGCCGGTGCTGGCTGCCACAACCGCCGCAGCAGGCGTCCAGCAGCCCGGACCCGAGCCTGAGAACCCGCAACCGCAGCAGGCCGGCCTCAGGGCCGCCCGCCAGCACCCTCCGCAGCAGCAGGCCTCCCACGAGGTCCAGATCTTCGAGTGCGAGCCGCGGCAGCAGCTGCTCTGGAGCATCGCGGGCCGCGCCACCTCCATGAGCTGGCAGGGAGGAGCGGCAGCAGCGGGGGCACCGGCAGCTGGGGCAGGGCCAGCGGGCTTGTCGCCAGCTGTTGCAGTGCCAGCTGTTGCAGTTCAGCCCGCCACCTGCGACTCCCTCCCTGCCGCTGCCCCGGCAGCAGCGGAAGCAGTGCTTGGCCTCCCATCAGACGCAGCCCCTGCCGTGCTGCCTGTCAAGTACCGCGGCAGCCTGGAGCGCTCGTGCTGGACGGAGCTGCAGCCGGAGATGCTGGCAGTTGTGCTGGCCCAAGCAGGTGTGGCTATTTTTTGTATTCAAGCAGTATCGCTACCAACCCGCTGTCGCGCTGGAACATCTCATGGGTCCAGTCCATCCACCCACAGCTGGCTCTGCTCTCGCCTCACCCTGCCTCACGCTGCCATGCCAGCCCTGCTGTGCAGGTCACAGCAGCCACACGGCACGCACGCTGAGCCAGGTGTGCAGCAGCTGGCGGCAGGGCGTGGCGGCAGAGCGCAGTGCGCTGCGCCAGCTTCGCTTCTCCCGGCTGGAGCCCCGCGCGGCCGGCAGCTGCGGCAATGGCAGCAGCCAGGCAAGCAGCGCTCTGAGCGGCGCTGGTGCCGAGCGCAGCAGCAGCAGCGGCGGCTTCCAGCTGCCCTGGCTGGTGGAGCAGGCGGTCAAGGCGGGCAATGTGGCCGCCAGCGTGGCAGCCGCACGTTACCTGGAGCGGCAGGGGCAGGATGGCGTCCTTCCGCAGTCGACGCCTGGCTCCGCTGCAGCGCTCAGGGCCGCCGGCACCTGGTATGGCGCCGAGAGTGAGGCTGCTGCGCTGAGGCGTGGCGCTGGCGCTGCCGCGGCACGGTCGTCAGGCATGGCTGCGCAGGCTGCGCGATACTGGGCCCGCGCGGCCAAGGCTGGGCACCCCGAGGCGCAGTGGAAGCTTGGGTTGGGGCACTACAAGGTGTGTACCGCATGGCCTGGCAGGCTGGGATGCCAATTGGGGAGTGGAGCCCCCCCTCTCTCTCTCTCTTGGTGCGCCGACCGCCGCCTCCTTGCCTGCAGGGCCTCATGGGCCTCTCCCACGACAGCGAGGAGGCGCTGATGTGGCTGTCGCGCGCCGCCAGGCAGCTGGAGGAGGCTGCGGCAAAGCCAGGCGGCGGCGCCGGCAGCAGCGACTGCCGCGGCGCTGCCGGGACACCCCCCAACACCGTGCAGCCAAGGCTGCCTGTCCTCATGACTCAGGCCAGCTGCCGCCAGACCTTGGCCCAGGTGGGTGCGTGGATGAGTGGGGTGCAGCCACAGCTGTGCACCGCCGTGGCACGACGTCTGCCCTTGCGGCTGGCCGCGCAGCTGACCTCCTCGTCCTTCCATGCGCCTGCAGGCAGCGCACATCCTCGGCTATTTGTGTTTGGATGGAGAAGGCACCCGGGCCGACACCCAAGCCGCCATCCGCTGGTTCCGCCTGGCTGAGCGCTACGGCTGCTTGGAGGCGGGGCGCGTGCTGGGCTCGTTGTACAACAGTGGCCAGTACTGAGGCATGTTTCTGATTCAGGTGTCTGTTCTTTCAGCGTCTCTGCTCCTGCATTATTCTTTTGTTGGCTTGCCCACCAGAACCCCAGGTCCGGGAATCATCAATGGATCCCAGACCCACGACCAACCGCATTCCCTGCGCATTGCACTCGGTAATCTGCCTTTCTGTACACACTTTTATGCTGTACCAACAAGCACCCTTCGTGCAAAACATTGACATACATTGACTGGTCATGCACGTGTGGCGGCCACTGCAGTACTCTTCAAGTACCGTCGCCCACATGTGGTGCCAATGTGGGTGCAACTGCGTTCGTGTGGGCATTCTCGCATTGCACACCCTCCAACAGCCATGCTGAAGCGCGTGTTTTATCGAAAGTGCAACGAAACAGCATCAGACGAGGCCCTGGTTCAGGAACTGCTCAGCCAGGTGGATGAGCGCACTTTGGAGGCCTATGATGGATCCAGCGAGCTGCCCACAGGCGCAAAGGACGCATCGGCGGTGGAGTCGCTGCTCCTGCGCTACTTGGTGGCTGAGAAGAAGAGCATCGAGCAAGCCAGCGCAAGGCTAGAGAAGCAGGCAGCCTGGCGGAGGGGCTGGGGCACCGTGTCAGAGGTGAACAGCCTGCCTGCAGTGCTCCCCTACCCGCCGCTCCGCCCTGCCGTTGGTACCACCACACTGGTTGCTGTTCGGCTCCTGTTGGCTATCAAATCAAACCGACAACTGTCCGGGCCCGCTCCCTGTGGGTGCAGGAGGATGTCATGGCAGAGCTGCAGCTGGGCAAGGTCAAGGTGCAGCTGCCGACTACGGGCAGCGCCGGCCGCCCCATGATCATCGTCAAGGGCAAGCTGCACAGGCCAGGCACACCGCCGCTCCTCATGAACCAGGTGTGAGACGTGAAGGCGCGGCCCCTGCAGCAGCCGGGTGGCATCCCTCCGCATGCCCAGCGTGCGCAACAATCGCCACCTCCCTGCAGTCCTTAAGGAGTGGCGCCTCGGTGCCCCCACCGCTTCACCACCACTCTCACCGCCGCCTTGCTGTCTGCCCGCAGTTCATCTACTACTGCTTGGAGGCCGCCAGCCACTACTGCTGGCACCCAGCCAACCCGGACGGCAAGCTGGTGGCCGTCTTTGACCTGGCGGGCTTGCAGATAAAGAACCTGGACGCCGCGGCGCTGCGTGCGTCATTCACGATGCTGGAGCAGCACTTTCCGGAGCGGGTGGTGGAGGTGAGCGCAGTGTGATTGACGGGCAAGGCATGCACGCCAACTGTATTGGTTCAGCAGAGGTATTGATGAAAACAAAAATGGGGAAACAATTCTATACCTGTGTGTGTGTGTGTGTGTGTGTGTGTGTGTGTGTTTTCAAATAGATCTGGATGCTGGAAGCCCCCACCATCTTCTGGGGCATCTGGAAGCTGGTTTCCCCCTTCATCGACCAGACCACGCGCAAGCGCATCCACTTTGTGTACGGGGCAGCGGCGCGGGAGCAGCTGGTCAAGGTGAGCTGCTGGCCTGCACCGCCCATGTCCATTACGTTGACGCCACCTTCTTGACTGGCACGCGCGCCCTGCCTCCGCCGCTGCCCTCCACGACTGCTTCCTGGCGGCTGGCTGGAGGCCGAGAGTGTGTGTGCGGCATACTTGCCGCCTGCTTGCGCGTGCAGAGCCTAGGCACCGACATCCTGCCGGTGGAGTATGGCGGCAGCGCGGCGGAGACGCCGGTGGAGCAGGCCGTGCAGCAGCTGGCCGCCTGGCGCAAGCAGATGGGGCTGGAGCAGGCTCAGCCGCAGGAGGAGCTGGCGCAGGAGGGTGCAGCGTCGCTGCGTGTGTCGCGCTCCTCCCCCACCCTCGCACAGGCGCAGGGCAGCTGCTGAGAGCAGGTAACTGCACCCCTCGACGTGAACCACATACTGCCTTTGCAAGCTCAATCTTCCTGTTCACTTCCCCGCCTGTCTGCCATCGTTTCATCTGATTCAGTACCAGCCTCTCCATTGCTGTCACCTCTAAACGACGGCCCAATTTTGCACTCCCCCTTCTGATGCTTCATCCCCCTGTTTGTCCTGTTCAACCGTCACTTATCTCTTTTGACAACAATTCTTGGTACCGGCAATTTTGCCATTCAATCTCAGTATCACTCATGTGTGTCGCAAGGCACACAGCATGGGTCACCGCGGCGCACCGCTGCTGCTGCTGCGCTGCTGGGCCACTATGTCGGCCACCACCTGCTGCTGCTGAGGGGGCAGCGAGGCAGCCGCCGCCACCAGCTCAGGCCCCATCGAGTGCGCCAGCGCCGCCAGCGCACCCTGCACCATATGGCGCAGCTCGGGCCGCCGCTCTGCCGTCAGCAGCGCAAACAAAGCCGGCAGCGCATGCTTGCGGACAAGGGCGGGGCGGGTTGGCCAGAGCTGCGGGGCCAGCACCACCAGCCGGGCAAGCAGTGCCTCCTTGCTGCGGGCGGCGCCGGCGGGAGACCCCAGCGCGGCCATCAGGGGCGGCATGAAGCTGGAGGCATCCCAGCTGCGCAGCGCTGTGTCCAGAGCTTCCGCTGCTCCCTGCGGTGGAAGGAGCAAAAAGGAGCTTGCTGCAGGCTTGTCTCCAAACACCAGGGTGCCATGTGTGGCTGGTCATCCACAACAGGCCCCCCACCTGGCGCACTGACGGGTTGCTGCTGTCGCTGCACTTGCAAAGCGCGGGCACCAGCGCGGCGGCTGCCGGCGCCAGGCCCTCCCCAGCGGCTGCCAGCACACGGTTGAGGGCTGCCAGAGCCTGCAGGGCCAGGGCCGGGGCAATGCCTGCTGAGCAACAGAAGCCAGAGCACAGGGAAACACACCACGCTGCGTCAAGCCGCTCCATGCTCCCACCCTCACCTGCTGCTGCACTTTCAGGTTGGCATCCAGCACAGGCTCCGCCAGCGCACACGCCACCCACAGCTGCCCCTCTGGCGGGAGCTGCGGCGCCGCCTGGAGCCCATCCACCCCCGCAACGCGCTCCTTCCAATCCCGGCTGTCCAGCTGCGCCCTGGCCGCCTCCAGCTGCTGCTGCACGTCGGGGTCCACCCCAGCCAGGGACGCCACAGGCAGCGGGCCCCCGACAGCATCACACGTGCCCCCACTGGCTGGGCGTGCGGCGCTGCCGCTGGCGGGCCTCGAGCCCTGCCGCTCAGCACCCCCGGCCGTCTTGCCGCTGGAAGCACGCGCGCCGCTGCTGCTGCCCCCTCCTGCTTGACTGCCGGGCCGGGCCGAGGGCTGCCACTTGCTGCCCGACACCCATGCAATGCTGCTGCTGGTGGTTGGCGGGGCGCCTGTGGCGCCTGCAGCGGGCGCGCCATAGCTGCCTGCGGAGGGCCGGCTGCCGCTGCTGCTGGCCCTGGCCGCAGGTGCCACCTGGGGACCTGCCGAGGTCGGGACGCTCTGCCTGGCGGGGCTGTAGGCGCCTGCCGTGGGCGACGCTGGGCTGGCGCCTGCCGCCGCGGCGACAATGCGCAGGGCTGCCGAGGGCTGGCGGATGGGCGCCGGCGCCGGCATACACTCCGCATCCAGCACGTCCCACACCTGCACCATTAAACACCAGGCTCTGCCTTTCAATGGAGCAGCCCATATGATCAGCCCACGTGGCCGGGCTGTTGCCATTGCCAAGCCGCCGCGTCACGTGGCTGCCACGTGGCAGGGCAGCCCCCCTCCCCTGCACACACACAGCACCTTGTCTGTCTTGCAGTCCAGCCTGGCCAGCGCCCGCCTGAAGTCGTCCCCGCCGCCTGTGCCGCCATCCAGCAGGCGCCGCAGCTCCCACAGCATGCGCTTGCCCGCTGTGCGCGCCTCCAGCCGCCCCTCATCCAGCAGGCCGACCGCGGTGCGCAGCAGGCGGGGCGCCAGCGCGCCGGCCGCGGCGCCGCCCCCAGCCGCCGAGTCCAGCTGCGGCAGCACGAGCGGCAGGCGGGCCGATCAGGGGGCAACATCTTGCTGATGCCGGCCTTGACGTGTGCCTTGGCAGGGGGCTTTGAGCGCGCTGCTCCAGTTCACCCCACTCCCCGCCGCCGTGCATCTCACCAGGCGCGCCCCGTGCTGCTGCAGGCAGGAGTCGAGGTGCATGGCCGCCTTGGCGCGCACGTCGGGCGACTTGGTGCCGGCCAGGCAGCTCAGCAGCGTGGCCGCCACCCGCGCCTCCCCTGCGTGCTCCACGACCGCCGCCACCGCCCGGTCGGCTTCCACCGCCAGGAAGTTGTCACGCCCCGCAATAGACACCTGCGGCAAGTGGTGGGGGGGGCGCCGGATCACCAAGGAGGGCATGGGCCGCCACGCTGGGGGCCTGCAGCGCCAGCCACCACCTCCAGCGCACCTGGCCAGCCCGCTTCAGCAGCAGCGGCACAAAGACCTCCAGCTCGGCATCCAGAGCGGGGCCAAGCCCCTCTGCCAGCTCCTGAGGTCAAACACGAACGACGCGGCCAGGCAGCGTGAGGGTCAATGAGGGGCAAAGCAGGGAGATGGCGACCCAAATTAAGGGACCAACATCCCCAGCTGCCGCCGGCTCCTGCCAGCCACCACCTCATCGGCACGGCACGACACGCGGGAAGGGCGCACCTGGAAGATGGCTATGGCCATGCGAGACAGCGTGCTGCGCAGGGCGTCGATGACGGGCGCCGCCAGGGCCACCAGGGCATGCAGGGACGGGGCCACCACCCCCGGGTGGTGGCGCGCCAGGCGGCGGGCGGTACGCAGCGCCTCGTACTGCGCCTGCCAGTCCAGCTCCTTCACCTGGCTCACCGCCGCCTGCTGCATCTGGCCCAGCGACTGCCGCAGCGCGGCCTCGGGCTGGGCCAGCGGCGAGGCATCGGCTGATGGGCTGAAGGCGGCTCCGCCGCCTGCCGCCCCGTCGGCAGCCGCTGCCGGCCCCGCCTTGGGGCTGCCGGCTGCCCAGGCGGCATTCAGGAAGCTCGACCGCCGCCACGTGGCGCGCCCCGGCGACGCACTGCCGCCCGTGGGGCTGTCTGGCCACTGCGTGCTGCTGCCGGTGCTGCTGCGCGACAGCGCCGCTGCCTGCAAGGGCACAGCCATACACACAATGGTTCACCCAGTGCGCTGGTTGTGCCGACGTGCGATTTGGCAAGCAAGGCAACCAAACGGGCCGCCTGAGCAGCAGGCACCCGGCAGCCACTTGCCTTTGATGGGCTGCTGCCGCCGCCGCTGCCGGCCGTCTTGAGCGGCGACCACGCGGCTGCCGGGCTGCAGACTGGCTGGTCGGGCCCAAACACATCCTCCACCGCCTCCATAGAGTAAAGGCCTGAGCTGCTGCCAGCCGCCGCACCCAGCGCGGCAGGCGTGGCAGATGGGCTGCCGACGATGCGCGCGGTGCGGGCCCGCACCTTGAGAGCCTGCAGGCAGGGCCGCGCGCCGGGGCTGCCCTCGGCGCCTCCCACCGCGCCGCTGCTGCCCGCCTCGGGTGCGGCGGCGCCTGGCGGGGCAGCCATCGGGCCGTCGGCCCCCAGGCCGTCCAGCAAAGGCTGCTGCAGGCCGTCCCCCGCGTCCTGCAGCAGCTGGCGCTGCGGCTGCGCCGTGATGGGAGCGCTGGACACCCGCCGCCGCTCCGACAGCCGCTTCAGCCGGTTCAGCTTGTCGGCAGTGGAGCCAGGGCTGTCAGGCTGCTGCTGCTGGGAGGGGCTGTCTGGAATGGCTGCTGCAATCAGGCTGGGCCTGCCACCCCAGGCGCTTTCCTCTGTGTACATAGGGTCAACCGGCTGCTGTTGCTGCTGCACCGCAGGAGCAGCGCCAGCGCCGTGCTGCTCACGCACCGCTGCAATGGACCAGCCAGGGCTGCCAGTCTCATGCTGCTGCTGCTGCTGCTGATGCTGCCGCTGCACTGCATCCTTACTGACCGCTGCCTCGTCAGCTGCAGGCGCCTCTGCACCAAAAATCCTCTTCTTGAAGCTGCTCAGCGTCCTCCTGAGCGCGGCGCTGCCGATGCGGGGCAGCGGCGGGGTGGCAGCCGGTGCCGCAGGGCTGGTCGACGGCGGCAGCGGCGGCTGCGGGCGCGCCGCCAAGCTGCCTGCCGCCGTCCGGCTGGAGGCTGCGCGGGCCGGCAGGCGCCACTGCAGCAGCGAATCTGAGCGGGGCTCCACGCCAAGTCCCGCATCTGGGACGCCCGCATTCAGCTGCTGCCAGCTGAACGACGGGGCCCGACCCTCGACAGTGCCTGCCGCCAGCCCATCACCCGCGCCGTCGCTGTCAGCTGCCTCCTCCTCAAAGTTGCCGCTGCCCCCCACCCGCTGCTGCCAGTTGCGCACGCTGGCGTACAGATCAGCATTGTATGCGCCCGCAGCGCCCGCGCCAGGTGCAGCCGTCGCCGCCGCCCCACCCGCTGCGGGCGGGGCTGCCGGCGCTGCTGGTTGGAGGCTGGGGCCTGTGGCTGGCTGGAGCCTGTGGCTGGCGGAGCTAGCATGGGTGAGCTTGGAGGGGCGCTTGAAGCTGCGGACGCCATCCCTGCCAGCTGGCGCTGCTGCCGAGAGGTCTGGAGCAGCAAGGCCAGCTGAGGCGGTGCCGGTAATGCTCCTGCCCCTGCGAGACGCCGACGCCGACTGCTGCAGCTGCGTGGGCCGCCGGGCGGGGCGCACCCAGCTGAGGAGCGAGCCCTCTGACCGCTCAACAGGCTCCCCACCCTCCTCAGCTGCCACCGTACTGCTGCGCCCGGTGCTGCAGGCGCCAGGCCCCTGGCTGCTCATGCTGGCGCAGCTGGCGGCGCTGCCCTCCACATCAGAGGCACCCGCTGCAGCTGCACCGTAGCCGTAGCTGCCGCCAGACAGACGGCTGCTGCTGCCACCAACCTCTGCTCCAGCTGGCGAGTATGCTGCAAGGTGGCCTCGCTGCTGCAAGCTGCCCGGAGCCGCCGGGCTGTATGGTGGCAAGACAGCTACATTCTGCACCTCCAGTGCTTCCCCGCCGCTGGCGGGCTGAGCCGCTGGCGCGGCACCGGGAGCCACGGGCAGCTCTGTGCTGCTAAATGCCGAGGCACCTCCAGCGCCGAGTGGCAAGGCCTGCTGTCCAGTCAGCGCGCCGCTGCAGGGCAGCGCGGCTGTGCCAACGAGTTGCAGAGGGCCAGCAGCGGCCGGCTCCTGCGCTGCAGCGGCAGATGCCGACAGCCTTTGCCGATGTGCGCTGGGAGGCCGGGCGTGCGCCTGCAAAGAGACGGAGCAGCAGAGGGCCAGGTGGATCCTTTACTGCATCTTTTTGCCGTTCCAAACAACTGGGCACCCTAAAATCGCCCTGGTTGCATTTTCCTACCTGGTGCTGGACCTGGCCTTGGGCATCCAGTGTCGGCAGGCCCAGCTGCGGCGTGGCACGCGCGCGCTCCGCCACCCGCCGCTTCACCCCCTCTGCCGCCCCCACCGCCGTCAGCAGCCCCTGCAGCAGCGCCCCCAGCCGCGCGTGCAGCAGCGCAAAGGCCTCGAGCGCGGCGGCCGCCACGCGCGGGGTGTCGTCGTCGGCGGCCGCCGCCAGGGCGTGCACGCAGGCTGGGTAGTCAAACCGCTCCTTGGCGTGGGTCAGCAGCGCGGCGATGTAGGCATTGACACCTTCCTCCCGCACCCGCCACTGCTGGTGCACCAGCGCACCGCCCAGCGCCTGCAGCACCGGTGCGGGGCCCAGCACCAGGGCCAGCCCCGCCACGGCGCGCGCCGCTGCCGCGCGCACCATCTGCGGCCGGCAGATGGAGTGCAGAGGCAGTCATTGGTGGGCAGGTCCAGGTCCTTGCTGGAAAGTCAGGCACTTCTTGGACCTTGGAGAGCTTGGCGTGCACAGCGTGTTTCAGCATTTGCTGATCCCACCGCCACAACCCGCACCTGCACGCCGTCGCCCAGCCGCTCGATGAGCGGCGCCATGAGGCTGCCCAGGTAGGGCTGCAGGTCGGCGCCCAGCCGTGCCGCCAGGTCTTCCAGGACGGCCATGGCTGAGGCCGCGATCTTAAAGTTGTGGTCGCCCACCAGACGCAGCAGGAAGGCGAGAAAGGCGGAGAGGGTGGCGCGCACCGCGCCCGCATCCACCGCCCCGCCGACCTCCAGCACGGTGGCGTGCAGCAGCTCGATGGCCGCGCCGCGTGCCCTGAAGTTGCCCACATCCTCCAGCAGGCTGCGCACAGCCTCAGCGGGCACCCAGCCAAACTCCAGGGCGGTGGCTGCAGGGTCCGCCAGGCGGGAGGCGGTGGCGGTGGCGGAGGCCCCCTCCTGCGCGCGGGTTATTGGCAAAGGCATGCGCCTTAGATATGGGCGCCTGAAACGGCCAAGAGGGGTGTGGAGGGCGCAGAAGCAGGGCTCACCACGCCGGGCGCCATCTCGCCCCGCCGCCTCAAAGAGGCCTAGTGGCGCCTATTCGCCTCTTCAATCAACCAAGAAGCTGGAACGCGATTCTGCTGTCCGCTCCCGGGCGCCAGCCGCAACGGCACGAAACAGGTGGTCAGCGCCCCAGCCTCAAAGCCTTCGAATGTGCCATGGCCGACACCGAGACACAATTCACGCCGATGGAACAAGGGAGGCGGCTAGAGTCTTTGTTCTTGTGGCGCCGGCGCCCTGGCTGCACGCCGTGCACGTCGCCCCGGCCGACGGCGGCAACAGGGAAGATGCAAAGGGGAGGTGACAGTGCAAAGGGGAGGTAACAGGCATGTGGCTGCGGGGGGCAGTACCAAGCATGTGGCTGCGGTGAGAGGCGCGTCGCAGCACAGCGAGCTCGAGGTGGAGCTGGCGCTGGAGGCCGCCGCCCTTGCTTTACAGGCCCTTGCTCTACAGTCACCCCGCTATGATAGGCCGCGTGAGCAGACCTTGTGCAGGGGGCACACGTGATCAAGTTGGCAGCTGAACCAGCATGGGATGGAGACATCGCCAGCCGGCAGCACTGCTGCCAGCCTGGCAGGCGCCAGTGGCCTCAGGAGGCTCACAGTGTGCGCCAGGTGGTGCGCACCCGGGCGCCAACCTGCCACAACCACAGGTGGGCCTCTGGCAAATGCCCCTCCCTGCCCCCTCCCTGCTCCCCCTTCCCTTCTACCCTCCTCTCTGCCTCCTGCCACCAGCTGTCGCCGCAGGCGCGGGTGGGGGAGACGGGCGGCTCGCAGCGCACGCCGCGCCAGGTGCGGCTGGGGCTGGCGCCGGCGGCGGACAGCGCGGCGCGGCCGGGCCTGGCGCTGGCGCCGGCCTCTCAGCAGGCCTGGCTGGAGCTGGGCAGCGGCGCGGGGATGGCGGCGGTGGGCGAGGCGCTGGCGGCGGCGGGGAGGAGCTGGCGGCGGGCGGGCACTGAGCGGCATGAATCGGCAGTAATCAACAGTCCAGCTAGCAGTACTACACACATAAGCACAGCGGCGTCTTGATCAGCAAGCTCAGTTTCACCATGCACAGCCTGCTTGCCTGGTTCCTTGTTCCTTGGGGTTGGGGGTGTGTGACATGGGGGTGTAAGGCACTGGGAACAAGCACATGGGGGCGACCCTCCTCACCTCGTGCGGCGCCGCACAGGGTCGCCCCTTGCCGCCCGCCGCGCCGGCCCTCTCTTCCCACCTCCAGGGCCACGGATGCATGGGGGGGAGGGTTCTGGGCAAAATGCAGGCTTGGCAAGGGGGCAAAACCTTTGTGCCCAGTGTGTGGGGGCCAGGGGGTGCCAAAAGAGTGACGTGCCCAATGTGTGTGGGCCAAGGGGTGCCAAAAGAGTGACGTGCCCAATGTGTGTGGGGGCCAGGGGGTGCCAAAAGAGTGACGTGCCCAATGTGGGGGGGCCAGGGGGTGCCAAAATCTTTGTGCCCAGTGTGTTGGGGGGCCCACCCCCTGGGGTGCCAAAAGAGTGACGTGCCCAATGTGGGGCTCGAACCCACGACCACAAGGTTAAGAGCCTTGCGCTCTACCGACTGAGCTAACCGGGCGTGCACGTTAAGCAGTCCGAGTTTCTAACTTGATAGGAGCCAGCAAAACATTTCGTTCATCGTTGGCCGCGCCGATTTTTGGGAGAATAACAGTTTGGTGGCGGCATCTGGGCGGCGGACGGCGGCACGGCACGGCACTCGCAAGACGGGGGCCTCCCCGGAGTGCCGTCGGCGGCCGGATCCTCCTCGCCTTGCACGGGCGGCAGGGTTGGTGGGACCAAGCCCGTGAATGCCACATCCCCTGTAGCGCGCGCACACACACACACGCACGTGCGCGCGCGTGCGCACGCACACACACACACACACACACGCGCGCGCACACATGCTGCGGGAAGGCGAAGGCGGCAGGAAGCGTGCAATGGACGGCCCCCACCCGTGCACCGGGCACCTGGCACAGCCCGCAAAGGCGGGCTGCGCCTCCTTCTCTCTTGCCCTCGCAATCTGGGCCAGCTGCCTCCACTTACGCCACCCACTTGATGTCTGGCCGCCGCTGGCCAACATGCACTGCTGCCGCACACAACCCTCCCGCCATACACAGTCTCGCACTTATCCGCTGCTGCCCCATTGAAGGCATGGTCAGCTCTCCCGGAGCCATTCTCCGTTCGTTTGGTTGTGTCTACACTTCTCGAGGTCTAACCAAAGAGATGTGCAACACCCAAAAAGATCTGCCAGGCTGGCTGTACTGCAAGGAAAGAAAAGGGGCATGAAAGGGGGATCGCACCCTTCGTCCGACACTCTTCCCGGCTCCCCGGTTCCAGCAGAAGCCGCTCGACAGACACGCAAGCCTGCTGCACGTCCAGCATGGGTCTCTTCGGGTGAGATGGGGGGGGCGCTCCTGATCGTTCATGTTCCGCGCACTCGTTTCGCTGTGCCTGCAATCTAGCTGAGCATCGCTGCCAGCGGCGCGTGGAGCACCTGACAAGGGGTGGAGCGCCTGACAAGGATGCTGCCTTGCATCGCCGCACCGCCGCCATTGATGGCACCGTGGCGGGGGATGCAAGTCTCCTGGGGTGCCTTTCCCGTAGATGGTTCTCGGGGATGGTTGCCTCTTCCCTCACGGAACAGGAGGGTATGCATCCGGATGATCACCTTACCCGCACCCGCACCGGCAGCAAACGCCCCCCCTTTCTGCCCTACCCCTCGCAGCGGCAAGAAGCACACCGTGGTGGCGGGCGACACCCTGCAGAGCATTGCAGCTCAGTATGGCACAACCCCCGAGGCCCTGCTGAAGCGCAACCGCAAGCAGGTCCAGAGCGCCGAGCAGATCCAGCCCGGCATGGTATTGTCGGTGCCAAAAGGCAGCGGATCTCCTCCTCCTCATCGTCCGACGGCTAAGCAAGCGACCGCACTGGGTGGCATCATGCAGGCTCCTCTCTGTTGGGCTTGGCAGCATGCTGCTATTTTCAATCCTACTGGCAATCAGGCCAAAATGAAAACAGCCCATGCCTCCCAAGCGAAATGCCGACAACAACCGACCAACCAATCATCAATGCTGGTGGCAGCCATTGGGTGGGGGAGAAGCTATTTAGTGCGTGGCAATTGCAAGCGCGCATGTCGGAAGCAGAGCACCAACTAAGTGTCGCAAGCAGACCACCACCTATAGTGTGCGCGGGGCGAGACAGCCCGCCGGCGCCCTGCCAACTCAGCATCGCCCCCGACCCATGGCATAGGCCTTCACCTCATTCATGCAACTCTCTACTTTCAGGGGAAACTGGTGGGCTTCCAGTTCACCCTGCATGCACGCACCGATTGCTCGCCAAACCATGCCTGGCGCTGGGCGAGCTGTGCATATGCAATATTGATGCAAAATCTCCCTGAATCACAATGGATACGTTCTCTTTCGCCGAGGCCTTCCGCCGGCTGTGCACCCGGTGTCCGGCGGCGGCGGAGCCGCCCTGCGTGCAACAGCTGGGCGGGGAGCAGGTGACCAGCGCTGCCCGAGTTGTTTGGGCCGCTTCGGCGGTGCATGCGGGAGGGCGATGGCAGCGCCGCCGCCGCTGCCGCCGCCGCTGCCAGCAGGCCTTTTGCCTGCCACTTGGTGGGCCGTTGTTATGCTCCAGCTTGCCCCACCCAAACCCTCCCCATGCATGCCGTTGCCCCATTGGCTGGACTGCAGGGCTCGGTGGCCTCCCCACAGCAATACCTGCAGGCCCTGCAGGAGCTGCTGGTGCAGTATGACGTGACGCTGCCCGCCGCCACGCTCTTCCGCCCCGTGCTGCTCAAGGCGGTTGCCGGCCTGGTGGAGGCAGCAATCGGCAGCAGACGCGGAGGTACCGGCCGTGGCGGTGCCGTGCAGCCTGGCCCAGAGCTGGCGGTTGCCCTGCTGTCGGTGCTGGAGCTGGCGCCACACACCGAGGGGTGCGCGGGCGTGCTGGGCCCCATGCTTGCAGCGCCGGCATGACGTGAATTGCAGCAAGAAACGGAGAGTGTTGGAAACCCTCTCTTCCCTGCCTATCATGAGCCTGCCCGTCCCCCATCGTGCAGGCTCGTGCTGCGATACTTCCACCACGCGCCGCCACCCTTCCACTACCTGCTTCCACCCGCCGCCGACGGCGCAGCAAGCTGTGCTGTGCCTGTCGGGCAGCTGGCGCGCAGCACGCTGCGTGGCCTGCAGCTGCTGCCCCAGCTGCAGTGGCCGGTGGCGGCGGCGCTGCCGGCGCTGCTGCAGCACGCAGACGCCGATGTGCGGTGGTGCGCCGCCGAGTGCGCCGCGCTGGCGTTTGGCCTGCAGGACGCCAGCAGGGCCAAGGTGGGGTGCAGCTGCAGTAAAGGGCGGAGCCCTCGGCTTCAGGGGCTCCCGCCTGGCCCTGCGCCTGCCACCTGCCTGAGCTGCCACCTGCCTGAGCTGCTCGTGACCTCTCGCCCCAACCTTGCCTTGCCCTTGGTGCAGCTTGCGGGGCGCGTGCTCAGTGAGGAGGAGGAGGCGCAGTGCCGCCTGCGCTGGCAGAATGAGCGTGCCATGTATTGCGCTGAGCTGGCAGTCATGTACTGCAGCAGTACCAGCAGCAGCCACGGTCTGGCCGCTGGGAGCTCTGGGCAGCAGGCTGAGGCCATGGATGCAGCTCCCACACCCCCTGCTGCACGTCGCGGCGCCGGCGCAGCCAGGAGCGGGGACAGCAGCGGCAGCCGCAAGCGCAAGCATGGCGGCGGCGGGGAGGACAGCGACGCAGACACGGCGGCTCTGGGCGGCGCTGCCGGCGGCATGGCACCGGCCGCAGGGTATGTCGAGGTGTGCGGCCTGGAGCTGCCACAGCGGCAGCAGCACGGGGGCGGCGGCGGCGCCGCACTCGCGCCTCTGGTGCACACCCCCGCTGTCGACCACAACCTGGAAGCCCTGGCTCTAGGTGGGTGCCAGGCTGCTGGTGCTGCGATTTCAAGGCACCGCCGTGCAGGCTCTTCATGTGCCAGGCATGGCAGCCTGCATGGATGCTATCAGGCCAGCAGCAGCGTCGCCAGCCGGCTGCACCCGCCTGCACCCCCCGCATGTGCCGCTGACTGCTTGCCCGCCGGCCCTGCCTGCTTGCAGGCCTGTGCCTGGGCAGCCCCATCCTGCTGGAGGGCCCCCCCGGCAGCGGCAAGTCGGCGCTGATCGAACACGTGGCGGCGCTGACGGGCAACGCGCAGGGTGAGCTGGGGCGTGGGGCTGCGCTGCACCCTGCAAACCGCCCCCCCACATGTCTCGTCGAGCAGTGTCCACCATTGCCCGCATGCTCCTGCCCACGCGCCCACACTCTGACGCCCCCACCTGCCCTCCCTCCCTCCCCTCTTCTTTCCTCCCTGCCCAGCCATGGTGCGCATCCACCTGGACGACCAGATGGACAGCAAGAGCCTGGTGGGCGCCTACGTGTGCACCGCCCGCCCCGGCGAGTTTGTGTGGCAGCCGGGGCCGCTGGCGCAGGCTGTGGCGCAGGGGCGGTGGGTGGTGGTGGAGGACGCCAACCTGGCGCCGCCCGAGGTGCTGGCCGCGCTGGTGCCGCTGCTGGAGAGGTGCGTGCTGGACGTGGCGGCGCGGGCCGAGAGCGTGGCCGCCGCCCCCGGCTTCCAGCTCATCGCCACCGTCACCTCCGCGCCAGGTGGGCTGCGTGTCCCGCTGGCATGCTGGGCATGCTGGGCAGGGAGCAGGCTGGGGGTGATCCGTTAATTGCACAGTCAGCAACCCGCTGGGCCCTGCGCCTTTGGCAGCACACAACAGATGTCGCCATTCCTGCCTGCCTGCCGCTGACTGTGCAGGCGGCACGGCTGCGGGTGCCTATGGCAGCAGCCAGGTGGTGAAAGACCTGCTGGGAGGCCTGTTTCATTACGTGGCTGGTGAGGCCCGCTGGGCTGGCACTTGCAGGGCAGCTGCCTGGCCGCCTCGTGTGCCTGACAGAGAGGGGTGGAGCTCCTCGAAACTGGCCGCCCCTGATGGCAGGTGCAGGGCCAGCTCATCCAACTCCCGGCCCTCCCCATGCGCTCCCATACTGTGCAGTGGAGCCACCCCCGGAGGCGGAGCAGCAGCGCATCCTGGCACGCCTGCACCCGCAGCTGGCGCCGCTGCTGCCCCATGCCATGGAGACCCTGAGCCTCGTGCGAGCAGCCTACGGCCAGCAGCACCACCAGCAGCAGCTGAGCGAGGCGGTGGCGGCGGCGCTGGCGGCGGCGGGCATCAGCGGCGGCCACGGCGGGGGCGCCTTTGGGTTCAGCGTGGGCCGCCACTTCAGCATCCGGGATGTGCTCAAGTGGTGCCGCCGCATGGCCTCGGTGCGCCAGCCCAGCTTGCCTGATCCCAGCCCGCCTGTGCCTGCCTGCCTGGGTGCCTTGGGCTGTCTCCCGACAACCGCCGACACCTTGGTCAGGCAGAGGTCCTGCTGTGCTCACTCACAGCCAAGCCCTCGCGTGCCCCTGCTCGCAGCTGCACGCGTCGCTGCTGCAGCGCTCCCTCAAGCCCGCTCGCTCCAGCCAGCACCAGGCCTCCGTCGCGGCTGTGCCGGTGGCGGTGCGCGAGGCGGCGTTTGTGGAGGCCGCCGACTGCTTTGGGGCCCTGCTGGGGCGTGCCGAGGTGAGAGGCCATGCCTGCCTGCTTGCTAGCCTGCCTCCCCTGCGATTGCAGCAAGCTTGACCAGCATGTCATTGAGCTGCTTCTCTGCACCTGCTCGATCCACCGCCGCCTTGGGTGCCACTGCAGGCTGCCGAGCAGCTGCTGCGGGCATTGGCAGCCCTATGGGCGGTGCCTGCAGAGGCGGTACAGCAGTACACCATGCTGCACAAGCCCGCAGTACAGGCAAGCGGCGCTGACCTGGCCGTGGGGCGAGCCAGCCTGCCGCTGGCGGATGCCGCCGCCGGCAGGCGGGCCCTGGCGGCAGCCGGCGGCGGCGCCTCCCGCTTTGCGCCCACGGGCCATGTGCTGCGCAACATGGAGCGCGTGGCGGCTGCCACCTGCCTGGGAGAGCCGGTGCTGCTGGTGGGAGAGACGGGCACCGGCAAGACCACGCTGGTGCAGCAGATTGCCAAGCAGGTGTGGGGCGGGAGGCAGGCGGTGGGCGCCAGCGCCTGCAAGTGGTGGTGCTGTTGTGCAGCATGCGTGAGCGGCTGGCTATGCACCGTAGCTTACAGGGCGGCACACGGGGCCTCAGTGGGTCTGCCAGCAGCCGCCACCGCCGCGCTTTCTTCTCTGCTGACGTGCCGCTGCTGCGTGTGCTGTGCCTGCTGCCAGGTGGGCGCCAAGCTGGTGGTGCTCAACCTCAGCCAGCAGACCGACAGCGGCGACCTGCTGGGCGGCTTCCGCCCCGTGCAGCCAGCCGAGGCGGTGCTGCCGCTGCTGGAGCGGTTTGGCGACCTTGTGCGGCGTACCTGGTGGCGGGGCAACAACGACGAGTTCCTGGGGCGGGTGGCTCGCCTGGCAGAGAAGCGCAAGTGGGGGCAGCTGGTGAAAGCCTTCCGGGCCGCGCTCGACAAGGTGGCCGCCGCGGAGCAGCAGCAGCAGGAGCAGCGGCAGGCAGCAGCAGCGCCTGGCGTCGCGCCGCCATCTGGCGGTGACAGCAGCAGCAAGAAGCAGAAGCACAGCGGCAGCAAGAAGGCAGCCCCCGCAGCCATCAGCGGCGAGGTGCTGCGCGAGTGGCGCCAGTTTGGCGGCGATGTGGCGGCGGCCGAGGCGGCGGCCACCGCAGCCGAGGGCGGGTTTGCGTTTGCGTTTGTTGAGGGCGCGCTGGTGAAGGCTGTGCGGGAGGGCTGGTGGCTACTGCTGGATGAGATGAACCTGGCGCCAGCAGAGGTGAGGGAGCGGAGGGCTGAAGGGAGGCAGGCACCCCGCTTGCAGCATTGGCGCGCAGCTGCCAATGAGTCCCGTGCATGTCGCGTCCCGCTCTACCTGTAGCGTTGTTGTGCTGCCTGCCTGCCTGACCTGGGTGCCCGTGGTGCGGTGCAGGCTCTGGAGCGCATCGCAGGCCTGCTGGAGGAGGCTGGGGGCGGGGGCCTGGTTATTGCGGAGCGGGGGGACTCGGAGGGCGTGCCGCGCCACCCCTCCTTCCGCCTCTTTGGAGCCATGAACCCGGCCACGGATGCAGGTACGGGCTGGGGGGCGTGTTGCAGCAAGGGTTGAGGGCACGGCGAGGCACCAAGCCGCCATCAGTGGTTTGTGCATGGCTGGTGCAAGACATGGGAGAGGTTGTGGTGCGAGCTTGAAGCAATGCGGTCAAGGCCTTTGCCCCCCCTTGCCCTGCCGTGCCCTGCAGGCAAACGTGACCTGCCCGCCCCGCTGCGCAATCGCTTCACCGAGATTTGGGTTGGGGAGCCGCCCCAGGTGAGATGCGCTGTGCTGCACGTGGGCGTGCATCTCCTGTCTGGCGTGTGGGAGTAGCGCTCCTTCACCCTGCCCCTGCCTGACTCTGGAACGGTGCCCTCACCCCTGCCCCTGCCTCTTCCCTGCCTCTGCCCACAGCGCGAGGACCTCGCCGCCATTGTGGCCGGCTATCTGTCTGACGTGGTGGCGGGAGCACCCGTGGAGGCCATTGTCGATTTCTACCTCGCAGCCAAGGCAGAGGCGGTGAGGCAGGGCGGCTGGGAGTGGCGGCTGGGAGTGGCAGCAGCACAACGAACTTGCCGCCGCTGTGTCCATCTGTGCCACGACACAGCGCTGCTGAGCTTGCGTGCCATCAAGGGCATGCATGCTGTACCACTGCCGCAGGAGGCGACGCTCCAGGACGGCGCGGGCCACAAGCCGGCGTACAATTTGCGCAGCCTGTGCCGTGCGCTGGAGTATGCGGCACGTGCCACCCCCACATATGGCCTGCAGGCAAGCCTGGCAGCCAGTCGCCTGGGCTGGGTGGCTTATGGGCTGCTCGCCTGCCTGCTGCTTGTTACCAACCACCATGAAGCATCACTGGCGCTTGCATGCTGCCCTGCAGCGCTCCCTGTGGGACGGTTTTGCCATGTCCTTCCTCACCCAGCTTGACCCTGCCAGCGGCGCCCGCCTGGAGAAGCTGATGCAGCAGCACCTGCTGGGCCCGGGGACCAGCCTCAAGGTGCGTGGGAGAAGGGGACACCCCTCATAGGGGCGTGCTGACATTTTACGGGCCCTGCTGGGCAGTCCGACATTGAGTGGGCTCTGCTCACAGTGAGATGTGTGCGTGTTGAGCATGCGCTGGCCCGTGCTGTGGTGCAGGTGCTGCTGCGGGCGCCGCCCGCGCCCCCCGGCCCCGACTTTGTGCTCTTTGACCAGTTCTGGGTGGGCACTGGCGGCAGGCAGCTGCCCAAGCCCGGACAAGGTGCGCCCGCCACCGCACCTGAGCTGATGCCCTGCACTCCAGCAGCTCCTCGTCTCTCCTGTCCCCATCACTCCCCACGCCATAGCCTCCCAATCTGTGAGCCCCAGACTCTGCCTCACCTTCCTACCCTTGCGCCCCGTCACCTGCTCCACAGACGGCGGCGGCGGCTTCTTTGTGCTGACCCCAACCGTTCAAGGCCACCTGCGCAATCTGGCACGCGCAGTGCTGCTGCGTCGCTACCCCATCCTTCTGCAGGCAAGTGCAGCAGCGGGACGGGGGGCAGTGCTGGGTGGGGCGCCGAGGCATCGTCACAGGCGCTGTCGTGCACTGTGTCCGCCAGCTGCCGACTCGCTTTGCGACCATGCCATGCCGCTGCTGCAGGGCCCCACCAGCAGCGGCAAGACCAGCCTGGTGTCCTATCTGGCCGCCCAAACGGGGCACACATTTGTGCGCATCAACAACCACGAGCAGACAGACCTGCAGGCACGCCACCAGCTGTGGGGCTGGGCTGGGCTGCTCAGCTGGCCGCGCAGGGCTGTGCTTCCCACTGGCTGCTAGCGCGCTGGGAGCTCCCAGGACAACCTTGGCTGCTGCCGACCTTTCTCTGCCACCACACTTTTGACGACCCCCAGATGCACCCCACGCCCAACCCACAAGATCCCTCACTCACCAACCACACCATCATCACCCGCACCCTGCAGGAGTACCTGGGCAGCTATGTGAGCGACGAGAGCGGGCGGCTGGTGTTCCGGGAGGGGCTGCTCGTGCAGGCGGTGCGCCAGGGGCACTGGATTGTGCTGGATGAGCTCAACCTGGCGCCCACCGAGGTGCTGGAGGCGCTCAACAGGTGGGTGGGGGTCTGGGGGGGTGAAGACAAGGTTGGAGCTGGCGGCCTGTAATGCTTGCGTGCTAGCTGGCTGCCTGCCTGCCTCTGCCAACGAGCCACCCTGGCTCCCTCCCGCAGGCTGCTGGACGACAACCGCGAGCTGTATGTGCCGGAGCTGCAGGAGGTGGTGCGCCCCCACCCGCACTTCATGCTCTTTGCCACACAGAACCCGCCCGGCATCTACGCCGGACGCAAAACGCTCAGCAGGTGCGCCTCGCCTGGTCTCGCATGCCCTACCGCCCTTGCATTTCAACCGGCCAACTACCCACGCGCTGCCACTCACCCGCCGTGCCCCTGGATGCCTTCCCCATAAGACCCAACCCTTTACTGCCGTATGCACGCCTGTCCCCACGCAGGGCCTTCCGGTCCCGCTTCCTGGAGCTCCATGTGGACGACATCCCCGACGACGAGCTTGCGACAATCCTGGAGAAGAGGTGCGGAGGCGGAGGCTTTGTGTGCACAGTGGTGGGGGTGGGGACGGACACCGGCTCCAGGTGGCACCTGGTCAGCGTTTCAGAGCAGGGCAGAGAGGCCTAATGGCATCCCTTTCCGCCGCTCTGCAGGTGTGCGATCGCCCCCAGCTACGCCGCCAAGCTGGTGGCAGTGCAGCGTGAGCTGCAGCGCCGCCGCTCCGCCTCCAACGTTTTTGCCGGCCGCCACGGCTTCATCACGCCCCGAGACTTGTTCAGGTGGGAGAGGCGGGCACAAGTGGTGCTGCGCAACGGGACACGACAGCAGCGGCTGGACAGAAGTTGATTGATTGCAGTGCACTGGATGTGGTGTGAACCAAGTTTGGTGGGGTTCTGTCGCGCAGGTGGGCTGGACGCGGCGCCGTGGGCTACCAGGAGCTGGCCGAGGACGGCTTTGCTGTGCTGGGGGAGCGCCTGCGCGGTGGCGAGGAGCGGGATGTGGTGGCCGCGGTGCTGCAGAAGGTCCTTGGAGCCAAGGTGGGGGTGGGCGCGCTCTTGGAGCAAGGCTGGTCAGCACAGACACGCAGGGCAGCAGGGCCGGGACACACACGGCAGCCTGGCAGGCAACTGCAGAACAGGCAGCAAACGGACTCTGCACATCCCACTCTAAGACTACTGCGGCTTTTCCGTGCGCCCTGTTGCAGCTGGATCTTGCCGAGGCTTACCGCCGCAGGGGAGATGCTCCTGTGCAGCAGCTCAGGGCGGCGCTGCAACAGGAGGCTGCTACGGCTGCAGCTGCTGATGGCATGGCAGCAAACGCGACTCCCACCGAGCAGCAGCAGCAGCAGCAGCAGGATGGTGGGCAGCAGCGCAGCACACACAGCGTGGCAGATGTCGCAGCGCTGCGTGCGGCGCTAGGTGGCGTGGTGTGGACGGCCTCCATGCGTAGGATGTGAGTTGGGGGTGGAGAGGGGGAACTTATCCAATAACTTCATGTTTTGAGCTGTGTGGAACGGCTGAGGCTTCCTGTCAGTGGCGCAACGCCATTGACGGCTCAACTCCCCTGAACCTGGCATCGCTACTGTCCGCAGGTTCTTCCCTGTGGAGAGGTGCCTGGAGTTTTCAGAAGCAGCGGTGCTGGTCGGCCAAAACGGGCACCGGCAAGACGACCGTGTGCCAGATGGCGGCGTTTGTGCGGGGCCAGCGCCTGCACATCATCAACTGCAACCAGCACACAGAGGTGTCTGACTTCCTTGGCGGCTTCCGGCCCAACAGGTAAGGGAGCGGGCGAGAGCGGGGACGTCCAGCGGAAAGAGCGGGGACATGGCGCAGGATCATGGGCTGGCAGCAAAGGAGCATCGACAAAGTGTGCAGTGGCCTGGCTTCGCCTCAGCTGACGCCTGCGCTGCTTTGTGCTGCAATCGGTCGTTGCGTGCAGGCACCGCGAGCGCTCACTGGTGCAGATGCAGCAGGCGCTGGCTGCAGTCAATACCAGCCAGTTGCTGAGCGCCGCGGGCCAGACGCCGCTGCTGCCACCCCCCACTCCGGCGGGCGCCGACCTGCAGGCAGTGTTGGCGGGAGGCAAGCAACGGCTAGCAGCGGCAGAGCAGCACGTACGCGAGTGCCTCGCCACTGGTGCAGAGGCCCAGCAGCAGCAGCAGCAGCAGCAGCAGCAGCAGCAGCTAGAGCACCTGCGGGCAGCGGTTGGCAGCCTGGCAGATGCGGTGGCGGGGGTCAGAGCGCCGTTCGAGTGGGCAGATGGCCCGCTGGTGCAGGTAGGGCTAGTAATCTGGTCTTGCTTTGGCGGAGTCTGGTGCGACGTGAAGCCATCGCCCTGGTAGCTCTTACCCAGCTGTCTCATGCACCACTGCCGCGCCACTGCTGCCGCCACCGCTGCCGTGCAGGCCATTCGTCACGGCGACATGATTCTGGTGGATGAGCTCAACCTGGCCGAGGATGCTGTGCTGGAGCGGCTCAACAGGTGCGCCCGTGGCTGCAGAAGTGCTGCTTGCGCTTCATTTATTGTACCAATGCTGCCCGGCTGGGGCGCCGTCACTCCTTTCTACCCCTGTTCACGCGATGCCTACCTCTGCCGCTTCCCTGCCACAGCGTGCTGGAGCCGGGGCGCAGCCTGACGCTGGCTGAGAAGGGTGGCGCTGGGGCGGAGTTTGTGGTGGCGCACCCCGCCTTCCGCATCGTGGCAACCATGAACCCAGGTGGGTGGCTGGCGGGCACCTCTGGCAGGCTTTGGTGCAGCCGCCGAGGCAATGTCAGGGTGGGTGGGTGGGTGGCCCCGTGCCGGAAGGGCGCATTTCACGACTCCTCGCCACCCATGTGCCTGTCCGCTTGCATTATTCTTATGGTGCTCACGGCCACGCCTCACTGACCCCCCCCCCCCCCCCCCCCCCCTTCCTCCCTGCTGTCCCTTCCAGGCGGCGACTACGGCAAGAAGGAGCTGTCGCCGGCCCTGTCCAACCGCTTCACATCCATTTGGGTGCCCGCCATCGAGGACGGCGCTGAGCTGCTGGCCATCCTCGAGTCGCGGCTGGCAGGTGGGCGACGCGAGGCAGCGGCTCGTGGCACCAGCGCTGCCACGTGCTGATGCTGCCTCCCTCTTGCTTGTGCTGAGGTTGTCTGACACTCCTACGCTTGACGCTCCTGGCGCAGATGCCGAGGCCAAGCAGCTGGTGCCGCCCCGCCTGCTCGACTTTTGGCGCTTCTTCAGGGCAGAGGCGGCGCATGCGGCACGCCAGGCGCTATCGGGTAGGGTTTGCTGGCCTCTATGTGAACCTGCTGTGGCCCATGGTGCCTTGCTGCTCACCGTGCCAGCGCTGCACACCGTGCTCGCGCTACAAGGCTTGACTGACCTCTGCTTTCACTTCCCCTCCTGCCGCGGCAGTCCGCGACCTGCTGGCCTGGGCCGGCTTCATAAACGCCGCCGCTGCCCAGCTGGGCGTGCTGCCTGCATACGCGCACGGCGCACACCTGGTGCTGCTGGACGGCATTGGGCTGGGCGTGGGGCTGTCAGCAGAGGTGCGCCTAAGCGCCTGTGGCTGTAGGAGAGCAGAGCAGCCGCTGAGCAACTAGCCTGTGGCACGGATAAGGCACCCAGGGTGGGGCTGACTAAAGTGTATATACTATGCATCCCCTGCACGCATCCTGCCTGCCTGCAGGCGACCCAGTATCTGCGGAACAGGTGCCACGCCTTCCTGCTCACGCAGCTGCCCCAGGAGCTGCACGCCGCGGCAGAGGCAGCGGCCGGCCGCGGCCAGCTGGCTGGTGGAGAGCAGTCCACGGATGGTGGTGAGACAGACATGGAGTTGGATGGGCAGCCGGGTGCCCGCTCACCTTCCCCAGCCCGCTGGGGCATCGCCCCGTTCTTTGTGGAGCAGCAGCAGCGAGGCGGGGGCGGGTCCGGCGGCGCTGCCTTCAACTTCCAGGCCCCCACCACCGGCCGCAACGCGCTGCGCGTCCTACGGGCGCTGCAGGTGGGGATCCCGCCACCCCTGCAGCCTGCTAACACGGGAGACATGCGTGCCCGCAGCTGGCCTCTCCCTGCTGCTTGGCCGACTGTGCTCCTTGCGCTGCTGCGCTCCTCTCCCGCTGCAGCTGCGCAAGCCGATCTTGCTGGAAGGCAGCCCAGGGGTGGGCAAGACCTCGCTCGTTGCCGCCATGGCCAAGGCAGTGGGTGAGCGGCCATCGCAAGCCATCGACCGCCGCTGTTGCTGCCGACCTCATGCCCACCCATCCACACCCGCACAGACCACACAGCCAACGAACACCTGCTGCCTCCCCTGCCGCAGGCGCGGAGCTGGTGCGCATCAACCTCAGCGAGCAGACCGACATGATGGACCTGCTGGGGGCAGACCTGCCGGTGGCGGGGGGCGCTCCTGGGGAGTTTGCCTGGTGGGTGGCTGGGAGGCGGGATGCGTGGGCGCGTGTGCATGCGTGCGCTCCTCCTCCCCCGAGCGCTCTGTGCGTGTGTGTGTGCGGGGGGTGGCTGCGCCATCAGCCTCCAGGTGCATTGCTCGTGCGGCGCAGTAGGCCCACGGCGGTGGCATTGGCGACTGTTCCCTGCCTGGCACGCGGTGCAGGGCGGATGGACCCCTGCTGGCGGCGGTGCGCGGCGGCGCCTGGGTGCTGCTCGACGAGCTCAACCTGGCGGGGCAGACGGTGCTGGAGGGGCTGAACGCGGTGCTGGACCACCGTGCAGAGGTGGGGGGGGGGGAGCAGGGGACTGCGTCGGGGCTCTGCACAGCCCCCGCGGCCGCCTCCTCTCTTGAAACAGCTGGCTGAAGCAGTGCTGGCTGGCGCCGGCGGCCCCGACTGGCCCCCGGCTGGCGCACCCTGAACCTCCCTGTCATCCGAACGCTGAACACCCTACTGCTCCCACACAGGTGTTCATTCCTGAGCTCAACCGCACCTTCCGCTGCCCCCCCACCTTCCGCGTGTTTGGCGCGCAGAACCCGCTGCAGGCATGCCCTGCGCCGCTGCCGTTCGCTGCTGCCAGCCGTCCATGCGTTTGTGTACCGCGTGCGCCTGCCTGCCCCTGGGGCCCGCCCTCACCCTCCCACCCTGCTGCCTGGCCTGCAGGAAGGTGGCGGGCGCAAGGGCCTGCCCAAGTCCTTCCTTAACCGCTTCTCCCGCGTGCATGTGGAGCTGCTGCAGCAGACCGACCTGCTCTTCATTGCAGGCACGCGGGCCGGGCTGGTCAGGCGTACTTTTTGCTGGCCTGACATGAGTTCCTTCGAGAGCAGTGGGTGCCTGCCCTCCCCCTTGCCATGCTCTGCCTGCTCCATGCCCTAAAGCTGCTGCCCTGCTGCCTGCTCCCCTGGAATGCGCTTGCCTGCAGGCGCGCTGCACCCGCGCATCCCGCCGCACACCCTGCACCGCATGGTGGCCGCCCTGCAGCGCCTGCACCACGACGCCAACGTCAGGTGGGTGGCGGAGGTGGCAGGGACGCAGCAGCTGTCAACCCTGCAGGGGAGCAGCAGGCGGTGCCTTTGCTGACTGAACAGAGCATGGGTGCTGCCATGCTATAGCCCTCAGCTCCTCCCCACAACAGCTTCACACCTATGCTTGTGGGCTCGCCCCCACCCTCCCGCCGTGCAGCCGCTGCTTTGCGGGGGCGGGCGGCCCCTGGGAGTTCAATCTGCGTGACCTGCTGAGGTGGTGTGAGCTGGCGGAGACGGCGGTGCCAGCTCAGCAGGACGCCCACGCGGCAGCAGCGGCCGGCGGCCAGCAGCTGGCAGCTGGCGGCGGCGAGGTGGCGGCGCTGGATGCGGCCGTGCGGCACTACGCGGGCCTGCTGTTTGTGCAGCGCCTGCGCACGGCAGACGACCGTCAGCATGCGACAGAGGCATTTGCTGAGGCGTGGGGCCAGCAGGAGCAGCAGCAGCAACAGCAGCAGCAACACCCGGAGCTGCACATCTCGGCTGACGCCCTGAAAATTGGCTTGGCCCGCCTGTCGCGCGCCAGCAGCGCGCCCCCCGCCGCAGGCGGCCGCAGCACAGCTGAGCAGCTGGCGCTGCTGCCCAGCCAGCTGCCTGTTCTGGAGAGTTTGGCAGGTGAGAACATGCCGATTGGTAGGGAGGAGGGCCCCATCCCACCAGCACCCCTCATTTTGTGACCTCCCATCTGCTTCGCCCCCCCTGTAGAGTGCGCCGCTCGGAGTTGGATGTGCCTGCTGGTGGGGCCCGCCGCCGCCGGCAAGACGGCGGCTGTGCGCACGCTGTCGGCGCTGTGCGGCCAGCCTCTGCTGGAGCTCAGCCTCACCTCTGGCACCGACACCAGCGACTTGCTGGGCGGCTTTGAGCAGGTGGAGGCGGCGCGCAAGGTCCAGGTGAGGAGCGGCGGCGAGGGGACGGCAGGGTAGCAGCCGGCATGAGGCCGTCTGACAATTGATTGCTGTGTGGCTACTCACACCGCTGCATGCACTGGACGATCCTAGTCAGTATCCGGCTCGGGGGCCTGTGCCTGTTTGGTGCCTGGAGGCTTGGGCTCAAGCTGCGCTGCCCGCCCCCTCTTGTGGCAGGAGCTGGTGAGGGAGGTGCAGGCACTGCTGGCCGCGGCCGCCGACGTCCTGCTGCCCGCGCTGCGCCCCGCCCAGGCCCAGCACCAGCAGCTGCTGCAACTGCTCGCCCAGGCGTGGCAGGCGTGCTCAGCAGCTGCCAGCCTGGATGCCGAGGCGGCGGCGTCTGGCGCCGATGTGGCTGCAGCGCCCTCGGCAGACGCACAGCATGCGCGGCAAGTGGCGGCGGTGCAGGCGCTGCAGCAGGTGCTGGCCCAGCTGCTCCAGCTGCTCTCCAGCCTGCAGCAGCAGCAGCTGGGGCTGCCAGACGCCGATGATGGCATGCTGGCACAGCAACGGATGCAGCGCGCCGAGCACGAGGCAGCCAGCGCAGCGGACAGGGCCGTCGAGCTGGCGGCTGGGCTGGCGGCCGGCGCCGAGTCGGCAGCGGGCAAGTTTGAATGGGTGGACGGCGCTCTGACGCGGTGAGAGGCTGTGGGAGGCGGCACACCTGCCATTGCGCTTCACTGTTGGGTGCCCCGCCTTAGGGTGCCTGCCCTTCGAGCCCACCCCCCGCCCGTCGCTCCCATCCGTGCAGCGCCGTTGAGCGGGGCGGCTGGGTTCTTCTGGACAGCGCCAACCTGTGCAACCCCACGGTGCTGGACCGGCTCAACCCGCTGCTGGAGCCGCAGGGTGGGTGGAAAGCACCGGCGGTGGTAGTGGTGTGTGGGTGGGGCGTGGAGAGCGGGTTGGGAGGGTATGAGAGAGGGCAGCAGAGGGGTGACCTGGTGCATGCTTGCATGCACCAATGCCAGCAGCGCCGACGACTGTAGCTACCCGCCCCCTGCCCCTCTCCAGGCGTGCTGCTGCTCAATGAGTGCGGCGGCGGCGGCGGTGCGCGTATCGTGCGCCCCCATCCCAACTTCCGCCTCTTTCTAGCGCTGGACCCCCGGTGGGTGGGCGGTGTGGCGGGCAGGCTGCAGGGGGGGGACCAGGCAGATGAGAGTGGTTGGTGGATGCAGGTGGTGGCAGGGGCGGACGCCAGGCACCAACTGGCTGTGCTGTTGCTGCTGCCAAGATGTGTGGTGTCCCGGGACACGTCACTTGCGCATTGCATCCACTAGCTTCAAAATTCTGCCCCCCACGCCTCGCCGATGTAGGCACGGCGAGGTGTCTCGTGCCATGCGCAACCGCGGCATCGAGATCTTCCTGCTGCCGCCACGCGAGCAGCAAGCGGCGCCAGCCGCTGCACCGGGCCTCTGCCAGCATGGCGAGCTGCAGCAGGTGCTGGCGCTGGCAGGCATCCCCGGCACCGCCATCCCGGCAGCCATGGCAGCCGCTCATGCAGCGGTGGTGGCGCACGCGGCGCAGCGCCACAGGCGGCCGCCCGGGCTACGGGAGCTGCGACGCTGGGCGGCCCTGGCTGCTGCGCTTGCGGGCAGGGGCTGGCCGTTTGCCGCTGCGCTGCACACCGCGTGGCGCCAGCTGTACGTGCGCTCTGAGGCAGTCGCAGCGGCCGGTGCGGATGAGGCATCGGCAGTGGCAGAGGCGGCTTTTGAAGTGTGTGTGCTGCCACAGCTGCAGCACGCGGACGGCAGTGGCGGCGATCTGGTTCTGCACCGCCCAGCTGCCTGGCCGCTGCCTCTTGGGGCCGCAGAGTTTGCTGCCGACTCGGCAGGTGCCTGCCTGGGCAGAGATGCAGCGGTGCTTTTGCAGCATCTGGCTGTGCTGGCTGCCGCTCAGCAGCAGCAGCACGGCAGCAGCGACGGTGGCACGGCGCGTGCCGAGCTGGGCAGCAGTCGAGACGCATGGGTGGGCGAGCTTGGTCTGGCGGCAGCGGCAGCCATGCCGGCAGCGCAGCTTGTGCAACTGCTGTCAGGCGGCGGCCTGCCAGGCAGCAGCATGGATTCGGATGTAGAAGCAGCAAGTGAGAGCGATGCGCCTGCGGCCCTCTTGTGCGCCCCGCCAGCAGCTCGAGTTTTTGCAGAGCGCTGCGGAGCTGCACATGGCGGCCGGCGTGCCGCACATGCAGCTGCGCTAGCAGCCCAGCTCCAACGGCTGCTTGGCGCCGGCAGTGGCGCCAGCAGCCAGGCCCTGACTGCAGCGCACCTGGCTGAGAGGATGGTTTCGGGCGTGCTGGCGCACCCCCTGGCAGCAGCAGCTGCCGCCCTTCAACAGCAGCTGGCGGCTGCGGTACAGCTGCCAGAAGCCGACCGCGCTTTCCTGCCGCTGGATGCGGCAGGTGCGCAGCAGCTGCAGCCGTACATGCTGGCAGCAGGGCTGAGAGCCGACGGCGACGCCAGCAGTGCTAGCGCCAGCCTGCAGCAGCTGTGGCAGCAGGTGATGGAGGTCAGTGGCAAGGTGGCCGCGCTGTGGCATGCTGTGCACGCAGCCGTGGAGCTGCGCTCGGTGGCGGCAGCGGCAGACGAGGCGGTGGCGGACGGCAGCGCCACGCTGCTGCAGCTCTCGTGCTGGCGGCACCAGCGACCCAAGGTGAGGCTGGCGGGCACATTGTTGTGTTGCCTCTGCACTGCTGGGCGTGGCATGCATGCACAGCCAGCGGGGCGGGTCTGCATGTACGAATGCCAACAGCCAAATTGGTATGAAGGAATGTTTGGCTGCATGTATAGTACTTCAGCCCTGGCACGCCTGTGGCTCACTGTCGTGCCGTGCTGGCATTGCAGGAGCGGGCGCGCAAGGCAGCAGTACATCCCACCGTGGACTGGCTGTACGCTGTACTGCTGGCGGTACAGATGCTGGAGGAGGCGCTGCTGGTGCCTGGCAGCGCCCAGTACTCAGGCCCGCCCTGGGGCAGCGGCGTGGCCAACAAGGTGAGCTCGCTTCTCTCCCTGGGGGCACCTCCCCTAAGCTGTCCCTGATGATGCACGCCTTTTGGGGTGGGGCCTCGCTGGGCCTCACACATTCCATTCAAGCTGCCGCTGCTGGCAGTCTTCCCATCTCCATCAATGGCGCGATGTATGATGTGCCGCTGCACCTGCCTGTTTTGGAACGGTTGCCCCCTGCAGCTGCGTGCTGCCCAGCAGTGGCGCTGGGCGCTGCTGCGTGCTCTGCACCACGAGTGCGAGTCCCGGCAGCCGGCAGCGCTGCCGCATCACTACGAGCAGCTGCTGTTTGGCTGGATGCGCCTGCGTAAGGCAGTGGCGGCGCTGCTCGCGGCAGCTGGAGCGCGGGATGAGGCTCGTGAGCAGGAGGGTGGATGGGCGGATGCACGTCAGCGCTGGGCGGCAGCTGCGGAGCAGCTGGACGTTGCGGCCGGCATCGCTGCTGGCGCCCCACCTCCCAAGCCGCTGCTGTGGAAGCACGGCGGCCGGCCGCTGCTGCCGCGCTCAGAGGCTCTCAGCACTGCCTACTGCCAGCTGCTGGCGCTCTGTGATGCCAGCAGGTGAGGGGGTGGGAGGCGTGCATGCTGCGGTGGCCCTTTTGCGAGATTCGGCGCTTCATCGAGTGTGCGCCATCCTCTACTCCCCTCCCACCATGATCGACACGTGCTGCTGCTTGCAGGGTGGGTGTGGACGGCTTTGCGGCGGACCACCGTGGCCAGCCGGCAGCCCTGTCTGCTGCTGGCATCCACCTGCCTCTGCTGGATCTGGAGATCGCCGAGCAGGAGCTGCAGCCGCCGCCGCAGCAGCCGCAGCAGCGGCTGGGGGCAGAGGAGCGCAGCCTAGTGGCGGCTGCTGCGGCGGCAGAGGTGGCAGCAGACCCAGCTGTGCGGGGTGCGCTGCTGGAGGGGCTGTGCCTGTTTGTGTCTGGCGCACTGCTTGCCCAGCCGCCGGGGCAGCCGGTGCCAGCTGATGGCTCCAGCGAGGAGGCGCAGCTGGAGGCGGTGCTGCCGCTGCTGCGAGGCAAGGTCCAGCAGCGGGCAGAGGCGGCGGCAGCGGCGGCAGCGGCCCTGCTGCAGACGCGCGTGGCCCTGCCTGCGCTTGGGGAGGAGGACGATGATGAAGACATGGACGGTCTGGCTGCTGCGGGCGACGGCGGGGCCAGGGGAGAGCAGCGGGGCGTGCTGGTGCCTGTGGCACTGCTGACCTCTGGCGACGAGCCGGATGGTGCCGGGCTGCTGCCCACCGCTCTGCCAGCAGAGCTGCTGCAGTTCCCAAGCTGTCGCCAGCTGCAGCTGCAGCTGCTGGCCCTCCAGGATGCGCAGCTCAGCCGCAGCCAGCTGCAGCTGCTGGCTACAGGCGGCCTGCTGCGCCTGCTGCTGCTGGGCCAGGGCAGCAGCACAGTGGAGCAGCAGCAGGCGACCCCCGCCACCCTGCCTGGCACCTTGCGCCGGCTGGTGGCAGCCATGAGCGGCAGCGGTGCCAGCAGCGTGGCCGACACGGCCTCCTACCAGCTGCTGCTCTGGCTGCTGGAAGCGGAGCAGCAGCAGCCTGGGGCTAGCGCTGGCGAGTGGCAGCAGCTGCTGCGGCGCTCGCTGGTTCATGAGACGTGGTGGCGATGGCAGCAGGGCCTGTGGAGTGGTGCTGCCGCTGCGCTGCCAGCCACGCATGCCGGTGCTGTGGCAGCGACGGTGCAGCAGCAGTGGGCGGCGGCGGCAGCGGGCCCGCTGCGCATGCACATTGGTGCGGGTACAGTGCTGGCCAGCGCTGTGACTGTGGGCCCGGCCACCCTGATAGCAGACCGCTCAGCCCGCCTGCTGCAGCTGAAGTTTGCTGCTCGGCAGCTGCGCACAGCCGCGGCAGCCGGCGAGGGCAGCAGCACGCAGCAGCCGTCTGCGGCAGCGGCAGCAGAGTGGGCGGCAGCAGCGGCGACAGCAGCTGCCACCATTGCCGCCCATCTGCCCAGCGTCCCCGCCCAGCATCAGCGCCTGCAGGTGGAGGCCGCACTCGGCTGGCTGGCAGGAGAGCGCTGCACAGCCCCTGCTGCTGCCCAAGCGCAGCAGCAGGCACAGCAGGATGCCCAGCTGCTGGCGCTGGTCGGCGACGCTCTGGCCAGCAGCAGCCACCCTGTGCTCCGGGATCTGCTGCAGCCCGTGCTGCTGCCTGCCCTGGAGGGTCTGCTGAATGGGATCATCGCAGCGCCAACCATGAGCACCCAAGGTGAGCGTGAGGTAGAGGCGACGGCAGGCCTGCTGAGCATGCATCGCCCGTCGTTGGCCGCTGGCTGCTTTCCCTGCCCCAACTTTGATCGACGAGCACCAACTGAATGCCTTTGGCTTGCTTGCCTGCCTGCCTGCAGAGGGCCTGCTGGCACGCGGCCGCGTGTGGGCTCTGCTGGCCCTCCTGCGCCTGCACCTGCTGCTGCCCCCTGTGGGCGCCGACCCGGCAGCCAAGTACGGCTTGGTGCGGCAGCACACGCTGAGCCTGCTGCGGTGCCAGGTGGAGCCTGAGCTGGCGGTGCGGAGGCAGCATGCAGCCTTGCCAGGTGCGCCCCTCTGCTCGCCTGCCGGTGCCTGGAAATGGGTTGGATGAGGGGCACCTGCACATGTTCCCGCATCCAACAGCCCCATGCGGCTCTTGCTTGTTGGCAACCCTGCTCTGGCCTCGCCTCATCCACCCTGCACAGCTCCTCTCGTGTGGTTGAAATCTGCCAGCCACCGCCTCCTTGCCCCCATGTGCAGGTGGCCCCGACGAGTCGGCACGCATTGCTGAGCTGGAGGCACGCTGCCAGGAGCTGGAGCAGGCGGCAGAGCGGCTGCAGAGGCGCAGCACGCCCCGCCCCACGCCCCCGCAGTACCTCACAGTAAGAGGCTATCGTCCGCTGCCTTGGTCTCGTTGCGTGCTTGCACTGCTGGGTGTAGGGATGTCCTGTTGGCTGACAATCGCTCCTGCCCCACTCGCCACCGGACTGCAGCTGCGTGATGACGTGGCACGATTCACGGCCAGCTTTGGCTCCGTGCCGCGCGTGCTGGGGACCTTGTCACAGCTCAGGCACGCTGCTGTCTTGCCCCTCATATGCGCCTGCTGCACGTACAGTGCATGCAGGGCGCAGGCGTGCGCCTGCGCAGCTGCCTTGCCTGCCCATTCACTGCCTGCTCTGGCCACCACCTGTGCAGTAGTTCTAACGCCGAGGAGGCCGCTGCCGGTGCGACCCAGGCGGCTGTGTGGCAGCAGAATGCGGCGGCGTGGGCAGAGCGACTGGGTCGCCAGTATCCTCTGTACCGTGATGTGGCACAGCCGATACAGTTGGCAGTACAGGAGCTGCGGTACGGCCTGGCGCTGATGGCTGGCAGCACCGCCTTGGCAGAAGCTGCCCCAGCCAGCCAGCTGGCCCCAGTGCTGGCCCGTCTCATGGCGTTCCCTCGTGCTGCTGCTGCTGCTTCTGGCAACGGTTTCCCTGCGGCGGTCCAGCTGGACAGCCCAGCTGTTCAGCAAGCAGTGGCGGATGCTGCAGCAGCTGCGGCGTCGGAGGCCCGCAGCCAAGCTGCTGCTGCTGCTGCCATTGCGCCAGGCGGCGACGTGGCAGAGCAGGCAAAGCGTGGCGCATATGCCGCTTCCATGTCGGCCCGCCTGCAGCTGCTGCGGTGCTCGCTCAGCGCTGCCGCCAGGGATGCCGAAGCGGCACGGCTGGGCTCTGGCGGCGGCGCTGGGGCCCAAGCCTCTGCTGCCGCGGTGGCAGCTGCGCAGCAGCGGCTGCATGCCATCTTTGGCGGTGAGTCCTGCATGCTCTAGTCGGTGTGCTGCCAAGCAAACCCTTGCATTGCGCGTTCAACTGTCCCTGCCAGCCCTGAACACCCTGCAAACGCTGCTGCCCCGCAGAGTTTGTGGGGGCGTGGGAGGATGTGAAGGCGGAGGAGGAGCGGCGCGCGGCGGCAGAGGCGGAGGTGTTCAAGCACAAGGCTCGCTCCACCGACATTGCCAGCGAGGAGCAGGTGGGCTAGAGGGCATACGCAGCGGCGGCCTGCATGGGCCTCTGTTGCTGTCGCCCACCTCCCCACTTGAGCTCGGCCACAGGGCCTGCTGTTTTGTTTAGTGGTTCATGCGTCAGCCCGCCCCGCCTGCCCTGCAGGAGGACGAGGAGGATTACCAGCGCCGCTTCCCCGACCAGTTCGCTCACTTTGCTGACCTGGCGCCAGACGAGCAGCCCGACACGCTGGCAGGCGCCAGCGAGGCGGCCGCTGCGGGCGCCGTGGCCGCCGCTGCGGCAGCTGCTTCCGGCCGGCAGCAGGACAGGGAAGAGCAGCTGCAGGGGGCCGCCGTGCTGTCGGTCAGGGAGCTTGTGCTGGGGGGTGTTCTGCAGGAGCTGGTGGCAGTGCATGCCTCCAGCTTTGGCAGCCCCTCGAGCGAGGCACCGGCAGATGGCGCAGGCAGGCATGGCACCAACACCCCGGCAGCAGACTTCCTGCGCTCTTATGAGCTGGGGGTGCAGCTGCTGCGTGCGGCGGGGCTGGTGGTCCCGGCAGGCGTGGACGCCGCCACCGGCACCGGCCACCTGTACGCCGCCTGCTGCCGCTTCCGCCAGCTGGCGCAGCCGGCGCCCGCCAGGCTGGATACGGGCGCCACCGCGGGGGTGGACATCCAGGCGGCCTGCGTGGAGGAGGCTGTGCTGGTGCAGCAGCCGGCGCTGGCCCTGCGCCACCGCCTGTGCCAGCTGCTGGAGGAGTGGCCTGAGCACCCGGGACTGCTGCAGGCGAGCAGCTGCAGCCCCCAGCCCCCAGACTGCCCTGCCGTGCTTGCCCAGCCCTGCCCCACCATGCTCTCCTCACAGTGTTGCCTCAAGGCGCCTCTGCATGACAGCCTACCCTGCCCCACCCGCCCGCCCTGCCCCTGCAGCTGTCTGCTGTGATTGACCGGCTGCTGAGCATGCCGGTCACCGCGCCGCTCAAGGCGATGCTGACGGGCGTGGAGCTGCTTCTGGCCAAGGCGCAGGTGGGTGCGGTGCAGCTTGCGGTGCAGCCCCTGGACAGCGGCATGTGCAGGCCCTGCGCCGTGTTTTGCTGGGATTTAAGCTCACCGGAGGGGCGTTCCCCCACCACAGCTACCCTCTTGAGCCACGGTGTGCTGGCTGCCCACGCACTCCTGCAGCAGTGGGAGGAGACAGCCGCCCGCCACGTGTCGCTGGCCCCCCAGCTGGCCCCGCTGTCGGCGCTGGCCACGCGCTGGCGCCGGCTGGAGCTGGGGGCGTGGCGGGGGCTGCTGGACTCCACACGGGAGCGCGCCGCGGCAGTGGCGCATCAGGTTGGGCGGTCGCTTCACACATGCACCTGGCTGCCTGCTTGTGAGTTGCTCAGCCCGCCAGCCAACCATCTGGCTGTCACTGTGCCTGCTCCCGCAGGCCTGGTTCCACCTGTACCGCATCCTGCTGACCGCTGATGACCTGGCGGCTGCTGATGTGGCGCCCACTGTTGAGCAGTTCATGCAGGCAAGTGTCGGCTGCCCAGGGGCGCGCTCCTCCTACACCTCTGGGCTTCTTCCTGCAGAAGGGCACTGGCCTCCTTGCCTGCTGGCATATAGATGCCACATACACCTCTGTGCTGATACTGGTCGCCTCCATCACCCCCCCTGCAGTCCTCCCCTCTGGGCGAGTTTGGCTCACGCCTGGCGCTGCTGGAAGCCTTCCGCCGCCAGCTGGCCGCCATGTCAGCGTCCGGAAGTGCCAGCTCAGCACCGGTGCCACCAGACGACGGTCCTGCACATCATGGTGGTCAGGAGCAGCAGCAGCGGCGCTGGCGCCAGCTCAGCGCCGTGCTATTCAATGTGGTGCGCTACTACCGCCAGTTTGAGGCTGCGGTGCAGCGCCAGGTGGCGGCAGGGATGGCGGAGCTGGAGAAGGCGCTGCAGGTGGGCGTCTGTTTGTTGCGTGTGTGTGTGGGGGGGGCAGGCTTAGTAGCGGCGGCGCCTGGCACCGCGAGTTTGCCAATATACCAGGCTGTGAGTTGGTGCCTGCTGCGCCCCACCTATCCTGACGTTGTCAGCCCTTGCTTGCCCCTCCCTGCCTGCCTGCCAGGACTTTGTGGCTCTGGCCAAGTGGGAGGACCGTGGCTACTATGCGCTCAGGTAGGCTGGGGGCCGGGTGATGTCAAAGGGCATGGAACTAGGAGGTGCAGCGCCACTGTAAGGTCCTCAGGGCTGCCTGCCTCATCCTCTTGCATGTGTGATGTGAGCGGCTGCTGGTGATCATGTGATCGCCACCGCCTGGCCTGCAGGGTGAGCAACGAGAAGGCGCAGCGCCAGCTGCACCGCCTCACCCGCCGGGCCAGCCAGCTTCTGCGCGAGCCTGCCACGGCGGCTCTGGCGGCGGCCGCCAAGGCCATGGGCTTCGCGGACCTGCAGCTGCAGCAGCAGGAGCAGCAGGCAGCGCAGGCCGAAGCCGCGGCAGCCGCGGCGGGGGCGGCGGGCAAGAAGCGCCGGAGGAGCAAGAAGGCTGCCGAGGCGGCTGCGGTGGCTGCCGAGGCGGCAGCAGAGGCTGAGCGCGGCCTCGCCGAACCGGTGGTGGCAGCTGCCGCCATGGCTGCTGCCAGCACCGCAGCTGTGCAGCAGCTGGCCAGCGCCGGCATCCAGCAGGAGTCGGCGGCTGCCCCAGCAGTGGTTGCGGGCAGCAAGTATGCCGGGCAGCTGCCGCGCCTGACGCGCCGCTTTGCAGAGGTGGCCGCCTCGGCGGTGGGCTCTGAGGATGCTGCCGCGGGCGCTGCCGCCGTGGACGACTTGGCGGGGGAGGCAGCCGGGCGCGCTTTGGAGCTACGCACCGATGTGGCAAAGGGCGCAAAGGCACGCAAGAAGAAGGCTCTTACTGGTGAGTGGACAGGGCTGGCAGCGTTGAACCAATATTGGGCTCGCCTCGCTTACGGCCCTTCTCCCGCCTCCGCCCGCTGCAGACCTGTTCCGGGCGCTAGCGGCGGCGGGGGTGAGCCGGCGCCGCACGGCGGTGCCTGCCGCCCAGCGCGGCAGCCAGGCCTGGTTTGTGCAGCAGGCCGCCGACCCGGCGCCGCTGCTGGGAGCAGCTCCGGGTGACTCGTCAGGCCCAGCAACAGGCGGGGCGCTGGCGGCGGCGTGGCCGGGGCAGGAGCAGCAGGCTGCTGCGGCACAGCGGTGCTGGGCAAAGGCGGATCGCTACTACTTTGCCAGCATGGCGCGGCTGCAGAGGCTGTGGGAGGTGAGGGCCCCCGCTTGTGACGTTCTGCAGAGGTGCCACCACCTGTCTTCAGCAGGGCCACACTCCACTCATAACGCTAACCCGCGCTTCTGGGCATCAGCCACGCTGTGCTCTCTCCCAGCCCCCAGCCTGAGCCTATGTCTGTGCTGCTCCTGCACCGCTGTCTGCAGGCGGCCAAGCAGCCGCATGGCGACCTGTCTGGCGCGGAGGTGGAGGGCAGCGTGCGCAGCGTGGAGCACCTGCTGTGGCTGACGCAGCGCACCAGGTCCACGCTGGGCACGCTGAGCGACAGCTACCGCCAGCTCAGCACGCTGCACGCAGCCCTGAGTGCACTGGCCGCCGGCGGTGATGCCGGCAGCCCCGAGGAGCGGCAGGGAGCAGAGGGAGGGTCAGCCCTGGTGCCTCCGCAGGAGCGATGCGGGGCATGGTACCAGGCGCAGCGGCGCACGCTGGCCTTGCTGTTGCATCAGGCAGAAGAGACTGCTGAGCTGCTGGCGGCGGCAGCTGCCACCGAGACGGCGGCTGCGCCGCGCAAGCAGCTGCAGCAGGGCGGGCAGCAGGCGGCCGCAGCCGCAGCAGCGGTGCGTGGGTGCGCCAACCGGCTGGCGGCTGCAACCCAAGGCGCGGTGGCGCTGCCGGCTGGTGGTGACCCAGTTGGACGTCTGTTCTTGCCAGGCAGCGTGCTGGCAGCCCTGCAGGCCAATGCAGCGGCACTGCGGTCGCTTCACCAGGATCTGGAGGCAGCCACGGCGACGCAGGCAGAGCAGCTGCCTGGCTGGTCTGGCCTGACTGCCGCTGTGGCGGAGGCTGCGCGCCAGTCGGCCGCCGCCGGCGCAGAGCTGCACTCTGGCACATCAGTCTCTGCTTCAGTGCCAGCCGAACAGCAGCTGGCTGAGCATCTGGAGTCAGCGGTAGCAGCTGCTCTGATCTGGGCACAGAACGCCAGGCCAGCGGCAGCGGCAGCCGAGAGCTATGTGCAGCAGGAGGCAGAGGAGGCGGAAGCGGAGGTGGAGCAGGTGCCGCTGCCTGAGCTGGTGCAGCGGTTGGAGCAGCGCCTGTGCCTGCACAAGGCCGAAGAGCTGTCCTCCCACACGGCGGCGGTTCTGGCGGCAGTGGCTGCCGCCAGCGACCTGCCTCCCAGCGCTGCTGCCCGCGAGAAGCTGGCGCAGCTGGCGGGAGCCGCGGCGGGCCTGGCGCCGCTGCTGGGCCTGCTGCTGTGTGCGCTGCGCCAGCTGGGCCTGCAGTACCTGGCGGTACACAAGGCGGCTGCCAAGCTGTGCTACATCTCCGCCTCCCTCTTTGCCGGCGTGGTGCAAGAGGGCTTCTGCATGCCGGAGGGGACCGAAGGTGAGACCGTCCCCACACCCTGTTGGTTTGTGCCCGTGCGGTCAGCAGCTGGTTGGCGGCAGCCTGGCATGCACTGGCCCCGGTTTCCCTGCCGTTGACCCCTTCTGTCCTCCCTGGTCCTGTCCCAATGTGTCTGCAGGCGAGGCGGAGGAGGGAGGCGATGGTAAGACCATTGACGGCACCGGGCTGGGCGAGGGCGACACCACCGGCGCCAAGGACATCTCAAACGAGGTGCGTGGGTGGCTGGTGGCGGCTGGTGGCAGGGCAGGAATAGGGTGGCTGCTGGGCACCTGTTGCCTAGCCTGGTGGTGCAGCGTCGGGATGTCACTTCCAATCTTGTTGGGCCACCATCTCTGATCTTTGATCCCTGATCCCTGTGCCGCCACTCTTTTGTACTCACAGCTGGAAGACCAGGACCAGCTGCTGGGGGCCAAGCAGAAGGACGCAGAGGAGCAACAGAAGGAGCAGGAGGAGAAGCTGGGCCCGCAGGAGGAACAGAAGCAGCAGCAGGGTGCGCCGCCCCACGCTAGCCCCCTGCCCATGCCTTTCCAGTCATGTCCACGCCGACCTCACAGGTCCAGGACTCCCCCTGGGAAGCTCCCCCTGCTCCGAGCACGCAGCAAGGCGTCACAGCCTCTGCCGTCGCATGCCGTTTCTTTCCCCCGCAGGAGTGGAGATGGATGACGACTTTGAGGGCGCTCTGGAGGATGTGCAGCAGGATGAGCAGCAGTCCGGTGGGTCCCCCTGCGGCAGCGCAGCGCTATACTTTCTTCTGCCTTTGCTGTCATGTTGTTCAAACTCGATGCTCTGCTGCCTTGTGGCGTCCGTCCCTATTGGCCGTCCCGCAGGTGGTGAGTCTGGTGACGAAGAGGAAGGAGAGGAGCGGGTGGATCAGCAGATGGGCGAGGCGGGGCCGGAGGGTGAGGATGTGGATGAGCGGCTGTGGAACGAGGAAGACAAGGAGCAGGAGCAGCAGGGCCAGGTGCGGTGTGGCAGGCGGCAATGGAGGTGCTGCCGGTCCCAGCAGGGGAAGGTTGCGTTGGTTCACGTGGGGTCGCGGAGATGCCAAGAAGCCTTGGCCCCAGCTCATTACCAATACGCTTGTGAATGTGTGCCACTCATTGCCTCACATCTGCTGCAGGAGCAGGAGGGCGCCGATGACCGCTCGCTGCAGGTTGGGGACAAGTCCCAGCTGGATTATGCAGCGGGCGGCGAGGAGGACGAGGAGCAGGCGCAGGAGGATGAGGGGAAGGAGGGGCAGCAGCCGCAGGCTCAAGAGGGAGGGGCGGAGGAGGAGCAGCCGCAGCCGCAGGCCGGCGTCGAGGAGGAGCAGGAGGAGGAGGAGGCTGGGGACTATCAGGACAGGTGCGGGCATGGGCGGAGAGCGCTGGGCAGTAGGGAATTGCTGAGCAGCAGGCAGTGTAGATGAGCTGTGCTTGAAGTGGTGACGACAGCAGCAGCTGGGGCTGTCCTCGTGAGCACCTGCCTGCTGAGGCAGCCACCCAGCGTCCAACCGATGGCACCCCTGCTTTGCCTCCTCTGCTGCCTGCAGGCCCGAGGACCGTGGGCATGTGCAGCCCGAGGGCGCGGAGCCGGACTTTGAGCTGCCCGAGGATCTCAACCTGGATGGCGGCGAGGAGGGCGCCGGCGAGCAGGAGGAGGAGGAGCAGGTGGTGCCGCTGCGCATTCCATCCAGCGCAAGCACCAGCAGCAGCATGTTGGGATGCAGCCACATGTCTGCACCTGCCTGTCTTTGGCTGTTTTTGCTGCTCAGCTTCGCTCGCTGCAGGCGGTCCTGTTCTGGCCACTCACAGCCCGCTCGCCGCTCGCTGCTGCCGCTGCCGCAGGCTGGCGACATGGATGCCGAGGAGCAGCAGCAGCCTCAGGAGCAGGGCGGCACATTCCCAGAGCAGCAGCAGGCCGAGGAGGAGCGGCAGGGAGAGGAGGGGCCGGCAGCAGACGAGGACATGGAGGAGGCAGCGGGTGGCGGTGGCGACGGCGAGGAGCAGCAGCAGCCTGAGGCAGAGGCGGGGCAGCTGCAGGCGGGTGAGGCTGAGGGCATGGATGCCGAGGAGGAGCAGGAGGAGGAGGAGGAGGAGCAGGAAGGGCCGGTGGCGCCAGATGTGTCCAAGGCAGACGGCGAGGAGCAGCAGCAGGAGGAGCAGCAGCAGGCAGAGGCGGGGCCGCTGGGCCTCCCTTCTGCTGCTGCCGCTGCCGCCGCCGCCGATCGAGGCACCGGAGCTGCGGAGCAGCAGGAGGAGGAGCAGCAGCAGGAGCAGCAGGAGCACGCGAGCGCCCAAGAAGCAGCAACAGCAGCACCTGCCAGCGGAGCAGAGCCTCCGCCGGACGCATCCGGCAGTGCTGTCGGCGCCTCGGATGGTCTGCAAGACGACCCGGCCGCCTCTGCTGCTGCCGCCGCTGGCCGCCACCAGCAGCAGCGGCAGAAGCAGGCGCAGCAGCCCCAGTCGGATGCCAACCCCTTCCGCAACCTAGGTCCGCCTGCATTCTTGCTGGATGTCTGCCTGGCTGCTGCCTTCGTGTTCTCAAAGGATCGCGCTGGCGATCTGCCGACTTCTGGCTGAGCTACCTCTGGTTGCTTGCCCATGCCGCCATGCCTTGCAGGCAACGCCATGGAGCGCTGGCGCGCTCGCCTCAACATTGCGGCGGATGCCCCCGAGCAGCAGCAGCCCGGCCAGGAGGCAGAGGCTGCGGCTGCTGAGCAGATGGAGGCTGAGCAGCAGCAGACTGAAGAAGCCGCCGCAGCCGCAGAGTACCGCTTCCTGGGGCAGCAGGAGCAGCAGCAGGCGGGCGATGCGCAGGCGCTGGCCCCGGCCACAGAGGACCAGGCAGCTGCGCAGCGGCCGCAGCAGGACGAGGAGCAGGCCGGCGAGGGCGGCGGCAATGATGTGGCTGCTGGGGAGGAGGAGCGGGGCGAGGATGAGGAGGCGATGGACGCCGATGAGAAGCTGCGGGGCGACCAGCAGCAGCAGCAGCAGCTGATGAGCGGGACGGCCAACTGGGGCGCTGGCGCGGACCGCAAGGCGGGGCTCGAGGCGGGGGATGGGGCGCAGGATGAGGCGCAGCAGGAGCAGGATGGGGTGGGTGAGGAGGCTGAGGAGCGGCAGCAGGAGGGCGAGGGAGTGGATGGCGAGGCTGGACAGCAGGCGGCAGATGAGAGCTACGTGGCGGCGCGCCTGCTGGCAGCCAGCCTGGAGGACGGCGCCCCCGCGGAGGAGGTACGCTGTCGGCACCTGCCCGCCCCAACCACTTGTGTGTGCGACGTGGTGTCGCAGCCGCTGCCCTGCCATCCCCTTGCATGCCTCCTTGGCCCCGGCACAGCACACACGCCGCTGCACTTCCTCGCCTCCTCGCAGTGGGCTCTGGCCGGGCTGAGCGAGGAGGCGGCGGCTGCGCTGCGGGAGCAGCTGGATGCGCGCCTGCAAGGCGCCAGCGAGGGCTCCGCGCCGCTGCCCGACGCCGCGGCGGAGGCGCACGGGCGGGAGGTGTGGGCGCGGTGCGAGGCGCTGACGGCGGGGCTGGTGGGTGAGCTGGCGGAGCAGCTGCGCCTGATCCTGGAGCCCACCCTGGCCAGCCGGCTGGCGGGGGACTACCGCTCCGGCAAGCGCATCAACATGAAGAAGGTGCGGCTGGGGTGCTGGGCGTGTCAGTGGTGCATTGTCGACTTCATATTTGCCAGCCGAGCTTGCGCTCCGCCCTGCTCCGCGCCTGGCCTGCATTCTGTGGGTGGCTGAGCATAGAGCACCCCCTCATGCTGCTTGCTCCTCTTCCCCTGCCCTCCAGGTGATTGGCTACATCGCCAGCCACTTCCGCAAGGACAAGATCTGGATGCGGCGCACGCGGCCCGACAAGCGCAAGTATCAGGTGCTCGGCGCGGGCGGTAGGCGGGCGGCCACCGACGCCCGGTGCAGGCTGAGCGATCCGGCCGGGTTCGGACTTGCATCTTATGTGTGCGAGCCTGCTGAACTGGGGCGCCAACCCCGCTGTCCCATCACCGCTACCACACGCAAGTCCCCAACTGCACCCGCCGCAGGTGGTGGTGGCTGTGGACGACTCCCGCTCCATGGCGGAGACGGGGTGCGGCGGCTTTGCCCTGGAGGCGCTCACGCTCATCTGCCGAGCCATGGCGCGCCTGGAGGTGGGTTGGGGCGTGGCTGGTGGTGCCGGTGCTGTGTGAAAGCTGCAGCGCTGGCTTCCCCGTGAGCCGCATCCGGCCGTGCCGGCGCGCTGCCACTGTTCCTCTCCGCCCTCCCTCCCATCTCATCTCACAGACCACACACACATGCACACTCCCCCCCCGTGCAGGTGGGCGAGCTGGGCGTGGTCAGCTTTGGCGGCGGCGGCGGCGCCGTGCCGCTGCACCCGCTGGACCGCCCCTTCACCGACGCAGACGGCGTGCGGGTCATGTCGCAGGCACGCCCGCCCGCACCTCCTGCCGCTGGCAGGGCAGCAGACCATCCGCTCCGCTGGCGCCATCATGGCTTCCTCCTGCTCTTCCTCCTCATCCCGTTCCCGCATCCCACCAGCACAATCTCACACACCTGCCGCTGCTGCTGCTCCCACAGATGCGTTTCGACCAGGACAACACGCTGAGCGACCGCCCCATGGTGGACGTCATCACCAGCCTGGACCACATGCTGGCCACGGCGGCCGCGCGCGCCGGCGCCAGCACCGCCGGCGCCTCGCTGCAGCAGCTGGTGCTCATCATCGCAGACGGCAGGTGGGCGCTGGCTGGTGGCAGCACAGGGAGGGTTTGGGAGGGCAGGAGAGGCTGGCTGCTGGCAGCCCGCTTCTGGTGCATGCTGTGGGGACGGCGATCTGGGCTGCAAACACACACCCATTTGGTCCCCCCTCCTGTGCCCGCAGGTTCCACGAAAAGGAGAGCCTGCGTCGCATTGTGCGTGCGGCAGCGGACAAGCCGGGCGTGCTGTACGCATTCATCGTGCTGGACAACCCCGCCGCGGCCGCTACCGCCAGCGCCGGCGTCTCTGGCTCGATCCTGGACATGCAGGTGTGGGGCTGCTGTGTGTGTCTGGCTGGTTGTCCTGGGTGGGGGGTGGGGGGCGGGCACGAGGCTCAGAGCTGATGACACACAACTCATACTCGTGTCGCTCATGCCGCTGTGGGGCACCCCCGCCCTGACCCGCTGCAGACTGTGAGCTTTGTGGGCGGCAAGCCCGTTTTTGCGCGCTACATGGACTCCTTCCCCTTCCCGTTCTACATCGTGCTGCGCGACACAGGTGGGGCGCGTCATGGCTGTATGTGGTGGATGGGTGGGTGGGGAGAGGGTGGCAGCTGGGTGGGCCAACCACACGTGCAAGCGGAGGCACATCTGGATGCCTCTCCAGTCTTCAGCACCACGATCGGGTCTTAACTCTCCATGCATGCATCCCGTTCCTCCCCCCTGGTGCAGCCGCGCTGCCGCGCACGCTGGCCGACCTCATGCGCCAGTGGTTTGAGCTGAGCAGCCACGGCAACGGCTGAATAGCACCAGGTGCTCGCGGCACTGATTTCACGTTTTCTGATCAGCTTGCTTTTGCTTGATTCTCTCTCTTTGTCTCTCTTTCATTCCGCCTTTATTTGTGCTTCCTCTTTGTTCCCAATTCTTTCCATTCAACGCAGACTGAACTTGACTTTTTGTAATCACCGCCGACAAACTTGCTCCCTCCCGCCACGTCGCTTCCGCAACACGCCAGAAGTTTGCATGCTGCAACGATGTTGGTGCGCGCATCGATCCCGCATATTGCAAAAGGATTAACAACAGCTGACACTGCCTTTGAGAGAAGCTCAAAGAGGTCCTCTACGAGGCTGGCATCACCTGCAGAAAGCAACCCCCGCCTCCCGCTGCGCCTGCTCAGGCGGCCGCCCTGCATGGGGGCGCTGGCACCGTGACCGGACCCGAATTGTCTGCATACTTGTCGAATCTCCATCTCTACTCGCCTTCTGCAACTTTCTGGCCTGTCCCCTTCTTCGCCGGGCCGCCGATTGTGCAGCGTCTCTGGTGTGCCGCGCCCCATGAGGCACTTGGAAGCGGCGCTGGCCCTGCTGCTTTTCCTGGTTGCGGCCGAGGCCGCGACGCAAGGGGCTTGCCCCACGAGGTGAGCGCCGCCCGGACTGAGCATGTTTCGCGGGAGATCCCGTCGCCCAGGCGCGGAGGGCTTTCGGTTGAAGGGACGTGATCACGGAACAATTCAGGGTGCAGCGGGGGGCGCCGCCTTTGAGATAGCGGGCACCAGGCAGCGGGCGCCCCAGGCGGGCGCGCCACCGCTGAGGCGGGCTGTAGCTGAAATTGCCTCTTCGACCAATTGCTGTTGCTGCAGGTGTCAGGAGGAATGCGCAAAAATGTGCGCCGACCCGTTTGACTACAAGTGTGCTGCCGAGCCGTGGCGGCACATGCGGGTGTGCGGCTGGGACGGCCAGCTGTACAGAAACGAGTGCTGCGCTCGCTGCGCCGGCACCTACACCCGCGCCTTCTGCTCCGTGCCGCTGGCCAAGGCCACCTTCCCCAACAGCAACCCCAAGCTGTGCACGTTGTACTGCGGCGCGGAGACGGACGTCATCAGCCTGACGGCGGTTGGGGAGCAGCCCGCGGTCGTCGCGGCGGCGATGCAAGAGGCGCAAGCGTGACGTTAACCGGCGCCCTATTGGATTTTTGTGACATCAACATGCACTGATTTTTCATTTCAATACATTTCAAACAAGCTCGCTTGTGTACATCCCATCCATTTATTCCTTTGCTATCGCTCTTCACCGCCTGACGTGTCCCCGATGCACTCACAGATTTTTAAAGCATGAGCTTGTTTTCGGGGTCTCTGCTGAGAAGGCAGGCAGCCTAGCGCCGCACATATGTGGGGAGGTTGTCCACGGCGGCACTGCATGTTGGCCAGGTCGGGAGGGAAAGAGAGAAGGGAGGATGCAACCCCAAGATGTGTAGCCGGGCCAGTGCGCCGGTGTCCAGTGTGCCTGCCGCCTGCTACCTGTGCCCGCAGCATGTGTGTGTGTGTGTGTGTGTGTGCGCGCGCTACAGGGGATGTGGCATTCACGGGCTTGGGCCAACCAACCCTGCCGCCCGCGCAAGACGAGGAGGATCTGTCCGCCGACGGCATCCCGGGGAGGCCCCCGTCTTGCGAGCGCCATGCCGGGCTGCCGTGCCGCCGTCCGCCGCCCAGATGCCGCCACGAAAGTGCCATTCTCCCAAAAATCGGCGCGGCCAACGACGAATGAATATTTTTGCCGGATCCTAAGGGGCCAGAAACTTCGGCAAGCCAACGTGCACGCTGGGTTAGCTCAGTCGGTAGAGCGCAAGGCTCTTAACCTTGTGGTCGTGGGTTCGAGCCCCACATTGGGCACGAAGATTTTGCCCCCAAGCCTGCATTTTGCCCAGAACCCTCCCAGTGCCTCTTACACCCCCATGTTACACACACCCAACCCCAACCAGGCTGAGCTGTGATCATGGTGAAACTGAGCTGTGATCAAGACGGTGTTGTGCTACGCGTGTGTAGTACTGCGTGTGTAGCTGGACTGCCGATTCGTGCCGCTCACTGCCCGCCCGCCGCCAGCTCCTCCCCCGCCACCGCCAGCGCCTCCCCCGCCGCCGCCATCCCCAGCTCCAGCCAGGCCTGCTGAGGGTCCGCCGCCAGCGCCGGGCCCGGCCGTGCTGCGCTGCCCGCAGACGGCGGCAGCCCCAGCCGCGCCCGGCGCAGCGTGCGCTGCGAGCCGCCCGTCTCCCCCACCCGTGCCTGCGACACCAGCAGCTCCGCGGCGGCAGGTCCTGCTGCGGCGGCGCCTGCTCTTGGATATCTCCGCTGGGCCGGCTTGGCGGCGGCGACACTGGCATGCATGCCCTCCGCATGGCGCACCGAGGCGCTGGAAGAGCTGGCTGCCCCTCTAAAGCCACCAGCAAACATACCGAGCTGCTGCAACCCTTCGCTGCCGTCGACCCTCCTGTCAAGTTGGTCAAGAGTTAAACATGTGGAAGGGCTCTCAGCATGCAATCTCAAGCTGAATCAATGGGAGAAGCACCTGCGCCCCGATGCAGATGCAGGAAAGTGGCGCTCAACCAAGCATGGCCCTCCAAACCAGCGGGTCTCAAGCTGAATCAATGGGAGTGGCACCTGCGCCTCGATGCAGATGCAGCAAAGTGGCGCTCAACCAAGCATGGCCCTCCAAACCAGCGGGTTCCAAAACTCATCCGAGTCTGCACCTGCAGCTCCGGGCTGCACCTGGCTGCTCTGTTGCGTGCCGAGACGAGGCGTCGGCGGAGATGCACTGGCCGACGGCGGGGCCGTGCCATTGCTGCAGTCCGGTGGTGCGGGAGCTTGCAACCAAGCCAGCACCTGATCCCAGACCTCCTGTGGAAAGAAGGGCAAGGCAAGGCATTAATTGGAAGAGGTAACAGCACTGTCACCTCTTCCAATCTGCATGCAAGACTCTAGCTGCGTTGTAGCAGGACTAGCCTCCGCTATCCCGCTGATCGCTCTATCTGACTATGGCTCTCTCTGCTAAGGTATAAGCGTGCTTACAACGGCGCCTGCACCCCAGCAGAAAGGCCCAGGGGCAGGCGGAAACACCAGCAAAAGGGGCTAAACAGCATAGCATGCACGCCGCGCCGTCGGCGCCGTCGCCGGCGCCGGCGCTGCAGCGCTGCTCCTACTACATGCGTGCGGCACCCATCAGCCCCAGCTCCCTTAGATGCCCTCCCCACCTCCCACTCACCTGCATGTTGACGAGGTCTCGATGCGCCCCCTTCACCGCAGCGGTGGCGGTCTCCTGCAGCCCATGTGCCGTGGCCGACTCTGCAGGCACAGTGCCATCGCCATCCACAGACGTGAATGTGGCGCTGGCATGGGGCACCGCGTCCAGGTCCTGCACCCAACAGCCAGGCATAAGGAAGCACCGTGACGCCAGCAGCTTGAAGCTTTTCGAGCGCTGCACTGTGCATGCACTGCCCTTTGCCGACCACGCACCACCTCTTCCTCACCTGCAGTGCATACCACCATGCCCCATACTGCACATCGTAAGGGGTGCTGAGGCCGGTACCAATTATGTTGAAGAAGGTGCAGGAGGGCGGCAGGCGCGCCTCCTTCCACGAATCGTGGGTTGCCTGGCCCAGGGCCCAGAGCTGTGGATCAAAGGGCAGCGGGATGCTGGCGCCATCCACGCTCACTGGCCATAGGGGGACAGTCGAGCAGGGGAATGTGGTGGCTGTCAGAACGGCGCAGGGCATCAAGGAATCCCGTTCCCGGTTCATGACAGCAACAAAACGGCAGCAGCATGCCATCGGTTTGTCCCCCACCTGTGTTGTCCTTCAGCAGCCGAGCCAGCAGGCCAGGCAGGGCATCGTGCTTGAAGACGTACTGGTGGGCCTGAAAGATGCTGTCGGTGGAGGGTCCAATGGTGCCGCCATCCTCTGCGCCGCTGCCAGTCAACTGACTAACTGCCAGGCTGATGCGGGGCAGCTGGGGAGCAGCTGGATGGGTGCCGGCACTGGTTGAGGGTGCGCCCGATGCTGCCCCAACTGCTGGGCTGTGCATGGTGTAGGTGGTGTGCGAGGCGCACAACACGGGTGGCTGGCCCTCTCCTGCCGGCAGCTGCTCCGGAATGGGCGTCTTCAACCACAGGGTCAGCTGGGGCGGGGGCTGAGAAAAGGGGAAGTCCAGCGGCGGCAGCAGCTCGTACACGGCTGGCGACTGGCAGGCGGCCTGCAATGATGGAGAACAGCAAAGTGCCGAGAAGGTTACCACTCCCTTTTTTTTAACCATGACAGGCCGTCACTAAGTTCAGGCAGCCGGCGGGGATATGGGAAGCCGACAGGCACGGGGCACGGCCACTCGCCTGGCGGAAGGTGCCTTGCTGCACGAAGAAGAAATCGCCCAGCGATCCCCCAAACTGGACCCCCGTGATGAGGCCATCCACGGCATAGCCGGGTGCGCCACCGAACGGGCAGCCGATGGCCACCCACCTGCCAACCTGCAGCAGCGACAACACCACTTTGCACTTCATTGATGCTGCAAGTAAGCTGCTGGGGGCATCGGTGTGCCACTGGCGGGCTTCAGCCATGTAGACTCCTCACCCGCTTCCTCCGCCTTTCCATTTGCAGCCGCCACTCACCAGCGCCTCAAACTCTGCTGGGAAGTCGACCAATAGGGAGCGCACCACCAGGCCGCCCATGCTGTGTGTCACCAGGTCTACCCGCCGCCCCCCACATCGCCGCGACACCTCCTGCAGCCTACCCAGCAGGGTGTGGGCGCTGGTGCGGCACGACTGCCGATAGTCGTAGCCAGCGCCAAACAGGTCGATGCCCGGGCTGTAACCCTGGGCCTGCATAGTGCAGGTGCGGGGTGGGGCAGGAGCAATGTTGATGCATGTTTGGGCTCGGCTGCTGTCACCAGGAGCAGGTTGTGCAAGACAGACATTTCACCCACCTGGAGGAAGTTGATCAGTGGCAGAAAGTAGTTGACGGCTTTTGTGACCAAGCCGACATCCGGGTCCAGCACTGCGAGCAAAACTAGGCAAGTCACTCGCTACTGAATTTGGCAAGTCGCTGGGCCAGCACAGGCAGGCAACACATCAGCACAACGGGCTGGGCGCACCCACCAACCTGAGATGGCGAAGAGGCCACTACTGTCGGTGCCACGCGGGACGCAGACCTCGAAGCCTGGCGTCAGCAGCTCCACCAGGCCGCTGTCCTTGCTGTACTTGCCCCACAGCTGAGGGTAGCAGGGGGACGGGGGGCACTCACGCCTTTGTCAAAAGACCTGCAGATATCGCCATGGCTGTGCCCCCAGCCCCCAGATCAAGCTGGCAGCCAGTGGAGGCCTCATCCCACCTTTTGGTAGGCAGCGTCTGCTCCTCCACGAAGCGACACCCAGCACCGCACGCCATCGCCGGCCTCGCCCTCGGGCCGCACCGCCAGCTGTGTGCCGCAGACGCCCGGCACCAGGAGCAGCGGGGCGCGGCGATCTCCTGCAGATTCCATTAGCCACAGAGGCTGCACCTGTGCAAGAGCAGAGGAGAGGGAGAGCTGGAGAGGTGCCCGCTGGTGTGCAGGGCTCCGACAGGCCCTCTCGCTCGTCAATAGCCGCTGACAGCAGCAGGCAGGGGAGGGATGAGGCCCTCGGGCTCCATAGGGGTTCTAAATAGAATCTAGACTCGGGGTGGCTGAGTTGGCAGTCGAGATGAAACACAAAGGTCTCGCCGAGGAGGCCAATCACAACCTTTATAATCAGCCCAATCATAGCAGCGAGCCGGCTGCCTGCCTGGTGGAGCTTGCGCCCAACATTCGAACCCTGTGCTTGCTGGCCGACGGTCTGTGAGCCTTTCCGTGGTGCACGATGGTGGGCAACACTGTGTCTCCGCGGGGCTCTGGCGGTATGCTACAGGACGCTGAAATTGGGGCAGCAGGGGACGACGATGCCCTGCTCTCCCCAAACTCACAACAGCTCACCCCACGCACAAGAGCGATAGTTGCCATGAGGAGGTCCAACTCCACGCATGAGGTTGGGCGCTGCGCCCTGCCGCCGCCGCCGCCCGCCTGAGCTGCCGCCTGCTGCCCGCCACACGCCGTGGTGGTGTTATTCCCTGAGCTCGCAAGTGCAGCAGCTCACTTAGCAGGGCTGCATTGCGCTGCTGCACGATTCCTGAGCGGCATCCTGCCCCTGTGCAGGCGGCGCAATCCATCTTTGGCAGCTACGTCTCCCGACGCTTCATGAGCGGCTGGTGAGCGGGGCCGGCCTCGGCCTGCTGGCTTTGTCGCAGATGGCACTTGTTCCGGGGCAGGCGGTGCTGCTGTCGATTGCCAGCAGGTGACAAAGAGCAAGCCGCTGCCACGTGCGCTGCGTCCCCCACCCCCACCCCCCACCCCGCAGCGCGGTGCTGCTGCCCATCGTGCTGACAGTGTACGTGATGTGGTGGTTCCTCGAATTCTTTGACGGCTTCTTCTCCCCGCTCTACGACGCCCTGTTTGGCTTCCACGTCTTTGGGCTGGGCTTCCTCACAACCATGATCTTTGTGTTTGGCGTGGGAGGTGAGAGGGCGTCGGCTGCCGGCCGCGCCGTGCTTGCATGCACGTTTGGCACGTGCCAGTACAGGTTTGCTTTCGCTGCCCGAGACCATGCCGCTGCCTCCCCCCCGGCCGCCGCCGCAGTCTTCACGTCCACCTGGGTGGGCAGCGTGACGATGGGGATGGGAGAGTACATCATCAAGCGCGTGCCGCTGGTCAAGCACATCTACTCAGCGGCCAAGCAGGCGCGGTGGGGGCTGGCTGGCTGGCTGGTTGGCTGACTGGCTGGCTTGCGCGTCGGCGGCTGGGGCTGCGCAGCTCGGCTGCCACACCGTGCTGGGCTTCCCGCGCCCCCTGGCTGCATCGGAGAGCCTCAAGCACAACGGCTTGTCCGGAGCAGCAGGAGTGCAGCCCCACCATGTTTACCTGCGGCGCCATACCTGCCCGCCCCATGCCCCCCTGTGTGTGCGCTGCAGGTCAGCGCGGCGGTGTCCCCCGACAACGAGCAGGCCAACAGCTTCCGGGAGTGCGTCATCATCCGGCACCCGCGCCGGGACGGCGAGTTTGCCTTTGCCTTCATCACGGGGCAGACGCTGCTGCAGGTGATGCGCTTATCTGGGGGTTGCTTGTTGCATGCGGGGCGGCCTGTCTTTGAACAGGCAGGGGAAGCGGTTGAGGGAGGGGCCGTAGTGTTGCGTTGCTACAAAGAGTGGCGGGGGGGTGCGCATTGCGTGCGTGCTGCTTCGTGCGCCTGCGCTGATGTGCCGCCGCGTGCCGACCGTGCCGCAGACGCTGGAGGGGGAGGAGGTGCTGTACTGCTGCTACGTTCGTGAGTTGGGGACGCTGGCCTGCTGGGCGTGGTGCATGCCTTGGCTCTGTCTTCAAGAGCAGCTGGCCATAGCCTGCACATCTTCCTGCCTCCTTCCTGCCTTGCGTGCAGCCACCAACCACGTGTATGTGGGCGACATCTTCCTGCTGTCAGACAAAGACATCATACGCAACACCCTGTCGGGTGGGTGGGACCAGGGCAGCCAGCGGGGGCTTGGGGGACTCTTGGGAGACCAGGAAGGTGGGTGCGCAGTGTCTGGCGCCTGCTCACGTGCTCGCCTGCGTGCCCCCTTGCTGCCTGCCCAGTGCGAGAAGGGCTGGAGATAGTGGTCAGCGTGGGCATGGCAGTGCCCAACAAAATCATCGCGATGCCGCCCTCGCTGGCCAAGAGATGACGGCGGGACCGTCGGCGGGGCGGCATGATGGCCCAGCAGCAGCATCCCCCGTGAATGGCACCCTTTTGCTCCATCACAATTGTGGGCCCTGGTGGGCTTGTTGCAACACCAGTGCATGGGTAGAGCATCCACACCCAAGAAGCAGCAGACAAAATCAATCAAATCAAGCAAAACCAGGAGGAGGAGCAATACGAAAGCAAAAAACGTAGACATGCCTTAATGATTTGATAAATGCAGGGAAACGAAGAAAGGGATCATGCATACAATAACAAAGGAGAAGCTGCCGTCCAGAGGGCTGCCGCACGCCGAGCTCTGCGCCCGGCTGCATGCAACTATCGGCCAGCACTCCTGGGCCCTGCCACCTGCCGGGCAGCCAGCGGCTCTGGACTGAGGCGCCGCGCCAGCAGCCGGCCGCCAGCCTGCCGTCGCCAGCCCCGCCCGAGCTCAACTCAGGTCAAAGTCCAGGTCCACCTGCCTCAGGTTGATGCGGCGGTCGTCAAACACGCGCAGCTGGGGCGCCAGGATGCGGTTGTAGCGGTCAAAGTACAGCAGCTGCTTGATGAGCAGCGCAAACTCGCGGGGGAAGCGGATGCCGTTGCTCTCGCCCACCCTGCGCGGCAGGTGGAGGGCGGGGCGGTGGTTGTGGCGCTGGTGGTTGTGGCGCGTTTCACATGCATGGGAGGCGCGGTGCGTGCTGCACCACCATGCTGCCAGCAAAGCCTGGGTGCAGCTGCCGCGGCGGCAGCTGCGAGGCAGCGGCTCGACAGCCAACCGCAACCGTGTTTGGTGGGCGGCACCGCCTGCCGCCGCGCCGCCGCACCTGACCAGGTCGAGCAGGAAGCGGTTGACGGCCGCGTCGTCTGCGGCCACCGAGGCAGACACGCCGCCGCTGCCGGCCTGCACGATCAGCTCGGTGTCGATCTCCTGCAGGCTGGCAAACAGCTTCTCCAGGTCTGCAGCAAAGGCGGGGATGTCGACCTCCCCCGACGTCGCGCCGATGGTCACCAGAGCCCTCGCCATGGTGTCGTAGTCGCCGCTGCCGGTGGCCAGCAGCAGCGCCTCAATGGCACGCCACGTCACCGGGCTGCGGCGGGGGAGGGAGGGGAGAGGGTGTGGGTGTGGGTGGAAAGAGGTGTGGGTTGGGTGGGCAGGGTGCGCAGTCGGTGCTGGTGGCCCGCCGGCGGCGGACGGCTCTGTGCCCCCCTGCCTGCCAACCCCCGCCGCAGCCTGCTCATGCACCGCCGGCGGCTGTCAGCGCGGACCCCCGCCCCGCGCTGCGCGCTGGCTGCGCTGCTGCCGCTTGGGCGCACGCTGCGTGCCTGATGCGCCCCACGATGCCAAAGTCGATGAAGGCCACCCGCCCATCGGGCAGCACCAGCAGGTTGCCGGCGTGCACGTCGGCGTGGAAGGTCTCGCAGCCCACCACAGACCCAAACCAGGTGTTGAGGCCGTTGATGAGCACCAGCTCCGGCTCCACTGCAGGCAGGAAGCGGAAAAATCCATCGGAGCACACCGGGGTGGCTTGGGGGAGGGGCGCTGACACGCAGGCGGCGCACCGCGGGCGCAGCAGGCGGGGGCAGGGGTGGTGGCAGGCGTGGCGCGTGCCTGCCGCCGAAATGCGTGCCGAGTGGGCGGCTCGGGGCCAGGTGCGGCATGCACCAGCCCCGGCTGCCCACCCAGCGCCACCCGGCCCAGTGAAGCTCCAGTGCGGTGCACAGCTGCGCTGCAGGGCAACCCCCAGCCCCCAGCCCCGGCCCCAGCCCCAGCCCCGCACCTGATGTGATGCTGCGCACGGCGTCGAGGTCGGTGAGCGGCACGCCGCGCAGGCGGTCCATCACCATCACCCTGCAGGCAGGGAGGGGTGTGGTAGTGGCAGGGTGAGGGCCGGGTGCGCTGCAGGCGCTGCTTGCGTTTGCCACGGGAATGGGCACCGCCGAGGCGTGAGCGGCATGCCCACGTGCCATCCAGTCCCGCTCCCCCCGCCACAGCACCACCCGACACCTCTTGCGGCACATGCCGCGAGCCCCTCCCCCGCCGGCCCCACCGCCGCCAGCCCTGCGGCCGCCGGCCCTCACCGCTGGCTGGAGAACTGGCGGTAGACGCCGGGGCAGGTGGCCACGCCGCGCAGGCCAGCCCTGTCCAGGTAGCCGTCAAACTGCGCCAGGTGGGCCGCCTCCTTCCTGAAGTCCACCTCCTCCAGCATGCTGGCGCGGATGTCGCCCACCACGGCTGCAGATGGCGGCGGCAGGATGGGGCACAGGCCGCGGCAGCGGGGGGCTGGGCGGGGCAGGCGCAGCAAGCCCGCACGCACGGTGGCAGGCGCAGCGCCACCCACTCTGCAACCCTCTGTGCCTCGGGACAGCAGGCAGGAGGGGCCTCGGGCGCCCGTCGTCGCCCCCGGCCCCGCACGCCCCGTGCCCGTGCCTTGGCCCCGCCCGCCCACCCATCCCCCGGCTCCTCACCCGACAGCGAGGTGCGAGCCAGGTCTGGACTGATGAACTCCAGCAGCCTGGAGGAGAGGTAGAGGAAGTTGAGGTCTGCAGGGGGGCGGCAAGGTGGGGCGGGTGGAGGTGGGGCGTATGGTGGCCGCGTGTATGGCGGTGGCGGCAACTGTGATGCTCCGGCCCGGCTGAGCCCGCACGGCACCAGGCAGGGCGCTGGCGCTCCACCTGCGGTCGGCACCACCGCATCAAATCAGCACCACAGCATCAACTCAACACCAGCAGCAACCCCAACCCCAACCACAGCAGCGCCAGCAGCCACCTGTGGTCAGCACATCCTCCACCCCTGGCTTCAGCACCTTGATCACAACCTCCTTGTTGCTCCCCCGCAGCACCGCGGCGTGCACCTGCCAGGCAGCAGGCAGCAGGCACACGGGCGCTCGGTGCGGAGGGCTGGGCGGCGGCGGCGTGCCGGAAGCTGAGGAGGCACGCCCGCGCGGCCCGCACCCGCCTTCCCGGCCCCAACCTGCCACGCGCACAGCAGGCAGAACAAACCGCGGGCTGGGCGCTACCTGGGCAATGGAGGCGGTGGCCAGAGGTTGCAGGTCCACGCTCACAAACACATCCTCCAGGCTCAGCCGCAGCTCAGACTCGACCGTGCGCCTGCGCCCAGCGGCGGCGGCAGCGGCGAGGCTTGGCATCGATGAGCTGGGGAGGCGGCAGCGAGCGTGCATGGGGAGCGCCGGTGCAACGCGCCGGCAGCAGCAGGGATCGCGGTGCCGTGGGGCAGATGGTTTGCGGGGAAATGGAATGGCGCGCTGCCGGCCGTCTCGTGCCGCCCCCGGCTCCCCACCTGATGACCTCAAAGGGCACGGGCTCGGTGCTGTCCAGGCACTTTTGGAACTCCAGCACATACTCCTCAGGGAACAGGGTGGGGCTGCAGCAGGGGTGGCACACGACGGGCAAGGCTGGGGTGCAGCAGGCACGGTTGGTTGGGCAGCGGTTGGGCAGGCCCCGACCCAGGCAGCCTGCGGCATCCCGCAACGCGCGCCCCCTGCCCGCCTCCCAAGGCCCAGGCTCGCTGCACCTGCTGGCGATGAACTGGCCCAGCTTGATGTAGGTGGCGCCCAGCCGCTCAAACAGCTTGCGCAGCACGATGGCGGGGCCCTCCGGAGGCTGCCCCGCCTGCAGCAGCACCGCCTGCTCCCGCGCCACCGACAGCAGCGCAGAGGCGGCCTGCGCGCTGCGCGTGATGCTGCGCGGCCCCGTGGCGATGGCGATCTGGGCGGCCTCGCGCAGCAGCTCCTGCAGCTCCTGCAGCCGCTTGCTGAGCGCGGCGGCGTCCATCGGCGGCGGCGAGGTGGCGGCGCCAAAGCCGCCGCCGTTCCCGCCGCGCGTGCTGCTGCTGCTGCCGCTCCCTGGAGTGAACGGCGGCGCCGACCCTGCCGCACGTGCAGTCACTCTGAGTGGTTGCCGGCGGCTGCTGCTGGAGCGTGCAGCAATCGTGGCGCTGTGCCGTGCGAGTGTCCGCCCAGTCACGGCGGCGGCGGCCTGCATGGCGGCCATTGATCCTTCCCAACAAGCTTGCGATCGCTGCAGGTGCGGCAGCGACGTCTGAGGGAGCTGGGCGATGCTACACGCGCAAAGAACCAGTCTTTGACCGGCGGGCTGGTGTTAGTATATGTTGGTCGATTGGGGCACTCAGATCAGAAGAGCAAAGGGTGTTCATATGACGTTGGGGAGGCCTGCTGACATGCGCCACGTCACCGACCCAGCGCCTGAGCCCAGCCTTGGACTGCCTCCTCACCCACTTCCAGCCCTTGTCAGATCCACATGGAGCCTAGGCAGAGTGAGGGCGCCAGAATGGGCTCCCGCCAGAGCCCTGACAGCAGCAGTGAGACAGAACCGCAGGCCACAGCCCCCACCCCCGACATTTTCGAGACGGACGAGGAGCTGCGCGACACTGTGGCCTCGTACGACCCCATGCACCACACCGACGACCTGCCGGGATCCTTTGCAGCCAAGGCGGCGGTGGGTGGCGAGGAGGAGGCGCCTTCTGGCAAGCCGAAAGACTCGAGCGTGCTGGACCCGGGCGTCGGGCCGGTAAGGTGGCAGGCAGGCAGGGCTGGGCACACGTGCTAGGACGATGATGCAGGCACGAGGCTGTGGTCGATGCTGTGTGGGACACCCTCATTGTGCAGGGCGCCAAGGCTTCTGAGACCAAGTCGCAGGTGCCGGGCAAGCCAGTCGGCCTGGACACACAGGTGATGCCCTGTGGTCTGCTGCCTGCTGCTGCTGCTCCATGCACTCACACAGCTCAAGCTTAGCCCGCCATTTTGAGTGCAGGTTCTGGATGTGGGGCGCGATCTCCTGCAGAGCTTCACGCCGCTGAAGGCCGTCCACGAGCATGTCTGCGCCTGGCACTTTTATGCACGTGTGTGAGCCTCCTAGCCGGCGCTGCTGGGGATTGGCAGCGGAGGAGCTTGCCTGCCCCCCCACCCCACCCACCGCTACCCGCCTGAAGCGGCGAACCCGAGATGCGCCTGCCGCAGACGACCAGGGGCGCCAGGTGGAGGCACACCACTACTGCAGCCACCCGACCGAGGAGGTCCGCCAGTGCGTGCTGTTCGACTCGGACCAGAAAGGTGCAGCGCTGCGCTGGCTGCTGCCGCGTGGAAAGCACAACATGCCAGCGTGCAGGCTGCTGGCTGTCAAAGGCTGCCAGCAAACCATCTGTGGCATGCTGCATGTTTGCCAAAGCAGGGGCGCGGCTGCTGGGTGTGGAGTACATCATCTCGGAGCGGCTGTTCAATGAGCTGCCGGAGGAGGAGAAGCGGTTCTGGCACAGCCACAGGCGAGGCAGCTGAACCCGCTCTGCTCTGGTCTGGCCTGCTCACGTTGCCGCCCCCAGCAGGGGGGCAGCGGGAGGGCCAGCAGCAGGTGTGTGCAGGCTCGCCCATTGCCCGAGCCACTTGCAGGTATGAGGTTGGCAGCGGGCTGCTGGTGGCGCCGGGGGTGCCAGGCATCGCGGAGAGGCAGGACATGCAGAAGCTGATCGGGACTTACGGCAAGGCCTGGCACATGTGGCAGGTGGACCTGGGCGACCCCCTGCCCTATGGTGCGCCTGGCTGGCACGATGGAGGTGGAAAGCAGGGGGCCTCCAGCGCCTTGCATGCACCTAGGATGTCATGCCTGTGGCTGCTGCAGCCAGAGCGTGAGTGGTGGGCATGCCGTTGCTGCTGCGCCACGCCTGCGGCTGCTGCAGGCCCGCCGCAGCTGATGATGGCTTTCACAGACGACAACCAAGTGCGGCCCGAGCTGGTGGAGGAGCGGGACAGGCGGTACGGCATGAGCACCGCAGGTGAGGCTGCGCACTGTGCACAGCAGCCGCACTCCGGCGCCCCCGCCCAGACGCAGGCACAGGCACCGCCCCTGCCTCCTGCTGGCCGCTGCCGCAGACAAGGGCCGAGAGCGGCAGGAGCTGCTGGAGTGGCCCGCCGGCGTGGACCCCGCCGCCGACCACTGGCAGAGTGGCACGGCCTGGCAGACCAGCATGGAGCAGGTGCCCTTCAAGCCCGCCCGTGGAGGCAGCACCACCACCACCCCCAGGGCCGGCCCCAGCAGCCGCGAGCCGTGATCTATGAGGCGTGCGATATGAGGCGTGTATGGGTGCAGCAGCAGCCGCGTTTTACATGCATTGCGGGCACAACTGCGCCATTCCCGGCGGCCAGCCTCAGACGGTGTAGCGCTCCTTGGCGCGGCGGTCGTCGCGCTTGGCGTCGCTGTGCGCCATGAAGCCAATCTTGGACTGGTCCGGGATCTGCAGCATCTCCTTGAGCTGCCGCCCCACATTCGTCTGCGGTCGGGCAGGCAGGCAGGGCAGGGCAGGCGGCGGTGGTGACGAGCCAGCTAGGGGCAGGGATGTGCGGATGGGCGTGCACCCCACGTGATGAGCAGCATCCGCATCCCCTCCGCTCCCGCCCTCCTCCAGGCATCGCAGCCGGCGCCGAGTGCGGCTGGGCGCCGCTGTGCTTTCCGATGCCCACCTCTGCGGCACACCTGCTGCCCCCCACCATGCAGCCCCCGCCCCTGCAGCCCCCTCCCCCTGCGCCCCCCCCCCAGCCGCGCACCTGCAGCGCCTCGTTCGCCGCAGTCTTTGTCCACACTGAGATGCGGTCCTGCTTGGGCCGCACGTTGACCACGATGCCGCAGATCTCCTCGCCGTCGTCAAACTGCTCCCCGATGCTGCCCAGCACGCCGTGCAGCCACATGGTGTCCAGCACCTGCTTGTTGGCCTTGGGCACCATGGCCGTCCACTTGCCGCCGTGCTCGCAGCGCGGGTCCTCCCACTTGGGCTCGATGCCCTCCCGGAACAGGTGCAGGTCGGAGCCGGCGGAGAGGCGCGAGGGAGGGATGATGTTGTTGTACAGGCTGCAGCAGAGGAAGGAGGGTCGGCGGGGTCAAGGCAAGGGGGACAGCCGGGAGCTGCAACAAGCAGAGGCGGGGCGCGCGGCTGCGGCGGCGGCCTGTGCTGCCGCCAACGGGAGGCGGGCAGGGGCGCGGGAGCAGCCACTCACCACCAGAAGTCCTCTACTGTGTCAAACGTGTACACGGCTCGCAGCGTCTGGCCCCAGGTCGCCTGCTTCTGCTTGCCGTTGGGGTTGTCAAACCACAGCGTCCACTTGGTCTCCAGCGGGTGCTTCTGGCTGAAGTCGGGCTCGCCTGCAGGGCGCGGCGGCGGTGCCATGGGTGAGGCGCATGCCCTCTGCAGCCCCAGGCTGCCCACAGAGCGCCCAGGCGGCCCGCTGATCGGGCGGCCCGGTGATGGCATTGCGGCGACGGGCTGCCAGGGCCGCAGCGGCGCGCCCAAGCAACTCACCATCCTGCTGCGGTTGTGTGGAAGCGGGCTCGTCCGCCATGGCTGTGGAATGCGGCGGCAGGGGCGAGGATGCGCAGCAAACTTGGAGGCTTGGGCGGTATGCAGCAGCGATTGAGGAGGAGGTTGCAGCAGATGCTAGGGGCCACAATGCGGACGCCCCTCTCGTGCCGTGTGTTTTCCACCAGGGACAGGGGCCGAGGGCGCGCTCCGCTCGCCTGGCGCCTTTGCTGTTGGCCCGCAGCCCAATTGGAGCGCGGTGCATCACGCCGGCGGTTTGCAAAAGGAAGCAGGCGCATGCGCCCCACCAGAGGGCGGCGGCGGAGGGAAGGGCAGCGGGGCGGCGCAGAGCTCGAGCCGTCGCACCGCGCAACCCAAAGAGACACGAATAGAAAATACGACAGAGAAGAAACAAGCAAGAAAAACAGTGCAAAACAAGGATTGAGTTAAGTGGGGGAAGGGGCGAGGGGGAAAGGGCGACGCCGCCGGCACAGGTAACGAAGCGGCAACCGCATCAGAACTTGACTGCCCGGCGGCCATGCATGGGTGCACGTGCGCCTTTGGTAAACCACAGATGGGAGCCAGCCAGACCAGCATATGCACCAGCCTGCACCGCCGAAGCGGCCGACGGCCTCACAGCGGGCATGTGGCCTTTGCCAGTCTGCGGAGCATTGCGCTGGCACCCCAACTTCCTTCCACTGCGCTGCCGCAAACACAGCGCCGTGGCGCAGCCGCTGCCACCGTGCCAGGCACCAGCGCACCGGTGAGCTGGCTGCCGGATGGCCGGTCGGCTGGCAAATGGCTGAGGCGCTCAGCCCGCGGAGGCTCCGGCATGGCTGCCACTCCAGGCGGCAGCTCAGTCGTCCTTCTGCGTGACGGTGATGTCCTCAGACATAGCGGGCTCAGCGCGCTCGGCATACGCTGTGTAGTAGTTCCAGCCCAGCGCCATCCACAGGCTGGAGATGCCTGCAGAGCAGCGGCAGCAGGCGGGCGGGGCGCCGGCTCAAGACGTCTGCGAGCCAGGGTGCGGCGGCGCGGCCACGAGCCAGCCGTGCCAGCTCTGAGATGCCCTCAGCTGTTGGCGCCCACCTACCACTGCACCTCAACCCTTCCCAGACCACCGCTACTTCCAGCAAGCAGCAGACTAGCATGTCGTACACTCCAGGCGCCCACCCAGGCCTGCACAACCCCACACGAGCACACGCCCATGTGCGCCCTCACCTGCCACGGCCATGGGCTGCAGCGCAAACTTGAGGCTCATGGTTTGGAACAGCACCAGCTCCATCACAAAGTGCAGCAGGGCGATCAGGAAGGAGCCCAGCGTGGCGCCTGCACCAGGGGAGGGAGCGTGCGGGCATCGGCGTGGCGGGCAGAACGTGCGCCAGGAAGAAGCAGGGAGAGGCGGGCAGCACGAGCAGCAGCACGGCAACGCAGGGCTCCACGCATGGACTGGCAGCAACGTCAGCTGCTGCACACAACACAACACAACACAACACAACACAACACAACAAAGCAGCAGCAGGATTGCGCCTGCTGCATGCAAGGCATGCAAGCCGCCCGGCCGAGCGCTGCCCCCGCTGGCCTCCCGTCGCCTCACCGTAGATGGCTGGCACGCATGGGTTTCGTGCGCAGATGAGGCACAGCATGCTTGATGTCAAGGTCCATGTCGAAAATATCCGCCCCGCTAAGTCGGTGACTGCACACGCAGCAAGGGGGGCCAAGGGCCAGGGGAGGGGCAAGAACGGCGTGGTGGGTGGCGGCACGCGCCAGTTGCAAGGCAGTCTGCGAATCTGGGGGCCCATCGGCATCAACAGCAGTGCGCCACCACCCACCTCCTTCCGGCTGCTTGGTGTACAGGTTGGTCTGGAATCGGTGTGGCGCCGCATAGCCCAGCCCCACTGCGGCGGGCAGTAGCGGCGGCGCAGCAAGGGCGATTGGAACCCTGCCCGCTCGATCACCGGCGGGCCAGCGCTCCCGCAGGCCCACCGACAGCAGTTACATCGCAGGCGCCCTCCCAGCCCACCTGAGAAGAGCCTGAGCAGCGCCACAAAGACTAGCCAGCGCCGCAGCGCTGTGACGCTGGGCATATCCCTCTGCGCGCGGGGATCGTCAGGCTACTGCCACCCTAGCCGCTGCATCAACAGAAGGGCTGTGGAGACGCTGCACTTCAAACCCCAGCCAGCTGAGAGGGTCCCACCGCTACGGGATCAGGGCCCTGCAAGCGATCCTCAATACTGAAGGTTGTCCCCTGGGGCTCAGGTATAGCTGTGCGCATGCCAGTGGGGACCAGCCTGGCAGCGCGCAATTGCGCGCAACTCATCCTGCGAGCAGGGCAATGCGCCATCCAAAGAGGCTGGGCAAACATCCGCCACGATGTTAGCGATGCAGGGGTCCTGTGTGAGACACGCTTGCGGGGTGTCGTATCACAGCCGTGCACCTCGCAGCCGCCCCCTGGTGCGCGCCGCTGCTGAAGATCAGCCACACGAGGCATCCGGGAGGCGGCGGGCTGTGCTGGCGGGCGGCGCGCTGCTGGGCGGCCTGCTGCTGCCGCGGGTCGGCGGCGGCGGCGCCGCCAGTGCTGCCGGGGCTGGCAGCACGAGCAGCATCTACGACCTGTCTGCGGCCATGGAGGAGCGGGATGTGGCGCTCTCAAAGTATCGAGGCCAGGTCGTGCTGGTGGTCAACGTCGCCTCGGCGTGACCGCTAGCAAACGTCAACTACCCCGGTCAGTACTGTGGCGCATTGCCCAGGCATGGCAATGCACTGCTTGCCTCATCAGGCTGGGCGCCCCCCTCCCGCATGCCACACACACGTGAGCGTGCGCATTTGCAGGCGCCAGGACGCTGTACGAGAAGTACAGGCGCGACGGGTTCACCATCCTGGCCTTCCCCTGCAACCAGTTCGGAGGCCAGGCCCCCGGCAGCTCCCAGGAGGAGCGCGACTTTGCCCGCAAGAAGTTTGGGCTGGATGAGCTGGAGGTGTACGACAAGATTGAGGTCAACGGGCCGGGTGGGTGGGAGCTGGGCGGGCACGGCGGCCACGTCATGGCAACCGACAGGCAAGGGCGCGAACGGCAAGCGCAGCCCTGCGCCGTAGGCCGTACGTGTGGATTGCAACCTGTGGGCGCGCCGCTGCGCCGTGCAGGCACCCACCCCATCTACCGCGTGCTGAAGCGCCAGCAGCCCATCAGCCAGCCCTCCTCCTCGCCGCCGCCCCCTGGGGAGCCCGGCCGCATCGAGTGGAAGTGAGCGTTCCTGCTCCCCCTCCCTCCATCCCACCTGTCTGCTGCTCGTCCTGCAGCTCCTTCTGGCATGCAATTCCTGCTGCTTCAAGCCGCCCCCGCGCCCTGCATGGCTGCCTTGCACGCCTGTGGCGCTCCTGTCCCTACCCCTCAACTGACGCACCCACTGCTGCCCATCCCGGTGCCCCACTCACGCAGCTACACCAAGTTCCTGGTGGACAGGGATGGCGTGGCACGCAAGCGCTTCAAGCCCGCCTTTGACCCGCTGGAGTTTGAGGCCGGTGAGGGCTCCTCTGGGGAGGGCGGGATGCAGGCCCTGGGGGCCCAGCCTTGCTTGGGTCAGCCCAGCCTTGCGTGCCGTGATGCTGCCGTCACCGGTCGCCTGGGCGCCTCGCAACACCCGTTGCCGTGTGCCTGGCGGGCTCCCCGCCTGCAGATGTGCGACTGCTGCTGGCCGGCAAGGACCCGCTGCCCAGCGAGTGCATCATGCACCCGGGGAGGATGGTCTGCAAGGTGGACATCTGAGGCCAGCGCCTTCGCCTGGGTAGCCTCCAGCCAATCCAGCGCCAGCCCCCACCGAGGAGAGCGCACCACTCCTCCCCCATTATTCAGTCGACTGGACAGCCCCGTGCTGTGAGCATGGCAGGCAGTCGTGCCTGCTCTATGACGGCGGCAGGCTAAACCGCACCTTCGGACGCCTGCCGCCCGACCCCTGCGGCCGTCGTGCTGCTGCCTGCGTCCTGGCAGCACCCGGCGGCCTGCAGGCATGCTGCCCTGCCCTGCTCACACCTTGCGCTGCCTCCGGCTTCTGATCCTTACTCTACGGCCCCCAGCTTGCACACTTTCATCCCATATGAGGTCAGAGTGGCCAGCAATCAATCAGAAGAAAGAATGTAATTACATACTCTATGTTGGCTCAAGCGGGCTGCATTGGTAGGAGTGGCACGCAGTCTAGGAACCGACGCCGCGCTTGCATCTCCAGTCGGTACAGGGCAACCAGCGGGGCAGCCACTACCAGCGCTCCCCCCTGCACAGCCAACACAACTGATTTGGAGAGAGGGGGAGGCCGGTCATTGCGTTCCAAGTCCCTAAACCCCCAGCTGGTTGCTCAGATGCTGCGGCGATGCACGATCAGGCATGCCAACCTGGACGAGAGCAGCCGCCAGGCAGACCCGTGGATGAATCGAGCCGGCATGGCAGTGGGCAGGCAGCGCCCACGAGGTGACCAGGTACAGCAGCAGCTGCAGCGGTGCTTGAACACAGAAGCGAGCCTGCGGCAAGAGGCCAGTAGCAGGCTGCCAGCTGAACTGAGGGCGGGGCCCTGAGCATGCCAGGCAGGGCAGTGGGCTGGGCTAAGCACCTGGCAGGCGAAGAAGAGGAGGAGTGGCATCACGATGCTCTGCAGCGGCGGCGTGAAGCCAACCCCCGGCAAGCGGGCTGGCGCCGTGCCGGTGCTGGCGCCGCTCAGCAGCCAGTACTGGCACCAGGCGCAGCCCAGGTATACTAGCAGCAGGGTGGTGTCTCGGTAGTGCATATATCTGCAGGCGTGGAGCGACAGGCTGGGCACGGGAGGCCTGCACAGAGCTGGGCCACTCGGCTGTGACAGCAGGCAAGCGAGCGGAAGGCAGCAGCGCACTCACGCTGCCGGGGCAGCTATCAGCAGCAGCAGGAGGGGCAGGGGCATCAAGTTGGCCGCCAGGTGTGGGGGTGGCATGTCTTGCAGAGCCCTGCCACCAGCGCTGAGCAGGAGCAGGTGGAAGGCAGCGGTGAGCCCGATGGTCAGCAGGTCCACCTGCATGCAGCAAGCGCCAGGGAAGCCTGATGAGTCGGCTCAGGGGCGGCTTCGCTGGTAACCACGAATGGTAGCAGGATGCATACACGAGCAAAGCAGCTGCTGGGGTGCTCGCAACACGCCTGCAGCAGCTGGGCGTGGTGCCAGAGCGCAAAGCGCCGCTCCAGCCGCGGGTCTGCAAAGCGCAGCAGCCGGCGCCAGCTGGCGCCCGCCTGGCCCAGCGGCGAGGCCTCGCTGCCCTCCGACTCTGCTGGGGACCGCTTCAGCAGCTCCTGCGGGGGACCTCCATGCGGCAGGCCAGCGCTGGTGCTGGGCCCTGCGGCCCCGCTGCCGGTGCTGCTGGCACTGCTGGTGCTGATGGTGGCCAGCCCCGCCTCGGCCCTGGCCCTGGCTTTGCTGGCGGACGGGCTCTCGGGAGGTGGCTGCTCAAGCTGCCTCGGCTGACGCGGAGCCTCTGGTGCACCGCTCCCTGCCCCGCCCTGCTGCGCAGCCAGCACGGCAGCCGAGGCAGGCGCCACCAAGCTGCCGCTGGCATCTGCGCTCTGCTCCGGCCGGCGCTCGCCCCCTGTCCCTGCCGCTGTAGCCTCGGCTTCCTGCCTGTCGCCTGTGGACTGCTGCACCGCCAGCAGCGCTGCTGAAGCGGAGCCTGGATCGTCTGGCGGCTCGGCCCCTGTGTCGCGGCAAGCGCCGGACACCCACCCGGCAGGCTGTGCCGCCAGTGCTGCCTGCTCCTCCCCCTCTAGGCCCTCCTCCTCAGTGTCTGTCAGCATCAGCTCGCTGCCGCTGCCCTCTCCCTCCGACTCCGACCCTAGCTGCCACCGGCCCTCGCCTTGCCACCGCTGCTGCTGCTCCTCCACGCCCAGGATCAGATTGCACTGCTCCCGCAGCGGCGCGGCAGCCTGGGCCATCCCGGGCGCCAGCGCCGCGGCCAGCGCCAGCAGCCAGCTGGCGTGCTGCACATCCAGCTGCGCGGGGGTGGGCAGGCTCAGCAGCAGCGCCCCGATGCAGCGCCCTGCCAGGGGCTGCGGCCGCTGGCCCTCGTTGCTGGTGCTGGCTGCATGGCCCGGGTACGCCGCTGCTGTGCCCGGCTCTGTGATGGGCACGCAGAAGACTGCGCCGCCCTCAAAATCGTAGCAGGCCAGCTCCCGGCTGCAGGCGAGGGCGGGCGAGAGCGGTGCTGGGCAGTCGTGGCGTGCTGGGCTGCCTGATCTGTTTTTGCGTTGTTGAGCTCAGAGGCTGGCCGCCCTGTCCAACAAGAGTGTGGAAAGTGGCTCGCGCTGCCCAACAAGAGGCTGACACTCTCTCACCTGGCCTCGCGCGTGAGGAAGACGGGTGCTCGCCGCACCATGGCCGCCCCCGCCGCCGACGCCGCGAGCGGGTGCAGCGCCAGCACCAGGCGGCCCGGGGCCAGCAGCGAGCCCACAGATGCCAGCACCTGGCTGTCTCCAGTCGGCACGATCAGCCTGTGTTGAGAGGGAGAGGCAGCAGCACGGGGCAGGGCAACCTTGGACTCTGCTGTGAAATGCGCCGAGGAGCTGTGAGGTGCCAGCTACACACACCTCAGGGCTGCCCCTTGTGGGAACAGGGTGCGAGCCAGGGCTGCCGTCTCCAGGGCCACATGGTCGTGTTCCACCGCCTGGTGCACAGCAGCGGCCAGGACCTGCAGGTGGGCTGAGGCCTGCATGCTGGTTTCTACAGGGCTGGTTTGTTGGTTTGACAACACCACGATCTCGAGATCTCCCATTCAGATCTTGGCTGTTCCTGGAATCGTAGCTGACACGTGTGCAGCTGCTCCCCGGCAGCGGGTGGTCCTACGCGAAGATTTCAGATCAATGCAATACAGAATACGAGATTTCAACACAAGAAAGGAGCACCAAAGTCAGCAGCTTAAATGCAGCGAAAAGGGAGAAGGTACCAGGTCAAAGGGGTAACAGGTAACAACAGGTGTCACACCTGTTACGGTGAAGCAGTCATCTAGGGGCACGCGTCGCGCCGTGCAGCGAGTGGTCGAGCGCGGTAGGGCGGGCGTCACACAACAGAGTATGCGGGTCCCCCCAGCAGCGGCGCCGACAGCGAGTCGCTGCTGGCGTTGCTCCTGGCCCTCGACCAGAAGGGCCCGTCTGCGGGCGGGGCAGGACATGCGCATGGCGGCCTCACGACCCCACCCGCTCCGCAGCGATGCATCAGCCCAGCATGCTTGCGTCACCAAGCCACGCACCGCACTCCACTCCCACCACCAATACGCGCACACGCGCACCGCACACCCCCACCTGGCTGCAGCAGCTCCTGCGGCAGCGGCGGCGCCGAGGGGACGTTGATGGCCTCCACACCGCTGGCCACCACCGAGGGGCTCCAGAAGGGAGGCACCTCCCTGTAGAAGGGCTCCTCGGTCGTGGGGATGGGCTGCGGGGCGGCCACGATGATGGGCACCTGAGGGGCGGGGGGCGGGCGGAGGAGGCGGGCGGGCACACAGGGGTGCAGGCGGGTGGCGGGGAGAGATGATGGGATCGTAACCGGGAGGTGGTGTGGAGTGCACCCCCTCCCTCCCACCCACACCCAGACCACCACCATGTCGGCGCAACCGCACAGCGCAGCCGGCCGCCAGCAGCCCAAGCAGCCAGCCGCGCCCCACCTTCATCTTCAGCTCCCGCACCATGCCCGAGAACTTGAGGGAGACCTTGACAAAGTAGTCGCAGGTGATGAGGGAGCCGCGCATGCTGGGCGGCAGCGCCGACGGCAGCCGCAGCGCCAGCCGCCTGCGCACACGGGGCAGCAGCACAGCGTGATTGGCCAGCCCAGCGCAGCCCGCCAGGCAGGTGAGTGCGCCAGCAAGAGAACAAAGCTGAAGGGTCATCACAAACAGAGCAACACCCCGGCCCCCACCTGGCCAGCCCGCCCTGCAGCATGGTGAAGGGCTGCAGGCCTGGATGGTCTGCCTTGCTGTGCTCCCTGTGCCAGCGGCGGCGGCTGTTGTGGCGGCCCACCATGTCTCGCCCCTCTGCCTCCTGCTTCAGGCACACCTGCATGCGGCAGCGGCATGAGGCCAGGTGAGCCCAGCAAAGCGCTGGCAGGTGCCCAGCATGACCGCCCGATTCTGCCGTGCACAGCCAGGCGCTCCCCGTGCTGGCAACTCGACTGAATGGGCGCCCCTGGCCGACCAAGCAGCAGCCGCCGCTCTACTTCCACCCCCCGCCAGCCCACCTCGATCTTGCGCACCGCCTGCTTGGAGCGGTTGTCCACCTCCACCACCACCTGCACCTCCTCCCCAGGCTGCGCCTTGTCCCGCTCCAGCCGCACGTGCGCCGAGATGGTGCCCTGGCCAAAGCAGCAGCAGCTGGTCAGCGCCTTCTCCTGCAACCATGGGCGGCACAGCAGCTGATGATGCTGAGCGACAGGCAGCAAAGCATGGCATCAGGGGCGTGCATGTGCCGGACCAGCGCCTGGGCTGCGTCAGCGCTGACGCCAGCCCAGCCATGCAGCCGGCGCGTTCACGGGCCGGCTCCCGCATCGGCGCCAGCGGCCCCAGCGGCGCACCACCGACTGGTCGACGATGCTGGGCGGCACGGTCAGCCGCTGGTGCACGACGAGCTGCTGGCTGTTGCGGATGGCCGAAGTGAACGTGCCGGGCGTGTGGAAGGTGAGGTTGACCGAGTCTGCGGTCGACAGCAGCACAAGCACACAGGTCAAGGTGTGCTCCATAGGAAGTGGTGTGTCCAGCCAGACCCGAAGCAGTTTGTTTTTGCAAACAACATCGTACGATGCAGTCAAAGAAGGGCCTGGCTGGCAAGCTGCTACTCACAGGTCACCTCCGCCCTGCAGCAACAGCAGGCCGAGAGGCAGTCGGGAAAAGCACAAATTTGTTGGAAGCAGCAGCCGGCTATGCTCCCTTGGAGCTGGGGGTGCAAGCTACGGCTGCTTCCGGTTGCTGGCACACACACAGATGCCACAGGGGAGAGACGCAGCGGTGGGCCTGCCACAGCCACATGGCCACCCATGCATAGCCGTGCACACTCACCCCTCGGAGGCCGATCCGACCTTGAAGGAGGAGGGCAGGCCCTGCGGCAGGCCAAACGCCACCTGCCACTGGTACTGCCCCGGCTCCAGATCACTCCTGAGCAGCGCCAGCGGGTGCGTCACATTGAGCAGCTGCACCATGCCGCCGTGGTGCTCCGTGTGCGTCCTGCGGTGGCTGCCCGTGCCGGTCTCATGCGTCTCCGTCCAGTACGTGCGCTCGTGGCCTTGCAGCTGCAGGGCAGGGCAGCAGGCGCTGGTCATGCAAGAGCGTTGTTTTTTCCCGCTGCCTCCCAACTTCCGCCTGAAAGGTCATGCCCGCACCTGGCAATCGATGCTCGTGATAGTAACAGGCTTCACGATGTTCAAGCACACCAACCCCTGCACAAACTCGCCATCATGATACACCTGCGGCAGAGTAGGTGGCGGCAGAGTGGCGGCGGCAGAGTGGGCGGCGACAGAAACGGGGCCGCCCCCTGGGCGCTGCTCTGTCTGCGCACCGGCTTGTCAGTCTGCAGCCACACGGAGTTGCTTTTCGAGAAACCGGCGCCCATCCGGCGGTCCCTTGTAAACGTCCCGCAAGCACTCCGCTTTCAGCGCTCGGGGCAGCGCGTTGGGAAGTTTGATCGCCAGTCAGTCCAATCAAATCGGTAGTGAAGGAAGCGCCCTCCCAACAAAGACCAACGTTTGCAGCCCAGGGTCATGGCGCGCGGGGGGCTGAGCTGGCACTCGCCGCCAAACACCTGGGGCGGGCCAGCGAAGCCCTCTTCCACGAGCGGTGAGTCCGGTCCCAGCCGCCTGCGAGCCGAGGGCGTTTCCAGCGCCGCATGTCTGCTCCAGCATGCTGCTTGCTTGCTGCCTGTGGCTCAAACCGGCCGCCAAGTGCATGTGTGCAGGATAATTGGCGTCCAGAGGCAGCCAGGATGCCGTTCGTCAGGCAGGTCTCTATTGGGCGCGTGGCGCTCGTGCAATACCCAGAGGCGGAGGCCGGCAAGCTGGTGGTGATTAGCGACATCGTCTCTGCCAACGCGGTGAGTGCGGCCAAGCGGGAGCATCATGCCAGGCCCAAGCCGGCTCTGCAGGGCGCTCAGCAGCAGGAGAGAACAGCAGCAGGGCGGGCACCGCGCTTTTGAGCGCCTGGGCGCCGCCAGTAGCCCAGTGCAGCAGGGGGGCGGCCGGGTGGGCGGCGGAGCGGCAGGCGGGGGTGGAGCGTCTGCTGCCCTGCGGCTTGGCTGTCAGACTTTGCCGCGGGCAGGGGAGTGAGGCTGGAATGCAAGGGCAGCAGGGGAATCGCAGCGCATGAGCGCAGCCGACAGACCGGCACCTGGGGCATGCACACAGCCAGCAGCAGGAGCAGCGGCGCAGGCACGCCAGCCAACGCGCATCCCAGCTGTGGCTGCGCCTCGTGCCGCCCAGCTGCCCCGCTGCTGCCCGTTGCCGCGGCCGCGCTGAAAACCCTGCTGCCGCCTACGTTGCCTCTCGCGTGCCCCGCCCCTGCCCACGCGCAGGCGCTGGTCGACTTCCCCGGCCAGACGCGCCGCGTCATCAGCTTCAAGCGGCTGGCACTCACCGACTTCACCGTCGACATCCCGCGCCTGGCCAAGAAGTCGGTGCTGAAGAAAGCGGTGGATGAGGCTGGTGAGTGACGAGCAGAGCTGGGCTGGAGCCCGCGGCGGGCCTTGCCGTGCTATGCCGCGCGCTGCAGCGGCAAGCCCCTACGGGTCTGCAACTTGTGGCAGCGGGTGGGAGCTGCCGGGCTCGCAGCAGCCAGCGGCAGCAACCAGCAGCAGCAGCAGCGAGGCTGCAGCACATGATGGCAGCCATAGTAGCAGCCGGCCGCCAGCAGCCAGGCAGTACTTCCGTAGATGCAGCTTGGCTGAAAGTGGGGCACGGGGCAGCGCATGATGGGAGGGTTGCCAGCAGCTGCGGGATGGTCGTGGCAGATGGACCGGGGGCTGGGGAGGGATGCTGGCGGTGCAGCCCGACCGAAACGGCCGACTGCGCCTCGGCAGGGACCTGCAGCTGTGCGGGATCTGTTGTATTGGAGTCCAGTAGCCAGCGCACCGTCGGGCAGCGTGCGGCAGCCTGGCATGCGGCCACCATGCCCGCACGACTCGCACGTGGAGCGGTGCACGCTCAGCGGAGCAGCAGCAGCCAAAGCCACAGCCCAGCCCAGCAGCCTGCGGCATCATGCACCTGCACCTCCCTTTGCGGCCCGCCACATCCCCGCTGGCCGCTGACGGGCGCGTGCCGCACCGCCGCGCTCCCCGCCCCCCCCGTGCAGGCGTGGAGGCCAAGTTTGCCAAGAGCGCGTGGGGCCAGAAGCTGCAGAAGCGCGTGGACAAGGCTGCCATGACCGACTTTGACCGCTACAAGGCGGCGGTGGCCAAGATGAAGCGCAGCGCGCAGCTGCGCCGCGCCTTCAACGCGCTCAAGAAGAGCGCCAAGTGAGCGGCCGCGGCGCGCATGCAGCAGCGCCCGCACCGCGCACTTCTAGTGTGGCGCACCCCGGTGTGTAACACATCGCCTTGCAGCGAGCTGCGAGGCCACCTGGGGTTTTGGCGGGGGCGGGGACCTGCCGGAGAGCGGGGACCTGCAGTTACATGTGCCGCTCGTGCCGGCAGCAGCCCTGAGGAGTCGGAATGGCCGGCATGGATAGTATGCCCAGTTTGGAGCAGCTAGGGAGGAATGAGATTAGCGACAATTCAAAGGCCGGCGGCAGCCTGGCTGGTGGGGGTACGAGCAGGGGGAGCACGGGAGGGAGCCGGGTTCAGGCAAAGGCGAGGGAAGCGGGAGCGGAAGGAGGCGGGCGCAGCCGTGCGCCGCGCGAGCGCGACATCACGCTGGCGGCGGCGGCCCCGCGCGCACCATGCCCGCCAGCGCCGCCAGCTGGTTTGCCACGTCCTGCAGGCCATTGCGGATGTGCAGGTCGGCGCCGCGCAGCTGCTCGCGGTGCGCCTGCACCAGCTGCGCCGCCTTGCACGCCAGGCTGGCCAGCTCCGCCTCCAGCGGCGCCTGCGGCGGCGGCGAGCCGCTGGCGGGCAGCAGGCTGCGGTGGCGCGGCGCCCGCCCCGCCGCCCCCGTCCACACGCTCTCCGCGCGCGCGTGCGGGCTGCCAAAGAAGCTGGTGCGGAAGGCAGCGGGGCGCAGCACGGTGGTGCGGCTGGGCAGCGGCAATGGAGGCGCGTCCTGCAGGGCGGCGGGGGCGAGCGGGTTGCATGAGGAGCGGAAGGCAGGGCGCGCTGCACCCTCGCCTGGCTGCCTGTCCGTGCCGCTGGCGAGGGGATGTGGAGGGGGTGGGCGGTGAGCGAGAAACAGGCCAAGGGCGCGCAATGCGGGCGGCGCACCCACCCGCATCGGCTGGTCCCCGCCCGCCCTGGGGGCCCAGGGGCAGAACAGCTCGTCCAGACCATGCTGGCTGTGTGGGGAGTCGGAGAGCAGGGAGGGCAGGTCGTCCCATTCAGGCTCGGACTCGGTGTCAGAGGCCGGCGCCAGCGGCGGCGGCGATGACGGCGGCTGCGCGGCCACCAGCTGGCGGAAGGCGGAGACGGGGGGCGGCGGCGGCGCGTGCGGGCGCGGCGCCGGCAGCCGTGGCATCGCCGCCAAGGACGGCATGGGCAGATCCAGGCTGGGGGGCGCCGCGGCGTAGGCCAGCGGCGCGGTGGCGGCGCGTGCGGCCAGCAGCAGGGAAGACAGGCTGCGAAGGCTGGAGTCGGCCGCCAGAGACGCCTCGTTCAGCGCGGCCCTGCATGGCAAGGGCACACAAGGGGAGATGTTCAAGTCGCTTGCAAACCAAAAGCTGCACACGACCGCGGGCACGGGCAGTGGCCGCCGCCGCCACCAGAAAAAGCCGTGCTCACCGGGCGGCGCTGGCCTCCGCCAAGCTGTTTGTGCTGGCCTGGGCAGGCTCGGGACGCAGGATTGGGACGCCCATGGGGCAGCCAGTGGCCGGGGCGAGCGCCTGGGAGGCTGAGCTGCGCGCGGCAGCAGCAGCGCCTGCTGGGGGCTGGCGGTGAGCCTGCCGGACGTTGCCGTGGGTGCCGAGGAAGAGGAGCGGCCCTGGGATCGGAGGAGTGGACAGTGGTGACAGATGTGGTGGACTGTGGACCGCCTGGGGAATTCAGGACCGGCCTGGACACAAATGGCGAAGTCGGAAGGCAGGCACGGAGAGAGTTTCAAGGGTCTCGTTGTTGTGCCAGCTGGACAGCAGAACCCTGTGCTGCTCCAAACCTGCTCGCAGATTTGCAATTCCATCCGCCACCGCACGTTTGACACTGCTCGGCTGCTGCTAGGGAGCCTGGGGGTCCACAGCGGCCCAGCACCGAAACCAGTCAACTCGTGGAAACGCCCCAAACGCCGCTCTAGCACGCCAGGAAGCTCCCCAGGGCCGCAGCAGCCCCCAATTTTGCTGCCGCGCCCGGTCCAATGCTCTGCTGGGTGGCCTGCAGCGGCGGGAGCGGCCCGGGCGCCAGCCCCGCCGGGCCCCTACCCCGCTGCGGCCACACCTTCACCACGCTAGCCAACGGCGATGTCCACGTGCTGTTTGGCGGCGCCGGCCGCGGGACGGGCACCAAGGCCACCTACCTCGCTGATGCACACGTCGCCCGCGTGGCAGCAGATGGCAGCGTCACATGGCAGGCGGTGGCAACAGAGGGCGCCGCGCCCGCGCCGCGCGCTCGACACAGTGGCGCTGGACAGCAGGCGCCTGCTGGTGTGGGGCGGCCTGGAGCACAAGGTCCGCTTCAACGACTGCTGGATCCTAGACGTCTCGGCCCAGCGCTGGGCGCTGGCCGAGGTGGCGGGCAGCCCGCCCACGCCACGCGCCCACCACACAGGTGCGTCAGTGGGATGGGGCTGCAGTGAGAATGAGAGGGGCAGGGCAATGGCTGCGCCGCGCATTGGGCAGGAAGCACCTGCTGCTCCATCCCTGCTCCCAACCACCCCCCAACTGCCACTGTCTCGCAGCATCCAAGCTGGGCGACAAAGTCTTCTTTTTTGGAGGCTACGGCGGCGGTGGCGCCGATCTGGGCGACCTCTGGGTGCTGCACCTCGGAGGCGGGGGCCTGCGGTGGGAGGAGGTGTCGGCGTCGGGGCCTGCACCTCCGCCGCGCTTCGACCACACCGCCACGCTTGTTGCCACCGCCGCCAACAGCCCCTCCCCAGACAAGCTGCTCATCCTGGGCGGCAGGGACAGCACCCAGAACTTCACCGACGCTCATGTGCTGGACCTGGAGAGCATGGCATGGGAGCAGGCGCATGGCATGCCCGCGCTGGGGGGCGAGGTGGGCGTGCAGTGGGGTGTCGCTGGGGCTTGCTGGCTGGCCATGGCGCTGCAGCCAGTGCTGATGAGGCAGCAGACCTGCAAGCTTTGCTGCCGCTGCGGACGCAAAAGTTGATGGGCGTCGCGCCGCTCCTTTGGCCCTGCAGATCTGCAACCACCTGTGCTCCAGTGTGGAGAGCGTGCCCTACCACAAGGTTTTTGCGGGCTTTGGCAAGTGCGACACGCTGCAGTACGGCAACACGATGCAGGTGGGCGGCGGCGTGCAAGGGCCTTCATGAGATTGCCAGAACTGGCATGCCTCCCGACAAACTGATCCCCTGAAACCAACATTGTGAGCAGGTGCTTGATGCTGGCGCCAAGCAGTGGAGCGTGCCTGAGACGGCGGGGCCAGAGCTGCCCCTCGGCCGGGAGGAGACGGCGTGGGTGTGGGATGCCAAGTCTTTCTCTCTGGTGCTCTTTGGCGGGTGGGCCAACCGTTGGCTGGGCGACACCTGGCGTGCCGACGTCAGCACCATCATCGGCCCCGGCTACGCCTGCCTGGGCATCGCCCCCGCCATCGGCCCCGTGGCAGGAGGCACAGAGGTGACCATCACAGGGCTGCGCTTCAGGTGAGGTCGGGGGAGGCTGAGGCAGGGTTCAGACAGGCGCGGCGGGATCGCGTGTTGCCGGGTGTGTGCTACCCATTCCCCGGCTTGCAGCAGTTTGACACAGCGTTGACCGGGCTTGCCTGGGCTGCTGCTGCTTGCAGGGACGGCCAGATCAGGGTGAAGCTCATCTCGCCACGTGGCGAAAACATAGTAGAGGGCACATTTGTCAGCAGGGAGGCGGTGCGCTTCAAGACGCCGGCCCATGAGCAGCACGGCGCGCTGCTCTGTAACGTGTACGTCAGCATTGGCTCAGACAACTGGACAGTCAACCAGCTCAAGTTCCAGGTGGGGGAGGGCATACACGCATGGCTACAAGCAGCAGCCAGTGTGGGCTGTGCAGGCTGGGCATAGCCACACACACACCGCATCCCCAGAAACACACCGCATCCCATGCTCTCCTGCCGCAGTACTTTTCCAACATGCTGCCATCTGCCAGCTTGGCGTACGGCCCTGGCGTGCTGCCACAGGTGCGCTGCATGGCACAGGGAGCCGCCAGCGCTCGGCTCCCCGGTGGCTCACCCCCATGCAGCTCTTGTCAGTCCTGGTCACGACTGGTCCGCATGCCCAACCATCCCCTCTGCCGCGCCTCTGCTGTTCCTGCAGGTGCACTGCGGCATCGAGATGCCTTTCCTGCTGGTGTCTAAGGACACGACCAACCACAAGCGCACCTCCGGCGGCGACGGTTTTGAGATCGCCGTGGAGAGCGAGTCGGGCGCGGTGGTGGGCTCCTCGCGCATCGTGGACCGTGGCACCGGCACCTACGAGTGCTTTTACAGGTCAGGCTGGGCTCTTGGAAGGGCTAGGGGCGAGGCAGCAGAGGAAGAGAGCTGCCTGACTAGACAGGCCCTTCCTTGCTCCGTCTGCCACCAGCAGCCACAGGTCGGCTTGATCTGCTCATCAGCTAGCCGCCCTTCGCTGCAGGGCACCGGCGCCGGGTCGCTACAAGATTCACGTGCGCGGCGCTGGGACGGGCGGCGAGGGCGGCATGGCCCACATTCGCGGCAGCCCCTTCAGCGTGGAGGCCGCTGACCCCTGGCAGCAGCGGGGGCTGGTGGGGGTGGCCCCCGCCAAGCGCGCCGCCGCCACCCTGTCCTCTGTTGGCACCGACCTTGTGCTGTTTGGCGGGGACAAGTCGCTGGCGGCCGTGTGCCACGCACCCGGCGGCGAGGAGCCCTGGCAGTGGTTCCCCACCAGCGAGGCTGACCGCGCCACTGCCCGCAAGGGCCATGCAGCGGCGGGCGTGGCGGGCACCAAGCAGCTGGTGGTGTGTGGCGGTCAGGCGCTGGAGGGAGAGCCTGCAGACCTGGCAGATGTGCGGCTGCTGGTGAGCAACGGCAGCAGCTTTGCAGGCACCAGCTGGCACTGGCAGCCCGCTAGCGCAGCGGTCCAGCTGCACCAGTGGACAGATGGCACAGAGGTGCCCACAGAGCGCAACTCCCACTGTGCCGTGGCATTTGGCAGCACGCTGCTGGTCTTTGGCGGCGAGCACCAGGGGCAGCTGCTGCAGGAGCTGTGCCTGCTGGACTTGTCTAGCAAGGTGGGTGCGGAGCAGCTGCTGCTGTGCGCGTTTTGCATGGTCTGCTGCACACCACCAGCCCTCCCCTTTCCATGTATCTCACCATGCTGCGTCCTGCTGTGCACGGCCCAGCTTTGCTGGGTGGAGCCAGCGGTGGAAGGCACGCTGCCGTCCGCCCGCAAGGGAGCTGCTGCAGCCGCCGCCGGCGACGGCTTTGTGGCGATCTTTGGCGGCTGTGCCTCCAATGAGCAGGGAGAGGACGTGCTGCTCAATGACCTGCACCTAGTGCAGGTGGAAAGCCTGTCTCGCGTGCGCTGCGGGCAGCAGGAGGCCTCGGGCGCGGCGCCGCCGCCGCGGGCAGGCGCCATTCTGCAGGAGTATGGCAGCGGCAGGCTGCTGCTGTACGGCGGGACTGGCGCGGGCGGCAGGCCCCTGGGCGATGCCTGGGTGCTGGATGTGGCCGCCCAGACATGGGAGTGCCTGTATGATGGAGAGCCACAGGTTTGTTGGGTGGGGATGTCGGGGAGCGTGGAGGTGGGATGAGGTGTTGGGAAGGCAGAACCAGATCACCGGCTGCCGAGCATGCTGTGTGGAGGCTGCTTTGCACAGTGTGGTGTCTGTAGCCTCCTGCTGCTGCTGCTGCTGCTGAGATGGGTCCCTTCACCGCCCGCCCCTGCCGCAGACCCCGCTGGTGGCCCTGCACGGCGGCCAGCTGGTGAGCCTGGCCTCTGCCCCTGGCAGCAGCCGCCTGGACGTGGTGCGCAGCCTCAACCTGGAGCATGCCGCCGAGTCGGTGTCCTTCCTCGCCAAGATGCGCCCCGAGGTGGCCTCTGCCGCCAAGGACCTGGAGGCCTGGGTGGCCAAGCAGCAGACGGGGCTGGACCTGGCGGCCAAGGCCGACAGCACAGAGACGCTGCTCAAGGCAGGCTGCCGGCTGCCTGGGTGGTGTGCGGCAGAGCTTGCCACCTGCCTCCCCCAGCATGCTTGCAGATGAGAGTTGCACAGGCTGCTGCACTCGGCGCATGGGCTGCGTGACAGGGCGTCCTTGCACCTCCCACGCCTCACTGCACCCCCAGCTGGCTCCCCTCCCCTCAGGTGATGGACGCACTGTACCTGGTGCGCTCAAAGCGGCGCGACACAGACCTGCTGTTTGACCAGCTCAAGGAGAGCTGCCAGCTGCTGGCGGGGGAGCACCGCGTCAAGGACGCCGCCCGCACCGACAGGCAGCTGGACGACCTGCGGCACCGGTGGGAGGCGGTGAAGAAGGCGGCGCCGCAGGTGGCCCTGCTGCTGCTGCCCGTGCCGCTGGCAGCCCTGCCCCTGCCCCTGCTGATGGATGCCTGGGGTGCCCCCTTTGACAGCGGGCTGTGTCAACCACATGCATGCATGCCGTATGGCTCTGCATGGGCAGCCTGCCTGTGCGACAGATGGGTAGCGGCAGCTTCACGGCTGCCTGTCGCCCTGCCTTGCAGGTGCGCGCCTCCATCAAGGCCGCCCAGGAGGCCGAGTGCGAGCGGGTCAAGGCCGACATGGAGCGGTTCAGCGCCGCCGTGGCGCAGTACGTGGGCAGCATCTACTCCAAGCGCGCCTTCTTCGCCTGGGCCACCGGCGTGGAGGCCGCCTTTTCTGACATCGAAAAGGTGAATGAAGGGGGGCAGCTGGACCGGGAAAGGAGGGCAGCTGGGAGGGTTTTTGCTGCCTGCACACGCTCCTGCCTGCCCACAATAATGCAAGTATTTCACATATTCTATCATTTCACGGCCCCTATCGAACGGCTTGCAGACCTTCAAGGACCTGGAGGCCATGCACGCGGAGCACAGCCGGCTGCACACGCTGGGCAAGCTGTTTGACTGCTCCCAGCTGCTAGAGGCGGCCGCAGCCAGCATCAAGGCAACCGACGAAGAGCTGGCGGCGCTGCGCGCGCTGTGGCAGCAGGCGGCGGCGGCTGAGAAGAAGCTGGGCGACTGGAACCAGACGGTGGGGCAGCCCGTGATGCGCTGGCGGCTGCTGCCTGCTGCCATGCAACATCCATCCTGCACTCACCTGTCAACTGACTTGTCATTCACCCGCGGATGCGGGCCTGCTGGTCTCCCGCCCCGCCCCCGCAGCTGTTCTCCGCCGTGGATGTTGCTGCGCTGGAGGAGGGCGCAAAGGCGCTGGTGAAGGAGGTCAAGGCGCTGCCTGCGGCGGTCAGGGAGCAAGGTGCGCTGGCAGAAGTGTGCGGGGTGGAAGCCTCAGGGGAGGCGCCGCCGCTGCCGCGCACTCATTGTTCCACGCGTGCTGCCTCTCAGTGCCCCTCGCCGTGCCTCAAACCGGTCATCTTTCCGCCTGGCCTGCCCTGCCCGGCTGCAGACTGCTTCCGGGGCCTGGAGGTGTTGGTCAAGAACTACCTGGCCTCTGTGCCGCTCATCGGCGACCTGCGCAGCCCCGCCATGCGCCCCCGCCACTGGCAGGCGCTGCAGGAGGCCACAAAGGTGGGCGGGCATTGCAGCAAGGGCAGGCATGCCTGCCAAGCTTGGGCTGCTGCTCCCCTGCCTCTGGCATTCCCTCCCCAACACACAGTCGAACCAACGCACACACCACTTGCTTGCTTGCTTGTGTGGGCTTAAAGTCTGGTAAAGCAAGAACTAGCTTGCAACATAGACTCCCCGCCGAAACGGGACGGGAACCGGGCGAAAGCAGAGAAAGCAATAAAACAGGGGTGGAGCAAGGCGACATGCAACGCAAGCAGCTGACAGGGCACGCATCGAAACGTGTGTATGACTGGCAAAGTGGCATGGCGCATTGGGGAGAAACGCAACGGTACGGGAGCATGGGCTGGCCAAACGGCAGTGCGGAACGCTAGGTCACTAGAAAAGCAGGGAAAGGCGCACTATGTATGCAATGAGGGCAGCCCCGGCTCGGGGCCGTTGAGAAAGCAGTGGGCGGGAGGGGGGAGGCCCCGGTGTGGGCGGGCCCCATCGAGGGGGGATGGGGCGCGCAAGCGGCCAGATGGGGCGGGGCGCGGGCGGCAGTGGAGTCCTGCGGCTGGGTGGGATATAGGGCAATGAGCGTTGAGCAGTGTGCGATGAGCAATGAGCAATGAGCAGTGAGCAGCCCCTCCCTAAACAAAGTGAAGCGCAG
>NW_005435087.1:1945970-1957386 GCF_000147415.1 Chlorella variabilis | reverse complement strand
CGTGCCGCCGCCGCCGCGCTGCCCCCCGGGCACGGCGGCGGCGGCAGCAAGCTTGGGCCCAAACGCCGTGCCGCCGAGTCCCGTGGCTGCGACCGTAGACCGTGGGCCGGAAACTGCGGCCGCAGCTCGGCGGCACGTGGTTCTGGTCAAATCGCCAAGCGTGCAGCAGCGCCGAACCACGCTTCCCGGCCTCGGCGCATGCCTTCAGGGGCCCCCTATCGCTGGGCACACCCCTCCAACACCGAACATGCGCCCGGGGGGGAGGGCGGCCCGGGCGGCCCAGGCCAAAGTGGGCCGCCCTCGAGCAAGAGGCGGCCGGGCTGTGTGCTGAATGAATGAATGAATGAATGCACCACCACCCCACAATCAATCGCGCACCCCCCCCCTCACCGGACCCAGCCCCCACCCCCGCAGGTGCACTTTGAGGTGGGTGAGGAGTTCCGGGTGGAGGACCTGCTGCGCCTGCAGCTGCACAAGTACGCCGAGGATGTGGCGGAGATTGTGGACCGGGCGCAGAAGGAGGAGAAGATGGAGACGGTGGGTGGGCGGGGTGGTGGGAGCCAGTAGCGGCAGCTGCAGCTGCAGCATCCCCAGCGCACAGCGCAGGGCACAGCGCGGCTGCTTCAGACTGCCGCTGGCCTCCGCTGCTCGCTGTCCGCCCCCCTCACCTCTCGCCTGCCTCCTTCCTGCCGTGGGTCCCGCCCCTCTCTCTCCCGTTCCTGCCGCAGGCGCTGGCCAAGCTGCAGGACACCTGGTCCAAGGTGTGCTTCGTGTTCCAGCCCCACCGCGGCAGCTCCGAGGTGTCCACCGTGAAGATGGCTGAGGACGACTTTGCGGCGCTGGAGGACAACCAAGTGCTGGTGCAGGCAAGCGCCAGGAGTAACCCGCCGCTGCTGCGCCTCATCAGCAACCCAGCCCAGCCTTCACCTGTTGCCATACTACGCCTCTACTCGTGGTGCGTCGGCCCTGGCAAGCAGTGTATTTGACCGGCACGATCGCCCCTGCTCCCGCCTACGCCCCTTCCCGCAGGGCATGATGGCCAGCCGCTTTGTGGCCACCTTCCGCGACGATGTGCTGGCCTGGAACAAGAAGCTGAACGCGGTGGCGGATGTGGTGCAGCTGATGGCTGAGATCCAGCGCTCCTGGGCATGTGAGACGCTTCAGGGGGGGACACGCGTGCAGGGACCGGACTCGCCCCGTGGCACCGGGCGGGCAGCCCTGCTGTGCGGGACCGTCCCTTGTGCCACACCAGGTCTGGCTCCCACTTTTGGCTCAACGCCCTGGCCCGCCCCTGGCTCCCCGCTGCCCTCCCCGTTCAGACCTGGAGTCGCTGTTCATCCAGTCTGAGGAGGTGCGCCGGGAGCTGCCAGAGGCCACGCAGCGGTTTGCGGGCATCGACGCCGCGGTGCGGGCGGTGCTGCTGGACATGGTGGTGGCCAAGAACTGCGTGGCGTGCTGCACCAAGGAGGGGCTGCTCAGGCACCTGGAGGCGCAGCAGGGGGAGCTGGAGCTGTGTGAGAAGGTGGGGGCAGGGCACCCGGCAGGGGCGGGGGGTGCATGGCTGCGTGCGTGGTTCGCAGTGGCGGCAAGTGTGAGGGAGAGCTCCATGTTGCCAGGTACCCTGGCTGCTGGGGTGCAACATCCCCTACTCCGTCCAGCAAGCTGCCTGCGAGGTCAGCACCAAAGGTAGTATGCTGCTGTTATTGGGACCTGGGGTGCAGGCGCTGGCGGACTTCATGGAGAGCAAGCGCCGCGCCTTCCCCCGCTTCTACTTTGTCTCCTCATCAGACCTGCTGGAGATTTTGTCGGTGAGGCTGGGCAGGAGGTGGCTGTGGCGCAGTGCATTGGCATATGAAGCAATTGCACAGCGTGACGGGGAGATTGCACCTCTCGGACATTGTTGCGGCCACGCAATGCTGCTGCCACTGCTGCTTGCCCCGCCCTGCCCCTCCAGAACGGCAACAAGCCCGCAAGCATCATGCCCCACATGGCCAAGATCTTCCAGGCGGGCTGCAAGCTGCCTGCAGGGGGGCCAGACACTGAGCAGCAGCCTACCCTAACCCACCCACCTTTCTTCCTGGTTCTGGTTCTGCCACGCCTGCCTCATTCCCGCCTGCAACCACCTCGCCTGCCGCAGGCCATCAACGCGCTGCGGCTGGACACAGACAAGCCCGCTGCGGGGGTGCGGCCCAAGGCGCTTGGCATGGAGTCGTGCGTGGGCGTTGAGTACGTGGCTTTCCAGACCCCGCTGGCGCTGGAGGGCAAGGTGGGTGCGGCTGGGGGAGGGCTGGGGCAGGGCCCCCTGGTGGAGGGCAGGGTGGGTGAGTTGATGCAACGGGGTCTGTCAACTGCTGCAGTCTCAGCATCTGACCTGAGCTGCTCCGGGCAGCACAGCCTGACCCCGCTGTGTCCCCTATGCCCCCCTGCCCGAGGGTGCTGCAGGTGGAGGCCTACATGGGGCGGGTGGTGGACAAGATGCGGGCCGAGCTGCGGGCGGTCATGGGCGACAGCGTGCGCGACTACCCCGCCAAGCCGAGGGAGAAGTGGATGTTCGACTGGCCCAGCCAGGTCGCCCTGGTGAGTGCCGGTGGTGGGATCTTGCTGGTCTCGCGGGGGCAGCGAGGGATGGAAGATGGGGAGTCGACCAGGCACATCGGTGTTGTTTGAGTGCAAGTCACTTACATGGTTGTTGCTGCCGCGTCCTCTTGCAGATGGTCAACCAGATGTACTGGTGCCAAGAGGTGGAGGAGGCGTTTGGCCAGCTGGCAGGCGGCAACAAGAATGCCATGAAGGTGAGGCTGGCGCTGCCGTGCACGCAATGCCTGATGCAGGTCGCAGGCCCCATCTGCTGTTGAGCAGACGAGTCATGGGTGTGCTGCTGTCATGCCACCTGCTGCAGGCTTACAATGAGCGCCAGGTGGCGCAGCTGACACGGCTGATTGAGATCACCTGCACTGAGCTCAGCAAAGCTGACCGGCAAAAGGTGAGGAGGGGCTGGGCTTCGTGGCCTGCGTGCCTGCGTGTACCCTGCTGCTCGCTTGCCGCTGGCAGCTGCTATACAGTCGTGCCTACCACGGCATCCATGCTACACCCTACGCTACCGCCGCCACCTGCAGGTGATGAACCACATCACCATTGATGCCCACAGCCGCGACGTGGTGCAGCACATCGTGGAGACGGGGGCCGCCGACCGCGACTGCTTCGCCTGGCAGTCGCAGCTGCGCACCTACTGGGACAGGTGCGAGCGACTATGGGGAGGCAAGGTGCTGGCTCGGTGGTTGGAGGGCATGGGATGGGGCCATCGCTGCGCTGCCGCAAACTGACCCGCCCACGCCTTACCCCGCCTCACGCTCGCCGCTCCGTTGGATCGTTCTTCTCCTCGGCAGCTCCATCGGCGACTGCCGCGTGCGCATCTGCGACGCCTCCTTCCCCTATGGCCACGAGTATCTGGGCAACGGCCCCCGCCTGGTCATCACCCCCCTGACCGACCGCATCTATGTCACCGCCACCCAGGCCATGTGGCTGTCGCTGGGCACCGCGCCCGCGGGGCCCGCCGGCACCGGCAAGACAGAGACGACCAAGGACCTGGCGGCGCAGCTGGGTCTGGCCTGCTACGTGTTCAATTGCGCGCCCGAGGTGGGGGGCGGTGAGGGTGCGGGTAGGAGCTGGCGCAGGGCTGGATGAGGCACATGTGGCGAGGTGGCAGCGCCCTGTCGGCACCCCGCTGTTGTATACAGCACCCCGCCTGCCTTTTTCGCTCTATCGACCGCCGCAGATGGACTACCACACGCTGGGCAACATCTTCAAGGGCCTCGCAGCGTCGGGCTCCATCGGATGTAAGCGGAGGCAGTGCATGAGCCTGTTGATGCAGGCTGCCACAGTTAGCTGCAGCTGTTTGCTGCCAACCCAACCTGCTGCTTGAGCCCAGCCCTGACTCCAACCGCTGTGCTGTTGCCCTCCCTTCCTGTATACAGGCATGGACGAGTTCAACAGGCAAGCTGCAGACTACCTCTTCCACCCCTGCCGCCGCCTCGCCACTTGTCATAGCGGTCACCTCGTGCCGCCTTGTACCGCTGGCCCATGTTGCCTAGTGCTGCGGCCCCTCCACCTGCAGGCTGGTGCCGGAGGTGCTGTCGGTGTGCTCGGTGCAGTACAAGTGCGTCACCGATGCGCAGCGACGCAAGGCGGCGCTGCCGGGGCGTGGCCTGGAGTATGTGGACGCCCAGGGCGTCAAGCACCCGGCGGTGCAGGGCTTCACCTTTGTGGCGGCCGACGGCGTGGAGATGCCCCTGGAGGTGGGAGGGAGGCGCCGGAGGGGAGAGGATGCGGGCTGTGCAGGAATACCAGCAGGGAGCTGGGCGGTGCTGTAGCAGGCAGGCAGCATATCAACAGCGCCTGCCCGCCGCTGCGGCCTGCGTGCTGCCGTGCAGGAGGGCACCAGCGTCTTCATCACCATGAACCCGGGCTACATCGGCCGTGCCGAACTGCCAGAGTCGCTCAAGGTGCGCATTGTTGACGAGCCCTTGCACCTTGCGTGGCCCTGCTACTGAGCAGCAGAGTGCAGCCAACTGGGCGCAGTGGGCCTCACCCACCATCACCGCAGCTGTACAACCGCAACACTTTTCCTTGACCGCAGGCCCTGTTCCGACCCATCACTGTGGTGGTGCCTGACCGCCAGCTCATCATGGAGAACATGCTGATGGCAGAGGGCTTTGTGACGGGTGCGCCCCCGCCCCCCCTTTGAGACTGAATTTAAGACTGGAGCAGGGGCAGCAGAAGCTGGAAATTGAAGCAAGCAGGCCCGCCACATTGCTTGCCTCCGTGTCTCTGCCTGCCTCGGCCCTACTGCCAGCCTGCTTGCATGACCGCCCGCCTCCCTGCCTGCCTGCTGACCGCAGCCAAGGCGCTGGCCAAGAAGTTTGCGGCGCTCTACTACCTGCTGGAGGACCTGCTGTCGCCGCAGAAGCACTACGACTGTGAGTGGCCTGTGCTTGGGGCTGGACCCGCACCCAGGCACGGCTTGTTTGCTGTCAATAAAGTGTTGCACGCTGATGGCAATGCAATGCCGCCGCCCCTTGCTTGGCCCACCCGTTGTATCACCTCCCTGCTGCAGGGGGCCTGCGTGCCATCAAGAGCGTGCTGGTGGTGGCGGGCGGCCTGCTGCGCAGCCAGGCGGGGCAGGACGAGACTGACGTGCTGTTCCGCGCGCTGCGGTGAGCTGCCCTGCACAAGGCAATTGCTGTTCATGCTATGGCAGGTTGAGGATCGACTTGCTCTGCATCGGCTCCCTTCCTTCCACCCGTGCCCGCTCATCTCCCGCGCCCGCAGCGACTTCAACTTGCCCAAGATCCTGGCCCAGGACCTGGTGGTGTTCAACGGCCTGCTGGCAGACATCTTCCCGCAGGTCGGCTGGGGCACTTGCAGGCTCGCTGGGTGTCTTGCCTTTCTTCGGTTAGATATCTGCAGCCGGCTTGCCGGAAACCTTGCCCAGGCCGACCCCGGTGATCCTTGTGTGTCTTGCCGCCTGCCTGCAGACCAACCCTCCCCGCCAGCGCGACCCCGGCTTTGAGGCGGTCGTCAAACAGACAGCGCGGGAGCTGGGGCTGGAGCCGGACGAGGAGTTTGTGCACAACGTGGTGGCCTTAAGGTGGGCTTGTCCATGTCCCAGGGGCAGCAGAGTGGTGCAGGGGAGGCGCAGGCTCATGCTAAGAGTCAATTACAGCACGGTCCAGGTGGCACAGCGCTGAGAGCATCCCGCCGCACGCCAAAATCCACCCCTTCTTTGCAACTGCTACCCACAGCGAGCTGCTGGCCATCCGGCACTGCGTCTTCCTGATGGGCCCCACCGGCTGCGGCCGCTCCGAGGTCATCCGCGTGCTGGCCAAGGCCATCTCCGCGGGCTGCGACGCCCCCTCCAACCCCTACCTGCAAGCCAACAACAGGAAGAAGGTGCCGAGGCCCTGTTCTGCACATGCGCACAAAGCCCTTCACGTGAGCACACTGTTTATCCCGCATCGGCGCTGCCCCCCGCCTGCCCCTGCGCACCCTTCCCCCTGCAGGTGGTTGTGCGTGACTTGAACCCCAAGAGCATAAGCACCCAGGAGCTATATGGCTACGTCAACATGGCCACCCGCGAGTGGAAGGACGGCCTGCTGTCGTGCACGCTGCGCGAGCTGGCAAACGTGCCCGACGACAACCCCAAATGGATCGTGCTGGACGGAGACCTGGGTGCGCAGGGCTGGTGGGGTGGGGAAGGAGTCTCCTATAGTCTCGTAGCCAACAAGCACAGGCTGGCACTCGGCTGAATCTATGGGCTGCAGCTGGGGAACAGGCAAAGGCACATGTCTTTCTCATTGCACCCTGCAACGTGCCGGCCATCCCCTGCAGATGCCAACTGGATTGAGAGCGCCAACAGCCTGATGGATGACAACAAGCTGCTCACGCTGCCCTCCAACGAGCGCATCCGCCTGCTGCCGCACATGAAGGTGGGGCTGGGGGCAAGTCTGTGCTGGCAGCTGCGCTGGTGGCTGCCTGGCTCCCTTCTTCAGTGAAGCAGCCAACATGACCGATTTGCCGAACACACTCTGGCTTCAAGACTTTCTTGAGCAGTCTGACACCTTATCATGTGCCCTTGCAGCTGATCTTTGAGATTCGCGACCTGCGGTACGCCACCCCCGCCACCGCCACCCGCGCCGGCATCCTGTACATCAGCGAGGGCCGGCAGTGGTCGAGCCTGGTGGAGTCGTGGTTGCGCCGTGTGTCCAGGTGGGGCTGGTGGCAGTTAGCATCAGGCAGGCGTGAAGCTATGTGCTAGGGCTGTCCGCAGAGTGCGGGGTTGGGTGCGGTCAGGGAGCATGCCAGGACACCCAGATACCCCCTGGCTTGAGAGCGCTCGCTACTCTCCCATTGCCTAACCTGCCTGCGCCCGCATCGCAGGGCATATGCCGAGAAGGCCAAGTGGGGCGATGCAGAGGTGCCCCTGCGCTGGCTGCAGGAGCTGTTTGGCAAGTACGTGCCGCCCACCGCCTTTGAGATGCGCAAGAGCTTCTCCCATGTCGTGCCGCTGGGCACCATGAACTTTGTGGGCACGCTGTGCAGCATACTGGAGGTGAGGCGGGGCTGGTGGCAGGGAGGTGGGGGGCGCTGGGCTCCAATCAGCGTTGATACTGGCTGATCCTCCCCCATGCCCATGCGTGCCGAGTGTCTAACATCTCTAATCATTCTGTGCTGCCTTGCCTCCTGCCACTGCCCTGCCCCCAGGGCCTGCTGCGCCCCGAGAACCTGCCCGCCAAGGCGGAGCAGCCGCTGTTCGAGATGGCCTTCGTGTTTGCCTGCGTGTGGGCCTTTGGCGGCGCGCTGTGCGAGAAGGATGGCATCAAGTACCGGCAGGCCTTTGACAAGTGGTGGAAGGTGGGCATGCACTTGGAGTGGAGCGGGCAGCAGCAGTGCCAGGAACAGCGCCAAGCCTCAGGAGGCAGCGAGATGAAGGGGTGATGATGCCACATGTAGGGCGCTCGCTCTCCCCTATTCATCTGATCCAATCCCGCCCCGCCTGCACTGCCCTGTACCTCGTCACAGGCCACCTGGACTGCGGTGCGCTTCCCCCAGAAGGGCACCGTCTATGACTACTATCCTAACTTCAAGTCAGCCAAGTTTTCGCCCTGGTGAGACCTTGCACTGATAGGGCAGGCAACAAGCCTGACGGCGCAATGGCGGGCCAGGGCCCCAGCCCGGCAGGAGTGGTGCTCCCCAGGGGCCCAGGAGTGGCCACCGCACCCAGTGTGCATGGCTGTGCTTGGCTCCAACCGGTGCGCGCTGCAGGGCTGACCTGGTGCAGCCTGTGGAGTACGACGGCTCGGTGCCGATGTCGCAGGTAGGAGTGGTAGGCCGCACACCCCGCAGTGCACACAGCATCCCCTTGCTGCATGCCTCGGGGTGAACCCTCCCCTCCAGCGCTGCCCTCCACGCCCAGTGCCCTGTGCTGTGTGCCTCCGCCACGCAGGTGTTTGTGCCCACCCCCGAGACCGTGTCCCTGCGCTTCTTCCTGGACATGATGCTGTCCCTGCGCAAGCCCATCATGTTTGTGGGCGGCAGCGGCGTGGTGAGTGGCGGAAGGCCGCGGGCCTGGGGCCGGTGTTGAGCGCTGCTGGCCGCGGTTCCAGAGGTGCCATGCATGCGCGCCCAGCCAGCCTCCCGGTGGGTCACGTTGTGCAGGGCAAGACGCAGCTGGTCAAGGGCAAGCTGCAAGCGCTGGGTGAGGACCAGTCGGCTCTGTCCATCAGCATGAACTACTTCACCGACGTGGCCTCCTTCCAAAAGGTGAGGCAGCGGGGCGGCGCAGGCACGGCCGGCGCCAGCACAGCTCCACCTGTGCGCTGCTGGTGCTCGGCATCAGTACCGCTTCTGGGAGCTCAGCGCGACGGGCTGGTCGGGCCCCAGCCCCGGATTATTTCCCCCACCATTCTGCTGTCAAGCCCTCCGCTCGGCCCGCCGGCCCTGGCCGCTCCCTGCCCCCTCCCTGCAGATCCTGGAGTCCCAGCTGGAGAAGAAGGCGGGCGCCAACTACGCGCCCCCCGCCAACCGCCAGCAGATCTACTTTGTGGACGACCTCAACATGCCCCGCCTGGACGCCTACGAAACCGCCATGCCCATCTCCCTCATGCGCCAGCACCTGGGCTACGGCCACTGGTACGACAGGGCCAAGCTGACGCTCAAGGCGGTGTCGGGCACGCAGTAAGTGGGGATGGGCGGGGGTGGGAGCTGACGCTCAAGGCGGTGCAACGCCCGGGAAGGCAGGCAACGGAGGGTGTGCTGCCACCGGGCTGAGAGCCCCCAGTCGTGTAGCTGCAACACATGCCTCTGCCTCCCCAACTGACTGTCTGACTTGCCCATGCTGACGCCCTGCCTTCTTGACCCCTCCCTCCCTCCCTGACCCCTCCCAACCCCCGCAGGTACGTGGCGTGCATGAACCCCACCGCTGGCTCCTTTGTCGTCGACCCCCGCCTCCAGCGCCTGTTTGTCACGCTGGCGGTGGAGACGCCCGGCGTGGACTCGCTCATGATGATCTACGGCTCTTTCCTGCACGGTGGGCGGCTGCGGGCGGCTTGCCTCCAGCCCGCCTGTGCTGGCATATGCGAGGGGGCAGGCTGCTGTGCACCACACCTGGGTGGCTGTGGCTGCTGAGATCCCGGCTGCCGCGGCCCGCCTCCAGCCCGCCTGTCACCTCCACCTTGCCCTCTGCCCTGCAGGCCACCTCAAGAAGTTCTCGCAGGACGTGCAGGAGCTGGGCAACAAGCTGCTGCAGGCGGCGCTGGCGCTGCACGAGAAGGTGGTGTCCACCTTCCGCAAGACCGCGGTCAACTTCCACTACGAGTGAGGGAGCGGCTGGCACGACCTGGCGGCAAATGCGTCCATCCAGCCGAATCGGGGGGCCTGGGCTGGGCTGGGCTGCTGGCCAGCGTTGCAGGCCTGCTGCCTGTTGCTCCGCCAAGTGTGCCAGCCCAGGCCCCCTTGAGCCTGGATCCTCCTCTCCTGGCGCGTTCGCCTGCAGGTTCACCGTGCGCCACCTGGCCCAGATCTTCCAGGGCCTGATGATGAGCACGCCCGACAAGTACAACAGCGACCCCTCCAAGCTCATCCGCCTGTGGCTGCACGAGAGCGAGCGCACCTGTGAGTGGAGCGGTGGCGGGGCTGGGGCCGGGCACATTAGTGGCACATCGCGTTGCAGCCGGCGCGCACCCAGCATTGGTGCCTCATCACCTGACCAGCCCAGCAACACCCGCAAGCGCGCGCAACCCCAGTGCAGATGCTGACCGGCTGGTGAGCGCCGCCGACCTCGCCCAATTTGGCAAGCTGGTTGTGGCGGTGGCCAAGAAGTACTTCAGCCTGCCAGGTGGGCACACACGACAGCCGCGCTTTTTAAACCTGATGCGCCCCCACACAATATTAGGTGCTGCGTGAGCTGAGACAGCTGATCGGCCCAGGTGCCTCCCCGCCTCCCGGTTGTGCGTCCTGCCTTCAGACATTGACGACTACTACCGCGCCAAGGACCCCAAGCCGCTCGTCTTCTGCCACTTTGCCGCGGGCCACGGCGGCGATGCATGCTATAATGAGGTCGTCGATGCTGCGGGCTGGAAGCGGCTGCAGCGCACGCTGGCAGAGGGGCTGGCCGAGTACAATGAGACGAATGCGGGTGGGCGGGATGGGGGTTGGTGGTGATGGGGTGCTGTGAAAGGCCAAAGTGGATGGTGGGAGGGAGGCCAGGATGGGCAATGGCCGCTGGCTGGCCATGCATGGCGGGGCAGGGGTGTGTGGAGGCTGCTGCTCACCGGAAGATCGGTTCCAGTTTAGGAGGTACCACTCTGCTGCTGCGCTCAGCTCTGCTGCACCTCTCGCATTGCCCCACGACATCGACTTCTGCGCAGCCGTCCTCGATGCACCCCGTCCCACCAATGAACGGGCAGCCTACCCGTCTGCCGTTCTGCACCTCTGGCCCCTTTCTAGCACCTCAATCTCCTTCCCTTTGCACCCATGTCCCACCTTCCCCCTGCCCTCTCCCCCTCCCTCCAGTCATGGACCTGGTGCTGTTTGATGACGCCATCAGGCACGTGTGCCGTATCTCCCGCATCATCAGCAGCCCCGGCGGCCACGCGCTGCTGGTGGGGGTGGGCGGGTCGGGCAAGCAGAGCCTGGCGCGGCTGGCGGCCCACATGTGCGGCTACACGTGCGACACCATCATCATATCGGGGACATACACGCTGGCCAGCTTCAGGGAGGACCTGGTCCGCATGTACAAGCGGGCGGGGCTCAAGGTGGGTTCAGGGCGTAGGGGCCACTTCATCACACACCTGGTCGGTTGCTGTCTGCGAGCGGCGACGTGTGAGGCTGCCCGCTGCGCCCGCTGCTCTCCCCGCTGCAGGACGAGGGCGTGCTGTTCCTGCTCACCGACTCCCAGATCGTGGATGAGAAGATGGTGGGTGGCGCGCACCATGCTCCTCCCCGCTTGCTGTAGCCCCTGATGCAGAGGCCTATGCTTTCAGCCACCACCTTCCATCCATTTCAATCGCAAGCCCAGCGCATCGCCACCACGCACCCACCCTTGCCGCGCCTCCCTCCCTTGCCGGCCCTCCCCCCCCCCCCCCCGTGCAACTGGGGTATGTGAATGACCTGGTGTCCAGCGGCGACATCCCCCACCTGTTTGCCCCCCAGGACCGAAAGGACGTCATCCCAACCCTGCGCAACGAGGTCAAGGGGCGCGGCCTGGCAAAAACCAACGAAAACTGGTGGGGCGTCTTCATCCAACGGGGGAGGGGGTGGGCTGGGTGTGGGAAAGGCCCCCGGGTGGGGTGGGGGGGTGGGCCGGAAGCTGCTGCTGCTCCCAACACCACCTGGTGTCCTTTTTTCCCTGATTTCGGCA
>NW_005435087.1:1932496-1945920 GCF_000147415.1 Chlorella variabilis | reverse complement strand
CTTCCCCCCCCCCCCCCCGTGCAGCTGGTGTATGTGAATGACCTGCTGTCCAGCGGCGACATCCCCGACCTGTTTGCCCCCGAGGACCGAGAGGACGTCATCGCAGCCATGCGCAGCGAGGTCAAGGCGCGCGGCCTGCCAGACACCAACGACAACTGCTGGCGCGTCTTCATCCAGCGGGTGAGGGGCTGGGCTGGGTGTGGGAAGGCCGCCTGGCTGGGCTGGTGGCGTGGGCCGGATGCTGCTGCTGCTCCGAGCACCACCTGCTGTCCTTTTGTCCCTGATCTCGGCAGCGGCGCCGTCTCTTCTGTCTCTGTCTGGCTGCCTGCGTGCCCTTTGTTCCGGTCCCGCCACCCAGACACCTGCCCCTCCTGCAGGTCGTCAAGAACCTGCACGTCTGCTTCACCTGCTCCCCCGTGGGTGACGCCTTCCGCGTCCGCTCCCAGCGCTTCCTGGCCACAGTCAACTCCACCACCATCGACTGGTTCCACCCCTGGTGAGAGAGGCCCGACAACACGCCTGGCAGCCTTGCAGGAAAGCGACAGGCACCTGGGGCTGCTCCCGGCACTGTTGGGCCACCTGCACACCGGCAATTACCGCCGCTTCGCGATGTGCGCAGGCCCGAGGCCTCGCTGCTGTCTGTGGCCCGCAAGAACCTGGAGGACCTTGAGGTGGAGAGCGAGGATGTGCGCAAGGCGGTGGTGGAGTTCATGCCCGCCTCCTTTGCGGCGGTGGGCGCCATGGCCAAGCAGTACCTGCGGGCGGAGCGCAGGTGGGGGCCCTGGTGCTGTGACCCCGTAGAGCCGCTTGCTCCCAGCACCTTCCCGCGGTGCTGCCGTTGGGGTGACCTGATTCTGACGACGCGGATGGCCGGGTTGTGCCCCGGCGTCCTGCCCTGGCCACAGGCGTGTCTACTCGACTCCCAAGACTTTCCTGGAGCTCATCAAGCTGTACCGCAGCCTGCTGGTGAGCTCCCGCGCCTGCTGGCAGCTTTTAAGCCCCAGGCCATGCAGAGATGTGCCGGTGCAGCGCGTCGACCTGCCCTCCCTGCCCTGCTGCGTGTGCTATGCAGGCCGCCAAGCGCCAGGCGGTGCAGGCCAGCACGGAGCGGCTGCAGGTGGGGCTGGCCAAGCTGACCAAGACCCAGAAGGATGTGGATGTGCTGGTGGAGCAGGCGCGGGTGATGGCGGTGGAGGTGGAGCAGAAGGTGGCGGCCGCCTCACGCTTTGCCGAGGAGGTGGGGGTGGAGAAGGAGAAGGTGAATGCGGAGAACGCGGCGGCCCAGGTGGAGGCGGACGCGTGCGCCACCATCGCGAGGGAGGTGACGGAGCTGCAGGCGCGGTGCGAGAGCGAGCTGGCGGCGGCGGAGCCGCTGGTGGCGCAGGCACAGGAGGCGCTGGACACGCTGACCAAGAAAGATCTGGGTGGGTGGGGATGCAGCGCCCAGCCAGCTGAGGCCCGCAGCTTGGGGGGCCTTGCAACGTGCACCCTGCAGCAAGCCAGATGCCCAGCAGCCGGTGTCAGCGCTTGGCTGAGGTGCTGGGGTGGGCCTGGCTGCAGGGGAGCTCAAGGCGCTGCGCAACCCGCCTGCCGGCGTGGACGACATCACGGCGGTGGTGCTGTGCCTGCTGGAGAATGTGCCCAAGGACAGGAGCTGGGGCGCCGCATGTGAGCTTCGGATGCTGTGATGCGACTCCAGCGGTGCTGGTTTTGCTGCTTTGACGCGTGCCACCACGGTCCGTCCATCTGCCTGCGTCCACCCTGGGGTCTAAATGCGCGCTGCCTTGCAGCAAAGATGATGAACAACGTCGACGCCTTCCTCGCGCGCCTCAAGGTGGGGCTGCTCCCAGCCACGTGCACCGCCCTCCCGCCAGCAGCAGCGGCAGGAGTTCAGCGCCAGCTCACCTGCCGCACTTCTGTCCTCAAACCGCCCCTCCCCTGCAGGGCTTCAAGCCCACCATCGACGCGGGCGAGGTGCCCCAGAAGAACGTGGATGCCTGCCGCTCCTACCTGGAGCTGCCCCACTTCAACAAGGAGGCGATGAGCAACAAGTCCAAGGCGGCGGCAGGGCTGTGCAGCTGGGCCATCAACATCGTGCGCTACTACGACGTGTGGAGCACTGTGGAGCCCAAGCGGCAGGAGCTGGCGCAGGGTGGGCTGGGGCAGCGACAGCGGCCACCTGGCTGCTGCCTGACCGGCCTCATGTCTGCCCGACTGGCGTGCGATGCATCGAGTCGGAGTGGGGTGTCTTTGGCTGGCGCACACGTATGCCTGCACCGCCGCTCCTGTGTGCCCACCCACCCGTGCAGCCAACGCCAAGCTGGTAGAAGCCAACGAGAAGCTGGTGGCGGTGAGGGCCAAGGTGGAGGCGCTGAATGCGCAGCTGCAGGCGCTGGAGCAGCAGTACGCGGCGGCGGCGGCCGAGCAGGACGCCGCTTTGGCGCAGAGCGAGGCCTGCCAGCGCAAGTTGGACCTGGCCAACCGCCTCATCACCGCGCTGGCCTCGGGTGCGGTGGAAAGGCTGCGTCGGCGCCTGCTGCTCTGTTTCTCATGCTGCACTGCTTCCAAGCCTGCCTGCTGGCGTTCAGAGGGCATCAAAGTGATTGACCTTCTCTCCCCTTCTCTGCACGTTTTGTGGCAGAGGGCGGGCGGTGGGCGTCCACGGTGGAGCAGCTGCGCGGCGATTATCGTGTGCTGACAGGTAGGACAGGGCTGGAAGTGGGGTGGACTGGCGGCATGCTGCTCCGTGGCAGGTGTGCCTGCACCTAGCTGGCATGGCGCCTGCCCGGCCGCTGTCCTCGCAGGCGACATGCTGCTGGCGGCCGCCTTCATCACCTATGCGGGGCCTTTCTCCAGCAAGTTCAGGTCTGGTGGTGCTGCTGCTGTGTTTGGCCTGGATGCCGCTGGCCTGGGCAGCTGCAAACAACCCATAGCGATGCCGCTGCCGCCGACTCTGCTGTTTCGAATGCCCGGATGCGCTCTTGCGTATAGGGAGCTGCTGGTGGCGGACTGGCTCAAGTTCTTGCACGAGCGTGGCGTGCCCATGAGCCCCGGCCTGTCCGACCCGCTCAAGCGCCTGGTGGACGACGCGATGGTGGCAGGCTGGGTGAGGGAGGGCCTCCCCGCCGACCCCACCTCCGTGCAGAACGGCGCCATCCTCACCAACTCGGGTGGGCTGGTGGCGGTGGTGGGCAGCCCGCTGCTGAGGGGCCGCTTGCTGTTGGGACTCGTTGCTGCGACCACGGCATGCACAGCATACCAGGTGCTCGGTTACCAACCTTCCGCTGCTCTGCGCCATGCACTGCCCCGCAGAGCGCTGGCCGCTGATGCTGGACCCCCAGCTCCAGGGCGTGGCCTGGGTCAAGGAGCGGCTGGCCAAGCAGGGCCTGGTGTGCCTGCGCATGGGCGCGCCAGACATGCTGCGAGCCATGGAGCGAGCCATCAGCGAGGTGAGCCCAAGCCTCGCTTTGGAGGCGACAGTCGGAGCGGGGCTGAGCGCATGCAGCACATGCAGGCGAGCGGGCGACTCGTGGGCCTGATGCCGCGTGCCTGCAGGGCCAGACGGTGCTGTTTGAGAACATCGGCGAGAGCATCGATGCGGTGCTCACGCCAGTCATCACCCGCGCCACCTTCAAGAAGGCAAGCCATACGGTGCCTGCATGCTGAACACCACCCGCAGTGCAGCCTTGTTTTAACTGAACTTGCTCACATCCAACTGCAGGGCCGTGCGCTCTATCTGAAGCTGGGAGATAAGGTGGGTGTTGCTGCCGCTGCCGCCGCCACTGCTGATGCCCATGTTGACCACTGTGGCTGGTGCTGGTGCATTCAATCTCTCATGACTGGAGGCCTGCATCTGCCGTGTGTGGGGTGCAGGAGGTTGAGTACAACAAGGCCTTCCGCTGCATCCTGCACACCAAGCTCAGCAACCCGCACTATGCGCCTGAGGTCCAGGCGAGTGGACCAGGAAACTCCGTGGCAGCGGCCCCGGTGCTGTCGTCTTGCGCTCGCTGCTTGCCGGCTCGTCTGAAGCGGAACGGCCAATCCTGGGCGCCGGCCTGATTCACTGCCGTGCACGTGCTGGCCCCTGGCTGCAGGCCGAGACGACGCTGATCAACTTCACCGTGACGGAGGGCGGGTTGGAGGACCAGCTGCTGGCGCTGGTGGTGAACAAGGAGCGTGCGGACCTGGAGGAGGCCAAGAGCCAGCTGATCGTGCAGAACAGCGAGTTTGTGATCAAGCTGCAGCAGCTGGAGGACGGGCTGCTGGAGAAGCTGAGCACCGCGCAGGGCGACCTCACCGAAAACGGTGGGTGGTGGCGGGCTGGTGGTGGAAGGCAACTGGTGCCAGCAGCAGCGCAGCAGGCCTGCCCATGCCTGGAGTGGAGAGATGTCAATGTGCTGAGTAAGCGTGCATCTATGCCTGCCTGGCGCCCTGCATCTCTCCTGCAGAGGCGCTCATCGTGCAGCTGGAGGAGTCCAAGGCTCTGGCAGACGAGATCTCGGAGAAGGTGGGAGGGGGGCCGCGGCCTGGGTGCACCGCGCGCATGGTGCCTGCTCGCCTCCCTCGCCGCTCTTCTGGTTGCGCGGAGCAGCTGAGAGGCCATGGGTGGCATGCATGCCGGCCAGCCCACCTGGCTGCCCGTGCGCCCTCGCCTCTCTGCAGGTCGTGGAGGCGCGGGAGACCGAGATCCAGGTGAGTAGTGGCCGCTACTACCTGGGGTCGCTGGCAGCACCGCCCTCCAGAGCTGCCTTGTCCACGGCCAAGCTCATCCCCTCCAGTCCCCCACCCAAGCCCGGCTCTTTCCCGGCCCTGCTCCTGCTCCGCAGATCAACGAGGCTCGCAACGTGTACCGCGGCGTGGCGTCTCGCGGCAGCATGCTCTTCTTCATGCTCAACTCGTTGGGGAGGATGCATGCCTTCTACCAGTACAGCCTGCAGGCCTTTGTGGTGAGCCCCAGGGCGGGATGCACCGGGACGGAGGATGCAGACTGGCCTCCCTGCCTCCCATCCCACCTGCTGGGGCTGAGTGCAAGGTGACGCCGAGCATCACCATGGCAGCTGCTTGCCAATCTCCACGTGTCTGTTGCCTGGCTGCCGCAGGACGTGTTTGAGCGTGGCATCGATGCGGCCCCAGGCGGCCGGCGCAAGGCGGTGCTTGCCGCCAGCGCGCAGCAGCACCACGTGACGCTGGCCGACCTGGCTCGCCGCCAGACGCAGCAGCCCGGCAACTTTGATGCGGTGATGGAGCTGGCGAGGCGCAGCACGATGGGCGGCGGCCGCGGGGAGCGCGGCATCAGCCTGCAGGGCAGCCGGCTGGAGCTGCCGCAGAACGAGTCCAGCACCGGCAGCGCGCGCCAGTCTGTGGTGGGCGAGTCCACACTGAAGCACGCCCGCGAGCGCCTCACACACATGGGTCAGAGCTGCCCCCGCCGCACCACCCACCAGCACCACCACGGCGGGCGGGGCTCTGTGCTGGGAGGCGCCCTCGAGGACGAGCCCGCCGAGCTGACCCCCGAGCAGCTGGAGGCGCGGCTGGAGGCGCTGCTGCAGGCCTGCACCTACACCGTGTTCAGCTACACGCAGCGGGGCCTGTTTGACCGAGACAAGCTCACCTTCACCTCCCTGCTCACAACCCAGATCCTGCTCAAGGTGCGGTGGTGGCGCGGTACGGGAGTGTGGGCACCCTCCTGCCTTTGTGCTGCCCCTTGGCACATGTGCATCGCCTGCCAGGGAGGGTGCTGCTGGCGACCCCTCGATCTGCCTCCTGCCGCTGCCGCCGCCGCCGCTGCTGCTGCTGCGTGCCGTGCAGAACGGCACCATCGACGGCAAGGAGCTGGAGCACCTATGCCGCTGGCCGCGCGCCGCCACGCCGCCGCCCATGAGCGAGGAGCTGTCTCAGTGGATGAGCGAGGGGCAGTGGGCGGCGCTGGCGCCGCTGGCGCAGCAGCTGCCCGCCTTTGGGGGCCTGCTCAAGGATCTGGAGAAGAATGGCGAGGAGTGGGAGAAGTGGGCGGCGGGGGATGCGCCCGAGAGCGTGCCCATGCCAGGTGTGGGGGTGCTGCCTGCTCCAGCCTGGACCATGGATGCTGCACATTGTGCTGCCCTGCATCCTATCCTTAGCCCCGCCCCACCCCAAACACATATGATACGTACTCCCCCCCCCCCCACCACTGCCTGCAGGCGAGTGGTGCAAGCTCAGCGACTTCCGCCGCCTGCTGGTCCTGCGCGCCCTCAAGCCGGACCGCCTGCCCGCCGCGCTGGGCGCGCTGTGCGAGCGCGCCATGGGCGCCGCCTACGTCAACCAGGAGCCCTTCTCCGCAAGGGCGCTGCTGGCGGAGAGCACCCACGCCACACCCATCTTCTTCATCCTCTTCCCGGGCTACAGCCCGGGGGCGCGGATCGAGGCGTACGCCCGCACAGGTGCGCCGTGCGATGCCCTCGGTACCTTGACCACGGTACCTTGCCCTCGGCCCCGCCGTGCCCTCGGTACCTTCACAGAATGCCAGCGGCATGGTGGCCTCTGTCCCTGCCTGCTCCCCTCTGATGAGCCCAGCTCACCTCCTGCCCTGCCTCTACCTCACAGCGCTGCCTCGCACACTCCTGCACACACACACACATGCACTCCTCCCACGCAGTGGGCCACACCTCTGAGCGCGGCAACTTCACCCTCATCTCTCTGGGCCAGGGGCAGGAGGGGCCCGCGGAGCGCGCACTGGACAAGTGCATGAGGGAGGTGGGCTGGTGCTGCCTGCGCCTCGAGTGGTGGTACTGCCATGAGTGGTGGTATTGCCTAAGGCTTCGCATGTTTGTGTCTATCTTTGTGTGAGGGTGAGAGGGGCCAGCACTGGCACTGCCAGACTGGCGCTGCCGTCTCCAGCTGCCCCCGCCCAGCCCACCCCGCCCGCTCCCCCTCCTGCGCTGCCTGCAGGGCGGCTGGGTGTTCCTGGAGAACACGCACCTCATGGCCTCCTGGATCCCCACCCTGGAGCGCAAGCTGGAGGCGGCCGCCGACACCGCCCACTCAGACTTCCGCTGCTTCTTCTCGGCGGAGCCCATCGCCGGAGCGCCCCACGCCGCCATCCTGCCAGAGAGCCTGCTGCAGGCGCGCGCGGGGGGTGGGGTGGGGGGTGTCGGCTGCGTTGCCGGGGCCGCCCAACACCTCCCACGATGCCTGCCTGCACCAGCCGGGCAGCCCCGCCGCCCCGCCACGTGGCAGGCCATGCATGGAGCAGCTGTGCCCCCTGCCCTCCCTCTCCTCTCCCACCGGCCCACATTCACGACACACCACACCCCAACCGCTTCCCAGTCCTCTGGCCCCACAATCGCCCGCCCCTCCCTGCTCCCCCGCCTGCTCCCCACCGCCGCGCCGCAGACCGCCATCCGCGTCAGTAACGAGCCGCCGTCCGACATCCGGTCCAACATGCGCCGCGCCTGGGCCGCCTTCCCGCCCGACTTCTTCCTCCGCGCCTCCACCGAGCCCAAGCGCGCCGCCCTGCGCTCCATCATCTTCGGCCTCTGCTTCTTCCACTCCGTGCTGCTGGGCCGCAAGAAGTTTGGCACAGGTGGGCGGGCAGCCGAGCTGCACGGGCTCCCTGTGCGTGCATCTGCCAGCGCCCTGGGTGTCTGGGCCCCCCAAGGAGCCTGCCACACACAGCCCGGGCGGCCCGCGCCGCGCCCCGCAGGCATCGGGTCTGCCGGCGGCGGCGGCGGGCTGGGCTACTGCCGCGCCTACTCCTTCAACACGGGCGACCTGGCCACGTGCGGCGACGTCATCCTCAACTACGTGGAGGGCAAGGCGACGGTACCCTGGCAGGACCTGCGGTACCTGCTGGGGGACGTGTTCTACGGTGCGCCTGCTGCCGCTCCCTCCCTTAGTGCCTGGGCCCTGCTGGACCTGCTAGCTCGGCAGTGCGGCGGGGGTGGGGAGGTGATGCTCCCCCTGCCGGGCTGGCCACTGCTCAACACATACACACACATGCCTGCCTGCCTCCCACCCCCATCTCCCGTGCCTCCCCGCCTCCCGCAACTCAACTCAACTCAACCCACGCTTGCGGCAACCCCTGCCCACCTGCCCACCACCCGCAGGCGGCCACGTTGTGGACGACTACGATCGCCGCCTGCTCAACACATACCTGCAGAAGCTGTTCACTCAGGAGCTGCTGCCGGTGGGGCCTGGTGCGAGCGATGGCCATCAGGCTGCCATGGACGGCGCGGCCACCGACCAGCCCGCCGACGGCGCCGGCCAGCCGCCGCTGGAGCTGGCCCCGGGCTGGCGGCCGCCGCCTGCTGTGGACTACGAGTCGATGACGCAGTACATCGAGACGTCCTGCCCGGCAGACTCCCCCGCGCTCTACGCCATGCACGGCAACACCCAGCTGTCGCTGCTCAACAGCCAGACCGAGGCGCTGTTCCAGACGATCCTGGATGTGGGGGGGCTGGGGGCCGCGGCCTCCGCCGCCGCGGCCGCCGCCGCGGCCGGCGGCGCAGCGGCCGGCGGCGAGGCCGCGGTGCGCGCCAGCCTGGCAGACCTGCTGGGGCGGCTGCCTGCGCCGCTGGGGCTGGTGGACATCGAGGCGAGGGTGAAGGAGAAGACGCCGTTTGTGGTGGTGGCGCTGCAGGCGAGCCCCGGGGCCGCCACGGGCGCCTGGCGGCGGTCGCCTGGCGGTGGCAGGAGCAGGCAGTCACAATCCTGCTGCCCACGCTGGGCGGGACCTGCGGGCCTCAGCCTCGGTGCCTGCCCTGCTCGTCTCAGCCCCGCTGCCCCCCCCCCCCCCCCATGCATGCACTATGCCCTGCCCGTGCGCAGGAGGCGGAGCGCATGAACGGGCTGCTGGGCGAGATGCGTCGCAGCCTGGAGGAGCTGCAGCTGGGGCTGGACGGCGCGCTCAACATGAGCCCCGCCATGGAGCAGCTGGGGGCGGCGCTGGGGGCGGGGCGCGTGCCGCCGTCCTGGATGGCCTGCATGAGCACACGGGTGCAGGTGGGTGGGGGGCCCTAGGGGCCCGCCTTGCATGGGAGCAGCCTGGCAGCGCAGTGGCACGGCCGGCTGGGCTGGGCTGCGTTTTCAGTGGAGGGATCTCTCCGCTTGAAGCACACCAGACGCCCGAAGCCAGCGGAGGCCGGGAGCCCCTGCTGGAGAGCCCTGCTGGAGAGCCCTGCCGGAGGGCCCTGCTGGAGAGCCCTGCTTGCCTTGCCATGCCCCCACCCACCGCCGCCCTCCCTGGCCGCAGGAGGTGTATGCGCTGCCGGCCTGGTACGCCGACGTGCTGCAGCGCCACGCCCAGCTGGTGGGCTGGACCGGCGGCGCCGTCTCCCCGCCGCGCTCCATCTGGTTGCCCGGCCTGTTCAACCCCAAGGCCTGCCTGACGGCGGTGATGCAGCAGTTCGCGCGCCAGCGCCGCCTGCCACTAGACGACGTTCGCTTTGTGGTGGAGGTGACCGGCAAGCAGCCCGAGGCGCTGTCCGAGGCGGCCCCAGACGGCGGCATGTACATCCACGGCCTGACGCTGGAGGGGGCCCGCTGGGACGCCCAGGACGACTGCCTGCGCGACTCGCTGCCCAACCAGCTGCGCCAGGCGCTGCCCGTGCTGCTGGTGCGCCCGCTGACGGCGCAGGCGCACCAGGCGGCGCTGGCCGCGGGCAACCTCTACCTGTGCCCCGTCTACGCCAACGGCCAGCGCGCAAACGTGAGGGGCTGCCGCCGCTGCCGCGTGCCGCTGGTGCTGGGCTGCCGCCGGTGGTGGCACCACCGCTGAGCAATAGTCGGGCCTCTCCGGCGGGCTGCTGAGCCAGCTCTCTCCCTCCCTGCCTCCTCCCGTCCTGGCCTCTCCCCTCGCGCCCTCTGCAGGTCTACTCCCCCCTGGTCAGCACCTTCACGCTGAAGACGCGGGAGCCGCCCAGCAAGTGGGTGCTGGCATCCACCACGCTGCTGCTGCAGGATGAGCTGGCGTGAGCTCAGCAGCAGCACACTCTCATGCATGGATGGCTTGTAACCCAACCGACAGGGCAGCACAGGGTTGGGGGAAAGGGGGAATGATGGCCGGAGAAAGAGGGCGCTAGGCGGAGGTCACAGGTGGCGGCGAGCGGCAAGGCTGATGTGGCGGGGGTGGGATGGAAGCTTCCTCCTAGGAGCTCCTGCATTTCGCTTTGCGCTCAGGATTCACAAACTCTCCTCCGTAGCACCAGCCCTTCCCTGCGGCGCATGCATCTCGTGTAGCTCGAGTCCTCTCCCCTGCTACTGCTCCCTGGCCCGCGGCTGACCGCAGCGACACATATAGAAGGAGATGCCGGCCATGCTGGCGCCCGGCGGCTCTGCCAGGCACAGCCTTCTGCCGGGCGGAAGCCTGCGCCAGCCGGCAGCAGTGCTGAGGACTGGGCACGGCAAGCGGTCACTGGTGGTGCGTGTGGTCGGCCGGTACGCGCCAGGCAACACCGGCGCCCCGCCGCCGCAGCAGCAGCAGGCGGCGCCGCCACCCCGTCCACAGCAGCAGCCTGGCTACCAGCAGCAGTTCCAGCAGCCCGCTCAGCAGCAGCAGCCCCCCGCGCGGCAGGCGGCCGGGCAGCCGCGTGCGGCGGTGGCTCCCCGCCGCCGCATCGGCGGCGCGGCGCGCGCCGGGCAGCCGCAGCAGGCCGCCACGCCCGCGGGCGGCCGCATGCGGCAGCTGGCGGCGGCCGTAGTGGCACCGCGGGCCCAGCAGCAGCAGGTGGAGGAGGAAGCGGTGCGCACCAGCGTGCAGCGGTCGGCCGAGGAGGCGCCAGGCGAGACGGTGCTGCCTCGCTCGCTCCTCATGGACAAAGAGATCATCACCAGGTGTGGTGGGGCTGCTGCTGGGGTGGTGGGGGTGGTGGGGCGCTGCGGGCAGCCGAGGGCCTCAGTCGGCACGGCCTGGGGGCCGGACCCGGGACAGCGCAGGTGCAGCGCACAGCGCAGCGCACAGCGCAGCTATTCGCCGCGGCCGGGGTGCAGGCTGTGGGGGTGCTTGCCGCGCCCAGCGCCTGCGGCGCTGAACAGGCGCTCGAGCTGCCGCCCCCCTGGGCCCCCTGCCCCCTTGGCCCCCCCTGCAGGACGTCTGGCAACCGGCTGGGGTATGTGAACGACATGTATGTGGACCCAGTCAGCCTGGCCGTCGCCTCCCTGTACCTGCGCCAGTCAGCCACCAGCCTGGCCGCCGCCAACACGTGTGCGTGTGCGCGGGGCGCCGCCGCCTCGCCGCCGCCGCGTGCCTGGCGCCGCTGCGGATGCTGTTGCTGCTGCCGCTGCCGGGAGGCTGCGCAGGCCGCGGGCGGGCAGCTTGGCGTGGGTGGTGCACTCGCCGTTCCCGACCGGGCACACACACACACACACACACACACACACACACACACTCCCTCCCTCCCTCCCTCCCGCGCAGGCCACGTGATGCTGGCCAGCCTGCGCCAGATCAGCGACGTCATCCTGGTGCACGACGACAACGTTCTGATGGACCCGCCCGCGGACGACACAGTGGGGTACTGCCGCATGGTGGGGGCGGCGGTGGTGACGCAGGCGGGGCGCGAGCTGGGGCGCGTCAGGTGAGGGGTGGGGGGGCAGGGAGGGGGGGCGAGGGCTGGTGGCGGGCAGCAGGCGGCAGGCCCGTGCGCGGCGCCAGCTGCGGCCGCGGCCGCAGCTGCACGCCCTCCCCGGCCCCTTCCTCGCCCAGCCCCGCGCTGCACGAGCGCGCCGACCATGCCACACGCGCTCCTCCCCATGCCGATGATGCGCTGCGCCCCCTCAACCCCCACCCCCCACCCCCCACCCCAGGGACTTCCTGTTTGACCCCGACAACGGCGCCATCTCCACCATCAAGTACGACAGGCTGGGCATGCCTGTACTGCCGCAGGCGCTGTTCAGGTGGGGGGCGGGTGCCCGGGCGGCGCGCGCCTGCCGTGCGCGGCTGTGTGTGTGTGCGTGTGTCTGCGTGTGTGTGTGGCGGGGCCCCTGCCTGGGACGCCGGCGGCTGCGGGGCGGCCCGCGGGGCATGCGGCCGGCCTCGCTGCGCTCCGCTGCCTGGCAGCTGGCAGCAGATGGCCCTCTGTCCTGTCCTGAGCGGCGCTCCTGCCCCTCCCGGCCTGCCCTCCTGGCCTCCCCTCCTGGCCTGCCTGCCCGCCTGCAGCTGCTACAGCATCAGCTGGGAGGAGGTGGTGGCCCTGGGTCCCACCAAGCTCATCGTCAGAACGTGGGTCGGACCCGCTGGCGCTGCGCAGCGCTCGGCCGCCTGCCGCAGCATGCCGCAGCCTGCGCCTGCGCCCGTGCCGCCGCCTCGCTCCGCCTCTCCCGCGGGTCACGACGCCCAGCCCCATGCCCCTCATCACCCGCCTCCCCCCCATCCCCTCCCCTGCAAGCAGCGGCGTCGAGACGCGGGCCATCAAGGAGAACGACGGCATCGCGGATGAGGGCATCGCGCTGCTGCTGGATGTGATCCTGGGGCCCGCGGCGGGCAAGCAGGAGGCGGCGGGCGGCGGCGACGGCAGCGGCGGCGCTGCGGCGCCCGCTGGCGGCGCCGGCGTGAGCGGCATGTCTGCTGAAGAGGAGCTCCGCTGGAGGTGCGCTTTCTTCCTGCTTCCTTCCTGTTTCTTTCTTTTTGGGGGGCTGTGGGGGATCGGGCTCCGGGTGGCTGCTTGCGCTCCACCGCTGGCGGCGGCGCGGCCTGCCCTGCCCGCGCACTCTGCACCTTTGGTCGGGTGGTGTGCGCGCCTGCCTACCCTGCCCAGGCCCCGCCCTGCCTTCTGGTGGCCCTGCAGGAGCTCTCCTGAGTACAGGGCCTGGTACGAGGAGTTTGCGGGCAGCTGGGAGGCCAGCTACGGCAAGCGCATGCCTCCGCCTGTGGATGCCAATGCCCGGGCGCCGGTGGCGCAGCAGCAAGCGCCGCCGCCACCGCTGGCGCCGCGGGCGCTGCCGCCGCCGCAAAGCACGCCGTATGCGCAGGCGGTGCAGCAGCAGCAGCCAGCGGGGCAGCAGCAGCAGCAGTCGTACCAGCAGCAGCTGTTCCAGCAGCAGCGGCAGGCGGTGCCCGGCGGCGGCGGCGGCGGCGGCGGCGGCGGGGGGGTGGCCCGCCGCCGCGCCGCGGCGCAGCAGCAGCAGTATGCGCCCCCACCGCAGCAGACCCAGCAGCCGCAGGGCCCTCCCCAGGGCATGCAGTACGGTCAGCAGTACCAGCAGCAGCCTGGCGCTGCAAGGGCCCAGCAGTCGCCGCCGCCGCCGCAGCAGCAGCAGCAGCAGCAGCCGCGGGGCCCACCCAGGCAGGCCCAGCAGCCGCAGGCGCCTGCCCGTGCACCCGCCCAGCAGCCGCTGCCTCCCCAGAGCGGCATCCCAATCATCGACCGCACCCCGCCACCGCCCCACCGCCGACGGGACGCCGACGGAAACTACGGCGCCGCTCCCAGGCAGCAGGCGACTGGAGCCCGCCA
>NW_005435087.1:1921983-1931468 GCF_000147415.1 Chlorella variabilis | reverse complement strand
GCCAGCAGCAGGTGAAGCGGGACACAGACCGGGCCCAGGCATATCTGCGGCGGCAAGCAGAGAGTTAGGTGAAGCTTGGATTGACTTGACTTGACTTACAGAGCGGATTCGGAGCCAGCGAGGCTCATACACGCATTACGGCACCCAACGGGCGGCGGCGGCGGCGCTGCCCACAGGCGGGCGGCCAAGGGCCGCCCCCAGCGCCTGGGAGGGCTGGCAGCCAGTAAAGCTTCCTGAACGTTCAGGCACTTCACTTCTTCCCGCGGCAAGCGCTTTAGCCTCCAAACAATCGAGGGCACTTACGATCATGGCGCTTGCAGCTCCTGGATGGTCGTTTGTGCGTGTGGTGCAGGTTATTGTTGAAGCGACGCCAGTTCTGGTGGCCTCGGTGCCCCAGGCGATTCTGAAAGCCCCAGTATCCGTACACGAGTTGTACAGACAGCCATCCCACTTCCCCAGCCCCGCGATCGGCCAACCACGAAGACTGGCAGCAATGATGGCTTGAGCGGCAGCCACCAGCACAACATCAGCGGCTCGCGCTATGCCTCCGCTTCTCAAGCCTGGCGAGGTGATTGAGGGCGAGCAGGGGCGGTGGCAGGTGGAGAAGAAGATCGGCGAGGGGCAGTTCAGCGAGGTGTACCAGGTGCTGGAGCTGGGGACGCAGGAGCAGGTGAGGAGGCAGGCGGGAGACGGGCGGCGTCGCCGTTGCTCATCGCCGCCACACTCGCTGCCGCAGCACGCCGCGCTGCTTGCAGCGACGGCTGCACGCACGACGGGCCACAGCATTGCTCCCAAAGGCAGGCGCCAGCCTGCGTGCCAGCGTGCCGCGCGCTGCCGCCCGCGCTGCCGCCGCCGCACCCCATCCTGGCTTGCGCGGTGGCACCCGTGCTGCAGCGCGCGATCAAGATAGACAAGAAGCGGGATGTGCAGACAGTCAAGGGCGAGTACAACACCCTGCAGCGCCTGCAGCAGAGCTGCAAGCAGGTGGTGCGGGTATATGAGGCCGGAGATTACCCCCACCCAGGCACGCTCCACACTGCTCGGTGCTGCTGTCCCGCGCCTGCGCCTGCGCTGCGCCTGCGCTGGCCGGCTGGCTGGCGGCCAGGCTGGGCAGCAGGAGCGCTGGCAGGAAGGCGGCATCGAGCAGCGTGCCATTATGCGCCGCCCTCGACCCCCATGTCTGTTGTTGCGTTGCGCTGGCGCTCGGTCCCCATCCAGCCCGCCGCCGTGTGCCCCCCACCCGCTGCGCCCCGCAGGCCCCACCTCCCGCTGCTACATGGTGATGGACCTGCTGGGGGACAACCTCACACACATGCGGCGCACAGCCATGGGGGGGCGCGCCAACCTGGAGGCGGCACGGGTGGGCGGGGGTGGGGCTGCGGTGCTGGGGATGGGGCTGGGGGCCAGCCATGGATCGGCATGGGTGGCGGAGGGGAGACCGAGCGTGGCGCTGTGGCGCTGGCCAGACACGGCATGCCCTTGCGAGCTTGCCCTGCTCTGGCAGCCAGTCCCCCGGAGCCTGCCGCCTCTCAATCATGAGCTCAGCCTGCCACACTGCCCTGCCAGTTGGCGCATCAGCCTACCCTGCCTGCCCTGCCTGCCTGCTCTCCCTGCAGGTCATCGGCTCCAGCATGCTCAAGGCTCTGGAGGGGGTGCACAGGGCGGGTGTCATCCACCGAGACGTCAAGCCCGCCAACTTTGTGGCGGCGCCGACGCACGCCGCAGACCCCACCACGGGTGTGTGTGTGGCGGCAGTGTGTGTGTGTGTGTGTGTGTGTGTGTGTGCGCGCGTCGGCGGCGGTGGTGGTGTGCCGTGGCGGCTGCGCGGGCACCTCCCGCCTGCCCTGCCTGCATGCTCCCCAGGCCCGCGCCTCGAACTGCCGCTCCTCCTGCTCGTCCATGCCTCCCCCGGTCTCCCCCTCTGCTCAGCCACGACAAAGGCTCCCTCCCTCCCTCCACTCCCCGCCCCGCCCCGCCCCACCCTCCCTGCCCCCTGCCCCCCCGCCCCTGCAGCCACCTGGACGCTCCTGGACTTTGGTCTGGCCCGCCAGTTCACCGACAGGGAGGGGGCGCTGCTGCACGCGCGCCCGCAGGCCGCCTTCCGCGGCAGCACCACCTACGCCTCGGGTGGGTGGGTTGTGTGTGTGTGTGTCTGTCTGTCTGTGTGTGTGGCGATGGCATGGCTGTGGTGTGGGGGAAGTGAGGTGGTGGGGGCGATGGAAGGGGAATGGCTGTGGTGTGGGGGGAGGAGCGCTGACATCCCGGGGGCGGCCCCTGCATTGCCACCCTGGCCAGCCATCTGAGCCAATTCCTTGCGGCCGCCCCCCTTGCCGCCGTGGGCTCCGCGCTGCAGTGAACTGCCTACAGGCGCAGGACCAGAGCCGGCGGGACGACATGTGGGGGTGGCTGTACTGCCTGGTGGAGCTGATTGAAGGTGAGCGGGCACAGGGGGCTGTGCACGTGTGTGTGTGTGTGTGTGTGTGTTGGGGGCAGGGTAGCAGACGGCTGGCAGCCACCGCCTGGGGGGGCTGCCGCCTGGCAGGCTGCCGCCTCTTGGCGCTGCCATCGACCTTGCAAGACCAGCAGCCGCGCCCTCTGTGCACCGCCGGCCCACACCTCCTCTGCCCCCTGCCACCGCCCGCCTGCCCCGCCGCAGGCACGCTGCCGTGGCGCGGCGACGGCGGCGGCGGCGGCGGGTGCGAGGTCCCTGGCGGCCAGCTGCTGCCGTCGCCGCCGCAGGACGCGTGCGCGGCTGGCGGCCTCAGCTCCCAGCCTTCGCTGCCCCTGGGCGGCGGCGCGGGCGGCGGCAGCGGCAGGCTGAGCAAGGATCTGGTGCTGCAGCGCAAGCTGGAATGCCTGGACCAGCCGCAGCTGCTCTTCTCGTCCATGGCCTGCCCCAAGGTGGGCCGCCTGCTGCCCCCCGGCCGCCCGCCTGCCGCACGCCTGCACTACTCCTGCCGTCGCCTGCCGCGCTCCTGCCAGGCTGAGTTTACACCCCGGCCAGCCGGGCGGCAGTGGCGGGCAGCGGCTGCGGGCGAGCCCGGCTGCCTTATGCTGTCGCCGCCGCTGGAGCCGCCGTCGCCGCCGCCGCCGCCGCCGCCGATGCTGACGCCACCTGTCCTCTGCCTGCGCCTGCGCCTGCGCCCGCTCCTGCGCCTCCAGTCGGTGTACGACATCAGCCACTACCTGCGGGGCCTGGGGTTTGGGGATGGTGTGGACTACCAGTTCCTGCGCGCACGCCTCAACGAGCTGGGCAGCGGCGAGGAGGCGCCGCCGCGCGCGCCACTCCTGGCGCAGCCGCCCGTCACGGCTGCCGCGCCGCCCGCCAACGGCCTGCACACCGGCGGTGGCGTGGGGGACCCGGCCGCTGCCGCGCCGGGCGGCAGGGCAGGGGACGGCGCCTCAAGGCAGCTGTCACGCGCCGCTTCGCCGGCCGCGCCGCTCGAGCGCCGGCCCTCGCGCCTGGGCCAGCCCGAGGCGGCCGCGGTGGCGGCCGCAGTCGCGGCGGCGGCAGGCAGGGAGGCCCAGCAGCCCGAGCAGCAGCAGCAGCAGCAGGGGGAGCACCAGCAGCTGCAGCAGCAGGCGGGCGCTTCTGGCCTGAGCAAGCAGCGCAGCCGCGATCGCAGCAGGGAACGGCGGGGCCGTGAGCGGCGCAGCCGCAGCCGCGGCAGGCGCAGCCGCAGCCGGGAGCGGTATGGCCGCAGCAGGAGCAGGGAGAGGTATGGGGGCGGCAGGCGCAGCCACAGCCGCGACCGCAGCCGCGACCGCAGCCGCAGCCAGGAGCGGGAGAGGGGTCGCGGCAGGGGCAGGCGGAGGCGCAGCAGCCGCAGCCGATCGCACGAGCGGCAGGGGCGGCGCGGCGGCGACGGCGCACGGCGGCGCGGCGCCAGCAGGAGCCGCAGCCGGTCGCCGCGGGGTGGCGGCGCCAGGCAGCAGCACCGCCGCGAGGGCAGCAGCGCTGGGGGGCAGGGGCCCACCCCCGCCCCCGCCGGCCAGCCAGCGGCAGGCGCAGCAGGCGAGCCTCCTGCGGCGGCGGCCCAGGCCGGCCCGGCGGGCGTCAGCAAGCACCAGGGCTTGTCAGAGGCGGATGCGCACCAGCATTACCGCGGCGTACTGGACTATGTGTCCGCGCTGAGGTGGGGTGCCAGCCAGCGCACCCTGGCACACCTGCTTGCTTGCTTGCTGAGCGGCTGCTGCCGGCGGGCCATTTGCGGCGGCGCACTGATTTGGTGTGTGTGTGGCACTCGCACCTTACCCCTCCCACCCTCCCACCCACCCACCCACCCACCACCATGCGCCTCCCTCCGCTACGCAGGCAGGGCGCTCTGTCGGAGCCTGCGGCGGCCGCCTGCCGTCAGATGCGGGCGCTGGAGCCGAGCGAGGCGGCGGGGGTGCTGTGCTGGGTGCTGGATGAGCTGGCCACAGGTCAGCATGCCCCCCTGCTGCTGCTGCTGCTGCGTCCCTCAGTGTGCCACCTGGGGACAGCCTTCCTCGGCGTCTGCTGTCGGCGCTCGGTGTGCGGTTTCTGGCGGCAGGCCGACAGTGCCTGCTTCCGTGCGTCCACTCCCCTCCCCACCCTGCTGCAGCCACCGACCCGCAGCACCTGCCTGTGGCCGCCGCCTTCTGCCAAGAAATTGCGGCCTTTGCTGCCGGCACAGCCAAGCGCTGCGTGGAGCGGTCGCGGCAGCAGCAGCGGTAGCAACGTGCGCCCTTTCCTGCCCTCTGTGCCGCTCATTGGGTGCCTGACTGCATTTCCTGCTTGCCAGCCTGCACTGCTGCATTTTTGATGAAACACACAAGCACTGCATGAGGCAGCAGCACCATGAGAGCAGCAGAACAAAGCAGCAGGAAAGCAAGCATGCCCTACAGAGTGTGCTGGCAGCCCTCCCATTCCCCCTTTCTGGTTGAATGTGTGGAGGTGGTGTGAGGCATTACAGGTGAAACAGGAAAGAATGTGTTTTTTGGTTGGCAGCGCGCTCAGCAGTGAAGGGTGGGAGTGGTGGTGGCACAGAGCGATGGGTGAGAAGAGAGGCAAGCAGCAGAGGAGCTGTGAAGAGCAGGAGGAAACAGTGAATGAAAGAGGGTGGTGAAATGGCCAAGGGATGTACAGGCAAATCAGGGAGAATCAGGGCAGGGGTGTATACATGGCTGCAGGTACAGGCTCAGTGGTGGTTGCCGGCGTGGTCGCTGCGCTGCACGTGGAAGAGCTCGGGGTTGGGGCACAGCAGGCCCTGGTAGGTGTGGCGGTCGTAGCCCACGGTGTAGGAGCGGGGGAAGTCGAGGTGCGGGGCGCGGGGGCGGCCATCCTCCACCGCCAGCCACACGCGCACCAGGTGGCGCTTCTCGTGCGCCGCCTCGCCATCCTCGTAGGCGGAGCGGCGGTGCAGCAGGGTTGCGTTGTTCATGAAGCAGCAGTCGCCGGGCTGCAGGTAGGTCTGGAACTCAAACCGCGGGTCTGAGGCAATCTCGATGAACATATCAATCGCCTCCTCCATCTCCGCCGTCATGGGGCCCAGCAGCTCAGGCCACTGCTTGTGGCAGGCGCGGGTGTGGCCGGGGTGGAAGTGCACGCTGAGGCGGCCCTCGTGGTAGTGGAACACAGGCATCTCCCACACGGGGCAGTCGCCGGGGCGCACATCCTGGTACTTGGTGCGGTCGCGGTACCAGCCGGGGCCCGCCAGGCATGCCACCAGGTCGCCACGCCCGCGCCGCAGCATTTCGTTGTGCACAGCCAGGGCCGAGGACCAGCCGCTGACGCCGCCGGACTTGGCCTGGCTGATGCACAGCAGGCCCAGCACGTCGGCCTGCGCGTCGGTGTGCCAGTCAAACTCCAGGTTGGTGGCGTGGCCCTGCTGCGCAGACTTGCCGTCGCTGCCGCCCTGCACAAACTTGGCACCGGGGGCAACCTTGAAGCCCTGCGCCGCCTTGATGTGGCTGATCAGGTTGCCCTGCTTGTTCCAGGGGGTGCGGTACCCGATGTGCGCCGCCAGGCCCAGGTAGGCAGCCAGGTTCTGCCACTCGCTCCAGCGCTGCGCCGGCAGGCCGCGGATCACCAGCACGCCGTTGCCGTGCAGCAGGTTGTGCTTCTCAGCCGCCAGACGCGCCTCCAGCGCCGCAGGCAGCGGGAAGTCGGTGGGGCGCTTGAGGGCGGTCAGGGTCACGCCCGCCGCCTGCAGCGCCGCCACGCGCTCCTCCACCGCCGCCACGTCCTCCTGGCTCAGCTGCAGCAGCCACTCAGACTGCCGCTGCGCCAGGTCGGCTGCCAGCCAGGCCTGGGGGTCGTCGATGATGGTGTAGGGGCGCACGCAGCCCTGGGGGCCGCTCTCCAGGGTCACGGGGCCGGTGGGCACCTTGAGGCCCTCCAGACCCTCAGACTCCACGCGCACCATGGCCTTGCCCTTGGAGAGGCCGCGGCTCAGGGCGGCGGACAGGCAGCGCTGCGCGGGCTCCTCAAAGGGGGAGTCGCCCAGGGCCATGGGGGCAGACTCGCTGCAGCAGGCGGGGAGGGTGGGCGGGGAGGGTGGGCGTGGGGCAGATTGTCAGTGAAGGGTGCAGGCCAAGCAGGGTGCCTTCAGCCAGCTGATCCATTCCCAGCCAGACAAACAGCCAGCCAGCCAGCCAGACAGCCCAACCAGGCAAACAATAAAGCTGCTTGAACCAGCTGAACAACTGCTTCCCACCCAACCCACCTGACGCGTGCCAGGCGGGCCGACATGCGGCACGACAGGGACTGCGTCAGCTGCTCGCAGCCGGTGGCGTGGACGCTGCTGGTCTGCTGCACGGTCGCCATGTTGCACACGCAGGGGATTGGGGTAGGGGTGTGTGCTGGGAATAGATCGCGAAGAGCAGGAGGAGAGCGGGTTGTGAGCGCTGGGTAGACTGTGGGGTGTGATTGATGTGAATTAAGGATGCAGGGGCGAGACCCGCCCTGATATAGCGAGGTGGTTCAGGTGCCAGATGGCGCGGCGGGCGCCGCCAGCACACCATGTGGAGGGCGCGCACCACCTGGCGGGCGGGGGGTTGGTGCAAACTCGAATTCAGCGGGATACCTCCATGTATTGAACGTGTCAGCGAAGGAAACGCCTTGAACCAAGTGCCGGGCTGATCAGGGTTTGGGCGGTGAGAGGCCGCCTGACAGCCTGGCATCTGCCCGGGGCAACTTTATCTGCGAGGCAAATCTCGGCGCGTCTGAACACTATTTGACTCCCCTGTGAGGCCTGCACAGGCCCCGCTCGTCTCTCACATGCGAACAGCGGGGGTGGGGTTGGTCGCGCTTGCAGCCTGAGGCAGTTACTTTTGCCGTTTGCCGGTCTCATACAACAGCTTGCAGCGCAGCGCAGGGCATTGGAGGCCCGCCTGCAGCCCATCGCTCCCGGAGTGAGCCCTGCTCTTGAGCCTGTGGTACAGACAATTTGGAGGTGCGCCGATGTGGGAATTGGATGGTGCTCCTGCAGCGAGCGCCGCCTGCATCCCTGGCAACCCTGCCGCCGCCGCCGTCAGCGCCGCTCCTTGGAGTTTGCCTATTTGCCTCTGGATTATTTTTGGGTATTTATTTAAGACGGGCTCTGTGTCACGACCTGCGCCCTCCACCGCATCTGCAGCAGGCAGCCATGGCGATGTCTTTCGAGCCCATCCTCATCCTGTACGCCTTCCTGGCGGTGGTCCAGCTGATTCTGACCATGCTCCCCGGGGTGTGGTACACGCGCAAGGTGCGGCATGGCCCTTGGAATAGCCCCTGCAATTCATGGAGACCCCTCTAATTCATGTAGACGAACCCACATGCAATATCAGGGACACTCGGGCCTGGAGATGTGGCAATGCATCGACATGAATGAGCGCAACCCTGCCTGCCCGCCCGCCCGCGTGCCGAGCAGGGGACGGTGAACGTGGAGATGCGGCGGGCGCTGAGCGGCATGGCCTTCAACCTGCTGCTGCCCGCTGTGGTGTTCATCAACATCGCCGGCCAGGTCACCGCAGACACCATCGTCAGCTACTGGCCCTTTGCGATGAACACATGCGTGAGGTGCGTGGCAGCTACAGGCAGCTGCGCCAAGCCGATGCGTGAAGCGCAGCCATGGATGCCTGGAGCATGTGGCTGCGGCTCGGGCGTGGAGGGCCCCCCACAGCAGAGCCAGCCGCTCGCGCGCCGCACTGCACGCGGCCAGCCTGCTGCGCTGCGCTGCCCCTGCCTGGCTGCAGCACGCTGGTGGGCATGGGGCTGGGGTGGGTTGTGAATGAGGTGGTGGGCACCCCGCGCCACCTGCGATACCACGTGGTGGCGGCCTGCGGCTACGGCAACCTGAACAGGCGCGTGCCTGCCGGCGGCGGGTGGGCTGGCTGGGGGAGATGACCCTGTGTCTGTGTCTGTGGATCGTGTGTGTGTGGGGCGGCGTGGGGGCCAGTTGGGGGGGCCTCCACTGGCGGCGTGTTGGCATCCAACCGCCAGCCGCGCGCCTTGTGTGGCCCGGTTTGATCAACCACTGGCGTGGCCCGCCCCCCCCTGCCCGCAGCCTGCCGCTCATGATCACCACCGCTGTGTGCGACCAAGAGAAGATGCCTTTCTACCAGGGTGGGTGGGTGGGTGGGTGTGGGTGGGTGGCGGGCAGGCGGGATGGGATGCATGCTGAGCAGCGCAGCGCCTCCTCGAGGCCGCACAATCTCCGCTGGCGCCGCCGCTGCATGCCTCAGCACGCCCCCACATCCACGCCCGCGCCCGCGCCGGCCCGCGGCCCGCCTTACTGCTGCAGCACTGGGCAGCGAGTGCGTCACCGTTGGGTGGGGTTACGTGGCCGTGTCCAGCGCTGTGGTCCAGATCTTTGGATGTGAGCCCCCGCCGCGCCGCGCCGCATGGCAGCAGCGGCAGCGGCAGCGGCAGCGGCGTGCATGCCGCAGCCGCAGCCGCAGCCGCGCCACGCCGCAGGCTCTGCGCCCCGTGGGCCATGGCGGGCGCTTGCAGGCGCCCTGCGCCTGCGGCCCTCGCCGCCTCCTCGCTCATCCCGCATGCTACCCCCCTGCTGCCGCTGCCGCCGCCGCCCGCTGCTGCCGCCTGCTGCAGATCCGATGGCCAAGTGGCTGCTGAGGCGGCGTGTGGCGCCGCGCTCCTTTGTGGAAGTGCTGCGCGACATATCCACCATCTCCCTCAAGGGCATGCCGCGCCCACCCAGCATGAAGGAGGGCGAGGTGGGGCAGGCGGTGGAGCTGGCTGCGGCTGGGGCCGCACCGGCGCGGCCGCACAAGGCGGCCTCCGCGCCGCACGGCTACCCCCGAGGCCAGCCTGCTGCTGTTGCTGCTGCTGCTGCTGCTGCCCAAGCTGGGGAGCTGCCGGAGGCGGTGGAGGAAGACAAGGCGCTCAACGGCGCCGAGGCGGGCGGCGGCGCGGCCGCGCGCGAGGGCAGCGGCGGCGGCGGCGGCAAGGGCGGCGGCGCCGGCAGCGGCGCTGACAGCGACACGGACGACGAGGCGGCGGCGGCGGGCGTGGTGGGATG
>NW_005435087.1:1916325-1921933 GCF_000147415.1 Chlorella variabilis | reverse complement strand
GAGGAGGCGGGGGAGGGGGCGGAGGGCAGGGGAGCCAGGTGGAGGCGGCAGGCCAAGGTCGCCTGGGACTACTTTGTGCTGTGAGTGCCTGGCTGGCTGGCTGGCGCGAGTGCCTGCTGGCTGCTATGGCTGCCTGCTGGCTGCTGGCGGCCGCGATGGCGGTGCGGTGGCCTGCGCCGCCACGGAACAGCCGGGCTCTCTCACCGCTGCCAGCCCCCTTGCCAGCCCTCCGCCTCCCCGCGGGTCGCTGCCCGGCGCCTACCCCGCTCACCCTCCTCCCTCCTGGACCCCTGGCACCCGCCCGCGCCGCCGCCGCGCAGGTATGTGGTGCAGGGGCCAACCGTGGCTGCTGTCATCAGCCTGATCATCGGCTGCATCACGCCCCTCAGGGAGCTCTTCTTCCCAGTGACGGTGAGGAGGCTGGCAGGGGGTGGCTGGCAGGGCGCGTGGCTGGTGGGCCGAGGGCTGCGCCAAGGGCTGGGCTGGCTGGCAGCAGATGGACGCCTGCAGCAGCCCGTGCCAGCCTGGTGCGTGACTTGCGGCCCGCCCGCCTGCTCAGCAGCAGCACCACCAACGTCGCCCACTCGCCACCACCACCTCCGCGCCCTGCCTGCCCCCGCCTGCAGAGCGCGGCGCTGGGCTTTGTAACGGGCGCCATCACCAGCCTGCAGAGCGCATACGTCTTCATCGCCTCATTCATCCTGGGGTCGGTCATGGCGCGGGTGGGTGCACCGGAGGGGAGGGGGAAGGGAGGGGCCCAGGGGCCTGGGGCGAAGCGGGCACATGGGGTGCACAGGCAGGGACAGCGGCCCTTGGGCAGGGGAGCCCAAGCGATCGCTCCTCGCGCGCGGAGTCGCTCTCCCAGCCTCCCCGCTCACCAGCCCGCGCCGCCGGCCGCCCAGCACCGCCCCTTGGCTGGCCACGCACCCCCTGCCCACGCCCCCGCAGGGCCCCGGCCCCGGCACCAAGACGATGGGCCTCAAGGCCTGCCTGTGCACGGTGGGCGTGCGCTTCATCATCCTCCCCGTCGTGGGCTGCCTCATCGTCATCGGCAGCATCAAGGCGGGCTGGTACATGCCGGCCAACCCGGTCTTCTCCTTCCTGCTGCTGCTCCAGGCAAGCCGGCGGGCGGGGCTGCTGGCGCCTGCCACCACATCCCCCCACCCATGCACGCGCCAACAAGCACAGCCCCTGCATGTGCTGCTTAGTGTTGTGCCCGACCCGCTGCTCAGCGCTGCGCTGCATGGCATCCGAGCTGTGCTGCAGTACGCCACCCCCACCGCCAACCAGATCCAAAACATGGCCTCCATGTTCCAAAACCACGAGAAGGAAATCGGTGAGGCGGCAGCGCTGGGTCCGCCGCCTGCCGCGACCCGGCCGCCCCGCCCGCGTGCGGCATCGCCCCGCTGGCGCTCCCCAGACCGCGGCTGCTGGCGCGGCTGCTCTGCCTCGCCCCGCGGCCGCTCTGCCCCTGCTACATCGGCGCTCCACCGCCACCTGCCCCCTGCCCCGCAGGCGCCGTCATTTTCTGGGAGTACATCATTGCCATGCTGGCCATCCCCGCCTGGTGAGCTGGCTCGCCGCGCTGTGCCGCCCTGCTTCTGGCGAGGGTGTCGCGCCGCGGTGCCCCCACCCGCGCCGCCGCCGCTGCCCTCGCCTGCCGCCACCGTTGCCACCTCGCGCCCCCACACCCATGCTCACCCATCCGCGTGTACCTGCGTCCCCACGCCGTGCAGGATGGTCATGTTTCTGTTCTTGATGGATCGGTTCGACCTGTACGAGGGGGCGTGATGAGGGCCTGAGCACAGTGCGGCAGGGGGCTGGGGGCTGCCTGCCCGCCGGCCCATTTGGTGCCTGCCGGCGCCCCTGAGTGGACGAAGTTTGAAGCTGTTGGCCCGACTTGGCATTCCGATACGGCTGCTGTGGTTCCTTGCTGCTGCTTCTGCCTGTCGCTCTCTGTTGCTGGTTGCTGCCCAGTCGACCTCCCAGTCAGGTGCCCCAATGCACCATGCCCCATTTGCGAGGGCGTAGCAGGATGTGACATTGATTGTTGTTTCTCTCATCAACCGAAGCAATGTTTGCATCGAGCACATGCGCTAGGCGCCAGTGCTGTGTAAAGCCAGAAAGAGCCCTTCCCTTTTGAGAGGTGCGGAGGGCAGCCTGTGGTTTGGAGCACGCGCCAGCCGACAGTGCTGGAGCAAGCTGTTCAGAGCTGGCAGTGGCAGATGTCTTGAAGATGACAGATGTCTTGGGCCTGAGGGCTTCTGGAGTTGGTGCTTCGACTTAGATTTGGCGGAGGGCGCACCTCAGGAAGACCTGGCAGCAGCAACTGTAGCAGCAGCTGGGGCCAGCAGCAGCAACAACAACAGGCATGCCCTGCCCTCCCATTCACCCTCTTGTTGGTTGTGTGAGTTCACATAATGGATGGTGTGAGGCATTTCAGGTGAAACAGGAAAGAATGTGGTTATCGGTGGGCAGCACGCTCAGCTGTGAAGGATGCGAGTGTTGGTGGCACAGAGTGATGGTGAGAAGAAATGGGCAAGCAGCAGAGGAGCTGTGTAGAGCAGTAGGAAACAGTGAATGAAAGAGGGTGGTGAAATGGCCAAGGGATGTACAGGCAAAAGAGGAGAATAAGGGGCAGGGGTGTATACATGGCTGCAGGTACAGGCTCAGTGGTGGTTGCCGGCGTGGTCGCTGCGCTGCACGTGGAAGAGCTCGGGGTTGGGGCACAGCAGGCCCTGGTAGGTGTGGCGGTCGTAGCCCACGGTGTAGGAGCGGGGGAAGTCGAGGTGCGGGGCGCGGGGGCGGCCATCCTCCACCGCCAGCCACACGCGCACCAGGTGGCGCTTCTCGTGCGCCGCCTCGCCATCCTCGTAGGCGGAGCGGCGGTGCAGCAGGGTTGCGTTGTTCATGAAGCAGCAGTCGCCGGGCTGCAGGTAGGTCTGGAACTCAAACCGCGGGTCTGAGGCAATCTCGATGAACATATCAATCGCCTCCTCCATCTCCGCCGTCATGGGGCCCAGCTCAGGCCACTGCTTGTGGCAGGCGCGGGTGTGGCCGGGGTGGAAGTGCACGCTGAGGCGGCTCTCGTGGTAGTGGAACACAGGCATCTCCCACACGGGGCAGTCGCCGGGGCGCACATCCTGGTACTTGGTGCGGTCGCGGTACCAGCCGGGGCCCGCCAGGCATGCCACCAGGTCGCCACGCCCGCGCCGCAGCATCTCGTTGTGCACAGCCAGGGCCGAGGACCAGCCGCTGACGCCGCCGGACTTGGCCTGGCTGATGCACAGCAGGCCCAGCACGTCGGCCTGCGCGTCGGTGTGCCAGTCAAACTCCAGGTTGGTGGCGTGGCCCTGCTGCGCAGACTTGCCGTCGCTGCCGCCCTGCACAAACTTGGCGCCGGGGGCAACCTTGAAGCCCTGCGCCGCCTTGATGTGGCTGATCAGGTTGCCCTGCTTGTTCCAGGGGGTGCGGTACCCGATGTGCGCCGCCAGGCCCAGGTAGGCAGCCAGGTTCTGCCACTCGCTCCAGCGCTGCGCCGGCAGGCCGCGGATCACCAGCACGCCGTTGCCGTGCAGCAGGTTGTGCTTCTCAGCCGCCAGACGCGCCTCCAGCGCCGCAGGCAGCGGGAAGTCGGTGGGGCGCTTGAGGGCGGTCAGGGTCACGCCCGCCGCCTGCAGCGCCGCCACGCGCTCCTCCACCGCCGCCACGTCCTCCTGGCTCAGCTGCAGCAGCCACTCAGACTGCCGCTGCGCCAGGTCGGCTGCCAGCCAGGCCTGGGGGTCGTCGATGATGGTGTAGGGGCGCACGCAGCCCTGGGGGCCGCTCTCCAGGGTCACGGGGCCGGTGGGCACCTTGAGGCCCTCCAGACCCTCAGACTCCACGCGCACCATGGCCTTGCCCTTGGAGAGGCCGCGGCTCAGGGCGGCGGACAGGCAGCGCTGCGCGGGCTCCTCAAAGGGGGAGTCGCCCAGGGCCATGGGGGCAGACTCGCTGCAGCAGGCGGGGAGGGTGGGCGGGGAGGGTGGGCGTGGGGCAGATTGTCAGTGAAGGGTGCAGGCCAAGCAGGGTGCCTTCAGCCAGCTGATCCATTCCCAGCCAGACAAACAGCCAGCCAGCCAGCCAGACAGCCCAACCAGGCAAACAATAAAGCTGCTTGAACCAGCTGAACAACTGCTTCCCACCCAACCCACCTGACGCGTGCCAGGCGGGCCGACATGCGGCACGACAGGGACTGCGTCAGCTGCTCGCAGCCGGTGGCGTGGACGCTGCTGGGCTGCTGCACGGCCGCCATGGTCAGTTGGCACACGCAGGGGATACGGGTAGGGGTGTGTGCTGGGAATAGATCGCGAAGAGCAGGAGGAGAGCTGGTTGTGAGCGCTGGGTAGACCGTGGGGTGTGATTGATGTGAATTAAGGATGCAGGGGCGAGGCCCCGCCCTGATATAGCGAGGTGGTTCAGGTGCCAGATGGCGCGGCCTGCGCGCGGGTGTCCACATGTCCCCCCCTGGCACCAGCTGGCGGCGAAAGGGGTCACCTGCGTCATTCCGGAGCTGGGCTGATGCAGGGGGCCGGCAGCTGGCGGGGCCGCGTGGGCCCGGGCTGCCAGCGCGCCGCCACCCGCTGCTGCCGGCCGCATCAATGGGGCATGCGGTCAGGCAGGCTGCCTGCAGGCCCAGTCCTTGTCATTGGCGGAACTCAACCGCCTCAATGGCGCCCATTTGACTTGATGTTCCTGCTCAGGGTCCTACACAAGCCCCCAACCCGTTGGGAGGCATGGCGGGAGCCCTGCGGGCAAGGGGGCATCGGCGACAGGTGGCCACAGGTGGCCCTCAGGAGGCTATGCACAGCACTAGATGCGGTGCAGAGGACAGGGTGTTGACTGCTCTTTGTGTGCGCTCGGTGCAGAGCCGTGGTTTACGGTGCTGCTGATGCCGCCTGGCCCGGCCTTCCCGAGGCTGCGGGGCTTGCTTCAGGCAGCCTTTCGTTGGTCCATACACGCAGCAGCCCATTGTGCATGTGCCGTATTCCATGCAGCATTACTGCCAGGACGTGGGCTGGTTGTGGTGGGAGTGGCTCACCCCTGACAACAGTGGCAGGAGTTGGGCTGCTGCCAGTCTGTTGCTGCGCCCGCCGCGGCAGGGCTGGCTGTTGCTCTGCTTTTCAGTTCTCCTGTGCATCGCCATGCCGCCAGCCCATGGCCTGCCACCTTTGCTTATTCTCACACTTGAACAGTTAGAGCCAGCGTGCTGCTGAGCAGGCACAGCAGTCCTGGGCTGCCCAGCTGGCGGCCGGTCTCGCAGCGGTCGGCATGCAGCTGGACCTGCAGCAGCCAGCACCTGTTGACCTCGGCGAGCTGGGGGAAGCTGCGCAGTGCCGCCAGCTGGCGCAGCTCCAGGAGGCGCTGGCGAAGGGCGGCGCCAGCCGGCTGGAGCACTATGTGCACAACGTGGTGGGCGCCCTCAACCTGGCGCCCGCCATGTTTGGGCAGCGCGAGACCTACCTGGATGCAGTACGGCGCCGGCAGGACCGCGAGGCGCTGGCGCAGCTGCGCACCGGGTCGCATTGGGGCGCGGAAGAGACCGGCCGCTGGACGCGGCGCCCCCGAG
>NW_005435087.1:1903770-1916275 GCF_000147415.1 Chlorella variabilis | reverse complement strand
CGCCAGAAACCGTGCCGCCTCGCCGCCTTTGCTGCCGCCTGTCACCAGCGCTGGCTGACCGCCACCGTTGCGCTGCCTGCAGTCCCGCCCTGAACCCCCACTCTCATGTCCACCCCCTTTGCTCTTACCGCACCACACCTGCTCCACGACATGCAGTACTGTCTGCCCGCTCACACACTAAACGCTCGGTGACCTGTCAGTTGGCCTGTCCTGCCTGTTGTTCTACTGCTTCATCCCTCCTTGCTCGAACAACAAAGTCTGTGTTGCAAGCTTGTTCTTGCTGAAACCAGACTGTAAGCCCACACAAGTCAAGTCAAGTCAAGGCGGTGGCCCTGGCACCCTTCAACGGGGCGGTGCAGCTGATGCTCCCCGGCTGTCCTTGTGGCGTCGACATGTAGGAGTGCACAGCTGCACAATCAGGCACCCAGCAGCTGACGGTGGCAGCGCTCGCATCCCTCTACACATGGACAAACTTTGTCCCGCAGAGCGGGATGTGCCCAGCACACCAGCCTCGCAGAAGTGCAGCACCGCCCGTGCCGCCGACTACACGCCACCGCCTGTGCACCCTTGTGAGTGCGCCACCCGGTCTAAACAGGGCTGCAGGCTCTGCCATTCTCATACTGTACCGCACCTATTGTTTCGCGGGGCCAAAAAATAATTAATGCCAAGAATGCACGCGAAAATTAAGTTTGGTAGCGTGTTTGGGCGAACTTTCTCGCGAAAATTAGGTGCCAGCAGAACAATTGTACTGCTGACCTCCAGTACACCATCAAGAAGCTTCTTTGAGAACAGTGGGTCACTGGTCGTCCTCCGATGCCTTCTGATCACATCAACAGGCCAGTGTGGTGCGCCGATTTTTAGGTGCGCCGATGATGAATAGGTGGCTGCCACACCCCGTGTAAGATCAAACTCAGGAAAAGCGCTGCAACAACACGCCCAGCACAGCTTGTATTGCTGCTGCCCCCAGCAGTACACGCGAACATTAGGTTCAGCGCGAAATTTTCCTGCGTTTGGGGGCGCGAACATTAGGTGCAGCCCGAAATTCGCCAAAACACTCGCGAAAATTAGGTTCGCGAAACTTTTAGGTGCGGTACAGTACTCATTACACAACGGCCCAACTCATGACAGACGCCCCATGCCAGTGGCCAGGAGGCTGCCAGCAGCCTGCCACAGGCTTGCCGCCACACCGTGCATGGGTGCCATGGGGATGTGAAGGGGGGAAGCCCCGGCCAGCTGTCCCGAGCCGTCGGATTCCGGATGCCGCCCGGGCACGTGGCCCCGTAGCCCAGCATTGCGCCAGCTGGTGGCGCTCCACCCGCCACCTCATTTCGTGCCGGGTGGCACGCCATCTGGCAGGTGCCAGGCCACCTGGCGGGTTGCCTATTAAACCAGGCCGTTTTGCTCCTCCTCCTCAATTCCAGCAACCACACATCCATCCCAAACACCAGCAACGCTCCCCAGCCCCCTTGCTCCTCCATCTGCTCACCCTGCTCTCTGCCAGGCAACATAACACAACCATGGTGGCCGTGGTGCAGCTCCCTTCCTCCTCTCCCTTTGATGCGGACATGAGCCGCCAGTCCAGCAGCCTGGAGCTGCGCAGCTCCTTCCACAACCTGTCTTGCCGCATGTCCAGCCGCCTGCTGTCCGCCATGTCCCACGCCCCTCCCAGGTGAGGCACTGTGCTGCAATCGGAGAGAGGAGACCCGCTGCTGCCTTCAACCCTGCCCACCTTGCATCCTGCTCACCGCTGCCCCGCCCCCGCCCTCCCCCTGCCCGCAGCGAGAGCGGCCCCCAGGGCACCGTGCGCCCTCTCACCGTGGTCAACGACCCCGCCGCCTGGAAGGCCTGCGACTGGGCCGGGCGCGAGCATGAGGCGGTTGTGCAGCTGGACGGCGCTGACGTGGCGCAGCTGAAGGAGGCGGTGGCGGCCTTCATGGCCTCTGGCCGCCCCCTGTCCGCCCTCAAGCGCCCCGCCGACTTCCCGCTGTCGGGCGGGCTGGCCGACAAGCTGGCCGGCGCACGGCGCGACCTGCTGCGCGGCCGCGGCTTTGCGCTGCTGCGCGGCGTGCCGGTGGGGGAGTGGAGCGAGGCGGAGAGCGTGGCGGGCTACATGGGCCTGGGCGTGCACGTGGGGCGGCCCCAGCCCCAGAGCAAGGACGGCAAGCTGATCAACCACGTCAAGATGCACTACGCACCCGCCGGCGCCCCCGCCTCCACCCTGCCCCAGCGCGAGCACGCGCACAACCTGGAGTTTGGGGTGCACACCGACGCGCAGGCCGACGTGCTGGGTGAGCCCTCGCCGAGCCCTCGCGTGCCGCTGCCTGCAGTGCCCCGCCGCCGCTGCTGGGGTGCCTGGCGCCGTGCTTCCCGCCCTGCCCCGCGCCTGCCCGCTCTCTGCTTTGCCAAGAAGTGAGGCCACGCCAACCCGGCTGACTCCGCTCCCTGCTGCTCCTCCCGCCACCTGCAGGCCTGCTGTGCATCAACCAGGCCAAGGAGGGCGGCGTCAGCAGCTTCTCCTCCACCCTGGCCGTGCACAACGAGCTGCTGCGCCGCGGCCGCAAGGACATCGTGCGCTGCCTGGCCAGTGGCGGCTGGTACCGCGACCGCAGCCGCTACCAGGACGTGCGCCCCGGCGACAGCCCCGTGTGGGAGATGCCCGTCTTCTCCTACCACAAGGGCTACCTCACCACCCACTACAACAGCTCCCACTACCAGCTGTGTGCGCGGCGCTACCCGGAGCAGGCGGGCCCGCTGTCCGCCCTGCAGCTGGAGGCGCTGGCGCTGTTTGAGGAGATCGGCAGCCATCCCGACTTCGCCATCAGCTACCGCCTGCAGCCCGGCGACATCATCCTGCTCCACAACTCCTCCGCCCTCCACGCCCGCTCCGCCTTCAAGGACGGCGACGCGCCGCACGAGCGCCGCCACCTGGTGCGCCTGTGGCTCAGCTGCGACGACGACCGCCCGCAGCCCGCGCACCTCGACTTCCCCCGCTCCCACACCGAGGGCTACGACCGCGATGCCTACCAGGGCCTGATGAAGCCGGCGCCCTCCCAGTTCCACGTGCCCCTCAGCCAGGAGGCCGACGACCTGTGAGCCCCTGGCCGGCACCGCTGCCCGCGCGCCTGGTGCCAGGCATCCCAGCCACTGTACAATGTGTTCCTCTTCCACCTGTACCTCTATGTAGCCTTTCATTCATCCATTTGTTTCCTGCAAAGAACTGTACCCTCCCTTCCTTGTCTTCATGCATCGATCCATGCAACAGCATCTGTCCCTACTTGTTTCCACCGACACCACTTCAGCGTCTGCGCTGATCTCAGGCCGCATTCTTGTAAATCAACCACTTGGCTGCACCAGGCAGGCAGGCAACATGGATGGCCCTCGCCAGCCGGCTCGAACTGGGTGGATGGGTAGCGCCGCAGAGTGTGGCACGCGCTGCGCCAACCCAACGGCCACCTGCTGTCACTGCTTGCACCAGATCCAGCACACACGCAGCCTGCTCTGCACCCTCCCCACCCAGACAGCTCTCGCCAGTGAACTGGCCGTGCTGCTGACCGGCCTGCAGCGGCGCAGTGCCCGCTGACCTCCCCTCCACACTCCTGCCTGGTGTATGCCCTGCACCAGTTGTCCGCAGGATGGTGTGCTTCCTCTTCCTGCCCAGTACCCAGACCGGCACACCCAACACGCTCCCATCAGCAGCGGCGTGCCGAGTGTGCATCACAACAAGCTGAACAGCAACCAACATGGTTGGAGCAGGAAGGTTGCTCAGTCTGCTATGCCTGCGACGCGTGCGCTGCCCAAGGTCTGCTCACGCGGCCTATCATAGCAGGGTGACTGTAACACAGTGTCTGCTGCCCCGACGGCGACCAAAACCCTGAGACGCTGCCATCTGTGATCTGCATGCCGGCACCATTTTGCACCACACAGGAGGGCCCCCCAGCCAGCTTCTCACCTACAGCACCCACATACAGGGATGTGGAAAAACCGAAAGCTCCACACAGCGCCAGTGTGCCAGGGCAAAAGAAACGGTCAGCTCCCTCGACCTAGCTATGCCATCTGGCAAGACCACCAGTCAACCACCCCATGATGGCACCTTTTCCAGATGGCAGGCCACGTGGCAGCCTCCCATGCATGCACATATCCGCAGCAATTCGACTTGTTTTTTCTCTCTCTAGTGCTCTTCCTCAGTGATTGCCCTCTGCAGTCAGGTGTAAAGCCCTTCTCACACAACACTTCTCGACCAGCCTCTCCAGATCCAGGCCTTGCAAGCCCCCAGGAGACGCTACAGGACGGGCAGCATGCAGCAGAAGGTGTTCATCCTGCTTGTGGCGGGCCTTACGCTGCTGGCGCGCCCCGCGGGTGAGTCCATTGCCCATCACCGCCCACTGCCTTGCAGCGTCGGCCTCGCGCCGTGTGCGGATGAGCGCAAGCTCCTGCGCTCAACACAGCCCCACCATGCACAGCCCAATCATGCATTTGTGCGGAGAGTGAGGTTTCACAGCGCCCAGTGGCCCCAATGGGGCGGATTCCCGGCTCCCTCACGGCCAGCTTTCGGTTCTGACGCGTCTGACCCTCACCTCTGTCCCTCGCTCCCATTCCGCAGCCGCTCGCTGCAACTGCCTGATCGAGAAGGGCGACAACCTGCACGACGTGAGTTGGTGTGCCACCCGCCATGCATGCGGATGTTGCTCAAAACACCATGCTGCAAGATTGACCGCCAGCGCGGTCATCCGCTCCCTCTCCTGCACCTCTCCTTCTTCGCCTGAGCGCTCAGTTGGCGATGTTTTTACTTAACTGTGGGGGCATGACGCCTGCCACCCTGTGGCGCTCGGCAGAAGGGCTCGCTGCTAGTGGATCTGTCCAACACGCGGCAGGCCGAGACGCAGCCGCTGCTGGGCATCCTGGAAGGAAAGTTCAGGTTGGCACCAGAGGAGGTGGCGGCGCTGCAGTCGAAGCACGGCGTGGGTGAGGATGAGCTGCTGTCCCGCCTGCTTGGTCCCGCCGCCGAGCTGGCGAGACCCCCAATCTCCTCCTTCCACGTCGGGTGCGTCGCTGTACTGCCTGCTGCTGCCATCGCTGAGCGCCTCTACCTGCATCCACACACAAGATCCCGGAGCCTGGACCGCAGCATTGCTCAGCGGAGCCCCCAATGGATCCAGCGCTTGTGGACCGCTCCTCCCTCTCCCTCTCCCTGCATACACATACACTGCCACCCCTCGCACACCCACTGTGCAGCGCGGTGGGCCTGGGGTCCAGCGGCGCGCTATACGTGGGCGTGAACCTGGAGTTTGCCCGCCTGCCCCTGTACAACTCGGTGCACGCCGAGCAGTTCCTGCTGGTTAACGCGCTGCACCACGGCGAGCGGGAGATACGACAGCTGGTGGTCTCGGCGGCACCCTGCGGCCACTGCCGCCAATTCTACTCAGAGCTGGCCTGCGCGGTGGGTGGTCGGGGCGGGTGTGGGCTCGGGGTGGAAGTGAGGGGAAGTGCAGCAGTGATGGGAGCCTGCAGCGGCCTAGCCTGATGTCAACATTCTGTCCCTGCCCCCCCGCCAGCAGCGTTGCCAGCGTTGCGCCTCCACCCCCACCCTGGCCCCACCGTCTGCCGCAGGAGAGCGTACGCTTCAGCTTCCAGGGCGGCAACTACTCGCTGGGCCAGCTGCTGCCCATGCGGTTCAAGCCCGCAGACTTGCTGCCCGACCCCGCCACGCCTTTGCTGCTGCAGCCGCAGGACAACCGCGTGCAGCTGACGGCGACGGCGCGCAAGCTGCTGAAGGCGCGTGCCGGCGATGCCGCCTTTGAGCGGGCCGCCGCAGAGGCGCTGGCCGCGGCGGTGGGCAGCTACTCACCGTACAGCCGGTGCCCCTCGGGGCTGGCCATTGTGACCCAGGCGGGCGGCGTCTACAGTGGAGGGTACGTGGAGAGCGCTGCGTACAACCCCAGCCTGCCGCCGCTGCAGACGGCCATCGTGGCTGCCGTCATAGGTGCGCATTTGGTGTGAGGGTTAAGGTGGTGGGCGACGATGCTGTGGCAAGGGCCAGCGTTGGGCGCTGCAGGTGGCAAGCACTTGCTGGTGGCAAGCACTGTGCCGTGCTCTTTCTGCTCTTGCTCCTCGCATCCATCGCTTCGCCGCGCTTGGCACATATGCTTGCCCCGCCTCCCTGTGCCAATGCGCAGACGGCATGCCCTACACCGCGGTGGATGAGGTTGTGCTTGTGGAGCTGGCTGACGGGCAGGTGCAGCACGCGCGCACCACCCGTGTCGCACTGAAGAAGATTGCGCCACATGCCAGGCTCACGGTGCTGCCAGCGGAGTGGGCTGCGTCCAGCTAGCAGAGGGCAGCAAGCAGAGGGCAGCAGCGGCACAAGGCTCCTTGTACACTAAACATCTTCGTGCCTGGCCTGCACACCGCATCCCCTTTCCTGTCACCCCAGCACATTCCTGCACTGATTGCACATTTTATTGGCCTGTCTCAGCACATGCAGAGCAGGAAGGTTGCTCGGTCTGCTATGTCTGCGACGTGTGCGCTGCCCAAGGTCTGCTCACGCGGCCTATCATAGTGGGGTGACTGTAACACAGTGTCTGCTGCCCTCGGCGGCGACCAAAACCCTGAGACGCTGCCATCTGTGTTCTGCATGCCGGCACCATTTTGCACCACAGACAAACACAGGAGGACCCCCCAGCCAGCTTCTCACCTACAGCACCCACCGCGTTGGGTGGCCAAATGATGTAAGCGCTACCATGCACCCAAGGCACACTCTTCAGCGCTGGTGCGGCGGATGGCCGCGGGTGGCTGTTGTCCTGGCATCCGTGCCTCAGCGGTCAGCCCGCCCGCCGTGCGGCTGTTGCGAGGCGGCTGCCAGCTCAGCAGTGCTTCTCCGACATGTCGCGCGTGGCCGGCATCGCCTGCTTCACGCTCTCCACCGCGCTCTGCAGCAGCAGGCAGACGGCAAGCAGTGTTGGTTCGCCCCGGCAGCCTGGCCACAGCAGCTGTGTATGCCTGCGCAGCGCACAACATGTGGCCGCAGGGCTGGCAGGCGGGAAGCGCACCGAGGCGGCCTCCTTGACCGACTGGACCGCGCCGCCGCCACCTGCAGGCACAGCAGGCGGCACCCTTTCTGTGAGGGCCGGCGGCTCCCCACCGGCAGGCGTGCCCCTTCTCCCGCTGCGGCTCACCCTCGCCAGCGGCAGCCTCGCGCCCGGGCCCCATGTCGGCCTGCCTCTGAACGGCCTCTGTGGGAGCAGGGCAGCGCATCGATGGGCTGATGTCAGCCAGTGGGACGGGAGCCACTCCTCCAGAGTCGAACGTCAACAAGAAGCTGCCGAGACGCCGCTGCTGGCGGCGCCCGACACTGCACCTTGGACCGAGGGCAGGGCGAGTCGCTGCAGCTGCCAGCAGCCCTGGGGTCAGCCTCACCGTCGAGCGGCTTCTCAGGGAAGTTGTCCTTGGCTTCGGCCACCATGCGCTGGGTGCCCTCGTCCTGGCCCACCATGGGATCAGAAGACATCTTGGCTGGCTCCCTGTGAACTTCTTGAAGAGCAAATGAGAGCAAAACGAAAGACAGAGCTGAGAGCGCCTCGTCATTTTCCTGCCCTTTCTTCCAGCACACCTTCATGTAGCAGCCATTCTGGGTTGCCCCTTGCTCTTGGTGAGGTCCTGCTGAGCAAGATGGCGCAGCCAGCGGGCGTCTACAAAGTGGAGGCCTCCAGGAGCGGTCATGCCAAGTGCCAGGGCTGCAAAGAGCCGATAGGCCAGGCAGGGGAGCCTCTGTGCACTGCCTGAGCAGCTCTGGGCAGCAGCAGCTGCCGCAAGGCCTGTGGGGCTGCAGCTGCAGCTCCAAGTTTGAATGCGATGCCTGCTATTGTGTCGTTTCCCGCTCGCCCCAGGATCCTGTGCGGCTGGGGGAAGCGTGAATTGGCAGCAGGTTCTGGAGGCAGCAGCCCCGCCGCGCACAACGGCCGCGACAGCTGCCCCGCGCCCACCAACCTGACCGCCTCCTGCTCCCACTTTTGCTGCGCTTCACAGGGCGAACTGCGTCTGGGCGTACTCATCGAGCACTCGAGCTATCCCAACTGGTTCAAGTGGCGCCACTGGTGCGCGGAGGGATGGGGTGCTGGGTGCTCAGCAGGCTGGCACCGGCAGCCACAGCCGTGCGAGCGCTCTCACCAGCATCGCTGCTGCCGCGCAGGACCTGCATCACTGCCAGGGTGGTGCAGAACATCGTGTGCGCCGACAACCTGGAAGGCCTGGACCTGCTGAGCGACGAGCACCAGGTGGGTGCACCGCGGCCGAGCAGCCGGCATTCCGGCGGCTGTGGTGCCGCGGTGCGCAGCGTGGGTGCTACGTCGCAGCAGCACCCAGCAGGCACCCGGCCGCGAGCCACAGTACACGTCGCCCCGGCAGGGCAAGCATCCGTTTGCCGCTCCCTCCCATGCCAGTCCCGCCCCCCAGCACCTCCCCAGCGCCTGCCGTGCCCTGCAGGAGGTGGTGCGTGGCACGTTTGAGGACCCGCCGGCGCCCAAGCCGCGCAAGCAGGCGGTGAAGCAGCGGGAGGTGGACTCTGATGGGGAGGAGATCGAGAACCAGCCGCCGCCAAAGCCGCGCAAGCAGCGCGCCAAGCGCAAGCCGCAGCAGCAGGCGCCTGCACCGGCTGCCACTGCGCCGGCGGCGCCTGCCGCGCCGGCGGCCGGCCGGCCCGCGTCGCTGGCAGCGCTGGGCGTGCCCGCCGGCGCGATGATGCCGCCAGGGGTGCTGGGGCCTGACGGCCAGCTGCGGTCGCACCTGCTGCCCTTCCTGCCCATGCTGACGGGGGTGGACCCTGCCAGCCTGCCTCTGGTGCTGGGGCACCTGGCCCTGAACATCAGCCAGAACATGCAAGCCTTCTCGAGCCTGTTTGCGGCACCGGCGCCGGCGCCAGCGGCGGTGCCGGCAGCCGGGCCGGGGCAGGTGAAGGGCGAGGATGGGGAGGATGGGGAGGATGAGGCAGCGGGCGAGGTGGAGCGCGCGGTGAGGCAAGCGAGATGCTGGGGCCGATGAGCTTGCATTAGCTTCACCTGCTGTGCACCTGCACCTGCTTGTGCAGCCGGGCACCATGCTGCGCACCCAAGCTCTGCCCCTCCCCGACATCCTGTTGGAGCTAGCCGCCCTGCCCGCCTGCCCGCTGCAGCCGGTCCGCAGGCACCCGCCGCGCAAGGCGACAGCCAAGAAGAAGAAGAAGCAGGACTCGGACGACGAGTGGGTGCCGCCGGCTGAGCGCAGGCGGCGCGGAGGGCGCCGGGCTGCCGGCTGATGGACGGCGACGGGGGCCGCCGACGAGCGGCAGACGCGAGGCAGCGGCCGGGTGCGAATACAAGAACAGCCGACTGTATACTATTATTCACACACGCTGCATGTTTGACTTACAATGATGACCTACGTAGTGAGCCAACCCCTGCAACAGGGCAGTCGCTGAGCCGGCGCCTGCGCTGGCCGCCAGGCGGGAGCGGCGTCGCACCCACCGGCCATCCTCCAGTCGCCGAACCCATTCTAATCCGGCTTCAACTACCATCCAGCGACGCTAGGCGTCACAAACCATGGGCTAGGAGGGAGTTTACAGTGCCGAGCAGCCATTTGCCAGTGGGCCCCAGCAACCATGGCGGCCAAGGGCGGCACCAGCAGCACACAGGAGCGGCTGAGGGTGCTGGGAGGGCGCGGCGTGGCCTGGCTCTCTCGCAAGACAGGTGCTGGCCCTTCAACCGCGCCGCTGGCTGCCCGCACGGCCTACCCCCTCATCGAGCCTCAATATCAATCGCTGCAAATGCTGATTGGAGGCGGGAGGAGGCCATCGCGCTGGCACCGCCTTTCGCCTCGCCGAATACTGGGCTTCTGCTGATTTGCAGCGCTTCCCAGGGCGCAGCCTTGCTGTTCTTGCAGCGCCATGCGCGGTTGCACTGCGCAGGGGGCAGGTTGGGACAGTGCGGCGCGGAGAGCGGCAGCTCCCGCCACCGCCGCCAGCAGGCTCCGCAAGGCAGCCAGCGCTCCACTGCCCAGGCGCCTGCCGGCCCCTACGCCATGACCATGCCGCCGCGGCCCTGCCCCGCGTGCGGTGCAGGCTACAACGCCGACCAGCTGGCGGCGGGGCTGCAGGTGGGGCTGGGCGTGTGCGTCATGCTGGCCGCGCTGTCGCCGCCGGCGGTGTGGAGCGCGCTCTCCCTGCAGCCCGCCGCCATCACGCCCGTCTATGCCGTCGTCACCTTCTGCGTGGTGCTGCAGCCCAACCTGGGTGCGCTCCCGCAGCAGCGGCCGCAGCAACCGCGGATCGGACGCAGGCGCCCTCGGCGGGGACGCACTGCCGGGTTTTGGGCTGCTACTGCGGGCACTGCGCCCTCTCTCTCTCACACGCACACACACACAGCCCTGCTCCTCCCGTCCCCCCGGCCCGCACCGCAGGCACCGCCTCCCAGTTTGTGCTGATGCGGGCGGCGGGCGCGGTGGTGGGCGGGCTGTGCGGCCTGCTGTGCATGTACCTCACCTACGCCGCCAACGGGGGCAGCTACCAGCAGTCTGCCACCAAGGCGGGGGCCATGGTGGCGCTCCTCTCCCTCTTCTCCTTCGTGTTCTCCCTGTACCGCTTCCGGTACCCGCGGTACTGGTTCGCCTTCACGGTGGCCACCTTCAGGTGAGGCATGCCCATGGCCTGCATGTGCGCATGCAGGGGAGGACAGGGAGGTGTTGAAATGCCTAATGCCAGGGCTGTGTGCATGCTGTGGAGGGCCTCAGCTGGGGCTCAACCCAGACGGGGAGCGGGCGGCGCACCGTCCCGCCTGCTTCCCAGCCATCCTCCGCCGCACCACCGCCTCCCCTCCTGCCCCCCCCATGCAGCATGCCCATGGTGGCTCTCAACCCCTACCACCAGACATACGTGGAGCACCAGGCCCTCTTCTACTGGTGGCTGCAGATTGCGCTGGGCATCGGCGCTGCCGCCGCCGCCTCCAGCCTCGTCTTCCCCGTCACCGCAGGCAGGCTGAGGGTGCCGAGAGAGAGAGAGAGTGTGTGTGTGTGATGGGGGTGGGTGATGGGAGTAGATGTGGTGAGGACGGCACAAGGCGGCGTCTGTGTCGCCAGCCTGGCCCCGCCCGCCGGCTTGGCCACGCGTCGCGACCACCCGCCGCCGCCGCCGCCCCCGGCACTGCTGCCCCTTACCGTCCGCCGCAGGGCGCAAGGTGCGGCTGAAGACGGCCGAGGCGCTGCGCGGGCTGGCGGGCCTGACCTCCGCCACGGTGCGCCACATGGCGTGCATGCCGCTGGGCGCCGACGGCCTGGCGGCGGGCCTCACCGGCACGCTCGACGGCCACAACGCCATTGACACGGGTGAGGCTGGCGGGCTGCCGGCGTGTGCAATAACACACACTTGATGCAGCTCTGGTGGTATGATGCAGCTGGTGCTGTGGGCGGGCTGGTGCTGTAGGGCCCCCGGGTGCTGGGTGGCTCCGCCAGGGAGGGCCCCCCTCGGGGCTGTGCGCCATCCAGCCTGCCGCCAATTCCCAGCCGCCCCCGCCGCCCCGCCCCGCCCTGCCCCGCGTCCACCCCTCCCACCCGCCGCAGGCCTCAGCGACTCCTTCCGCCCGCTGCACGACGATGCCACCGCGGTGGGGGCCTCCATCGCGCAGGCCCGCGCGCTGCTGGGGGTGGTGGGCACAGAGTGGAACGTTTACTCAGCTGGTGGGTGGGCTGCGCACCTGTCGGGAAAAGGGCAGGCGCGGGGCGGCGGCGCTGGGGCATCGCATGCGTGTGCGCCCTGCTGCCGTCTATGCCCCAGCACCGTCTGTGCCCCGGCGCCGCCCAGCGATGCTTCCACACCCGCGCATGCCCGCCGCCCCGCCTCCCTGCCGCCCCGCAGCCCACACCTTCCCGCGGGAAGCTTACGAGATCCTGCTGCACATCAACCGAGCCTACCTGTCATCCATCATGGCCCTGCTCTACCCGCTGCAGAGCGGGCGCCTGGCGCTCAGGTGTGCGCGGGCGTGCGCACGCGTTTGTGGCGGCGCCGCCCCTGGCTTTGTCACGCATCACACGCATCGGCTGCTGTCGGGCAGCGCGCAGCGAGCAGGAGCCTCCTGCCGGTGCTGCGCCTGGCGGCCGAGCAGCCCGGCCAGGCAAACGCTGGTGCGGCGCCAGCCTGGCGCCAGCCTGGCTCGCCCGCGAGCGCAAAGCGCGCGCCCGCTGCCCGCGCGCGCCTGCAGGGCTGTGCACACGATGGGGCGTCAGTTCCGGGAGGCCGCCGACCTGCTGGCTGCATGCATGCTGGCCGCAGCGGACTGCATCGACAGTGGGGGCAGCTATGAAGAGGCGCTGGGTGAGGCCCTGGGGGCGGCGGGGGCGGCGGTGGGACCAAGGGAGAGCAGCCCTGTGAATGGCGCATCCCGAGCTTCCTCGGGATGCAACAAATGCGGAGGGGCTCGCAGAGCCGCTGCTGCTGTCGGCCGTGTGTCGGCGGTTTGCGGCGTCGGCGGCCCCGCCGGTCCGGAGC